>NW_005842161.1:1300692-1346709 GCF_000455745.1 Alligator sinensis | reverse complement strand
TCTTCGCAGATAGACTTGCTAACCTAGTGAGGAGGGTTTTAAACTGTGAATTAACAGAGACTTGGTGGGATAGCTCGCATGACTGCAGCACTGTCATGGATGGGTACAAACTGTTCAGAAAGGACAGGCAGGGTAGAAGAGAAGAAGGAGCTGTACTTTTGCTTGCTAACCTAGTGAGGAGGGTTTTAAACTGTGAATTAACAGAGACTTGGTGGGATAGCTCGCATGACTGCAGCACTGTCATGGATGGGTACAAACTGTTCAGAAAGGACAGGCAGGGTAGAAGAGAAGAAGGAGCTGTACTTTTGTGTAAAAGAGCCATATGATTGCTGAGAGCTCCAGTATGAAGCTGGAGACAGGCCTGTTGAGAGTCTCTGGGTTAGGGTCAGAAGAGAAAGCAACAAGGGTGATATCATGGTGGGGATCTGCTATAGACCACCAGACCTGGAGGAAGTGGTGGATGAGGCATTCTTCAAATGGCTAGTGGAAGTTTCCCAATCACGCGGCCTTGGTTTTCATGGGGGATTTCAATCACCTTGACATCTGCTGGGAGGGCAATATAGGAAGTTTCTGGAGAATACTGGGGACAACTTCCTGCTGCAAGTGCTGGAGTGGCCAACAAAGGGCCATGTTTTTCTTGGCCTGCTGCTCACAAACAGCGAAGAATTGATGGGGAATGTAGTAATGGATGACAAATGGATGTGGGGAGTACTGCCACTGCATGCCCACTGGGCAGCTTTTATAAACCCAGCAGGCAAAGGCACTCAAGGAAACCCACCCCTACGCCAGCCCCAGAGCAATATTTAGGGAAGGCAAGGATCCCCAATGAGACACTTGCATGCCTGTACACCAATGCCAGGAGCTTGGAGAACAAACAGGAGGAACTGGTCCTCCTGCTAAATAAAAATGATTACAATCTCATAGGGATAACGGAGACCTGGTGGGACTCCACCTATGACTGGGCCACAGGTATAGACAGCTATACCTTGTACAGGAGAGATCATGTGGAAAAAACGGAGCAGGGGGGTCTATGTCTCTACGTCAGGGAAAGCTACGTGTCCCTGCAAGCTGACATTGGCACCCAGGGAGGATGATTGGAGAATCTCTGGGTCAAAATCCATGGTGAGCAAGGCTCAGGGGACACAATGGCGGAAGTCTACTATAGACCTTCTAGCCAGGATCAAAAGCTTGACAAGGAATTCACCAGGGAACTAACTGAGGCTGCACGCTCCCAGTGCATGGTTGTCATGGGAGATTTCAACTACCCTCACATCTCATGGGAAGAGCACTCAGCCACATCCAAATGGTTGCAAATCTTCCTCATGTGTGTGAATGAGCTCTATCTGACTAAAGAAGTCTATGGACCGACGAGAGGCAAACCGCTCCTCGACCTGGTACTGGCAATGGGGGATGACTTAGTCAGTGACCTAATGATTGAAGGGAAGCTGGGAGGTAGTGACCATGAGCTGATCACCTTCACCATCTGCCGTAAACCAGGCAAATCAGTCAGCACATAAAGAAGTCTATGGACCGACGAGAGGCAAACCGCTCCTCGACCTGGTACTGGCAATGGGGGATGACTTAGTCAGTGACCTAATGATTGAAGGGAAGCTGGGAGGTAGTGACCATGAGCTGATCACCTTCACCATCTGCCGTAAACCAGGCAAATCAGTCAGCACAGCAGAAATCCTCGACTTCAGGAAAGCTGACTTTGACAAGCTTAGGAGACTTGTTGGCGAGGCCCTAAGGGACCACGACCCAAAGGGGAGGGGAGTTCAGGAAGAGTGGTTACTTCTGAAGGGAGCGATCCTGGAAGCTCAAGCAATGTCTATCCCATCTCAGAGGAAAGGCAGCAAAAGGGCACAGCAGCCCCCTTGGCTCTTCAGGGAACTAGTGGACCTTCTGCATCTAAAAAGAAAGACGTATAAAGGATGGAAGGCTGGATCCACCCCAAAGGAGGAGTATTCTGCACTGATCTGGATCTGTAGGGAGCAGACCAGGAAAGCCAAGGCTACGACCGAACTCCAACTGGCTACACATATCAAGGACAATAAAAAGTCCTTCTTTAGATATGTGGGGAGCCGGAGGAAAAGCAAGGGTAACATTGGACCCCTGCTAAACCATATGGGTCAACTGACAACTGACACCCAGGAAAAAGCCAACCTGCTTAATGGGTATTTTGTGTTGGTTTTTCACCAGCCCCAAAGGACGTCCATGCTCAATACAGTACGGAATGGCCAGAGCGAGGGAGAACTGTTACCCTTCATCAATGTTGACCATGAGATGGAACACCTTGAGAGGCCAGACACCTTCTAGTCAGCTGGTCCAGACAGCTTACACCCCAGGGTACTTAAGGAGCTGGCAAGCATCATAGCTCTACCACTGGCATGGATCTTCAAGAACTCGTGGTGCTCAGGCAAAGTGCCCAAAGATTGGAAGAAGGCCAATGTGGTGCCTATCTTTAAGAAAGAGAAGTTAGTAGATCCGGGGAACTACAGGCCCATCAGCCTGACCTCTATCCCAGGGAAGATCTTGGAAAAAATCATCAAAGAGACCATTCTTGACAAACTGGCTGAAGGTAACCTCCTGAGGGATAGCCAGCATGGGTTTGTTGCGAGTAGGTCTTGCCTGAGCAATCTCATATCCTTTTATGACCAGGTGACATATATCACCTGGACAAGGGAGAAGTGATTGATGTCATATATCCTGACTTTAAAAAAGCTTTTGATCTGGTATTACACGATCGTCTTATAGAAAAACTGGCCAACTGCGGCTTCGGCTACATCACAGTCCGCTGACTGGGGAATTGGCTCCAAGGTCAGACCCAGAGAGTGGTAGTTGATGGAAATCAATTGTTGTGGTGTGCTGTGACCAGTGGGGTCCCCCAAGTCTCCATTCTTGGGCCTATTCTTTTCAACATCTTCATTAATGATGTGGATGTTGGTGTCAGAAGCGGACTGGCCAAGTTTGCTGATGACACCAAACTTTGGGGTAAAGTGGCCACACCCAAGGACATGATGGTGATCCAGTCTGACCTTGACAGGCTTGGAAAATGGGTGGATTATAACCTGATGGCCTTCAATGCTGAAAAATGCAAGGTACTCCACCTTGGGAAGAAAAACCCACAGCATGCTTATAGGCTTGGCAGTGCTACGCTTGCTAGCACCACAGCCAAAAGAGACTTGGAGGTCATGATTGACCACAAGATGAATATAAGCCACCAATGTGATGTTGCAGCCAGCAAAGCGAGCAAAACTCTGGCTTGCAGCTAGTCCACCTTGGGAAGAAAAACCCACAGCATGCTTATAGGCTTGGCAGTGCTACGCTTGCTAGCACCACAGCCAAAAGAGACTTGGAGGTCATGATTGACCACAAGATGAATATAAGCCACCAATGTGATGTTGCAGCCAGCAAAGCGAGCAAAACTCTGGCTTGCATCCATAGATGCCTCTCTAGCAAATCCCAGGATGTCATCCTCCTGCTGTACTCAGCCTTGGTGAGGCTGCAGCTGGAGTACTATATCCAGTTCTGGGTTTCACAATTCAAAAAGGATGTGGAGAAGCTTGAGAGAGTCTAGAGGAGAGCCATGCACATGATCAGAGGGCAGGAAAACAGGCCTTATGATGAGAGGCTGAGAGCTATGGGACTCTTCAGCCTGGAAAAGCACAGGCTCAGGGAGGACCTGGTGGCTGCCTATAAGGGGTGTACATCAGGATCTGGGGGGAACACCTGTTCACCAGAGTGCCCCATGGGATGACAAGGTCAAACAGTCTCAAACTTCTCCAAGACAGTTTCAGGCTGGACGTAAGGAAGAAATTCTTTACAGTCCAAGCCCCCAAAGCCTGGAACAGACTGCCACCCGAGGTGGTACAAGCACCTACTCTGGACTCCTTTAAGAGTCAATTGGATGTTTATCTTGCTGGGATCCTGTGACCCCAGCTGACTTCCTGCCCCTGGGGCAGGGGGCTGGACTTGATTTTCTGAGGTCCCTTCCAGCCCTAATGTCTATGAATCTATGAAATTGGGTAGCAGTGACCACGAGATGACTGAATTCAGGATCCTGAGGAAATTAAGGAAGAAGAGCAGCAGAGTAAAGACCCTGGATTTCAGAAAGGCAGACCTTGATTCACTCAAGGAACTCATGGGTAGGATTCACTGGGATGCCAGTCTGAGGTGGAGAAGAGTCCAGGAGAGCTAGTTGTACTTTAAAGAAGCTTTACTGAGAGTACAGGAACAAACCATCCTGATGCACAGGAAGACAAGCAAACATGGCAGAAGACCAGCTTGGCTTAGCGGGAACTCATCAAGTAAATTAAATCACAAAAAGGAAGTCTATATGAAGTGAAAACTTGGACAAATAACTAGGGAAGAATATAAGAGTATTGCGTGGGCATGCAGGGACGAAGTCAGGAAGGTCAAAGTGCATTTGGGGTTGCAGGTAGCAAGGAAAGTGAAGGGTAACAAGAAGGGTTTCTACAAGTATGTTGGTAGCAAGAGGAGGATCAGGAAGAGTGTGGGTCCATTACTGAATAGGGGAGGCAACGTTATGATGGAGGATGCAGAAAAGGCTGAAGTGCTCAATGCCTTTTTTGCCTCAGTTTTCACAGGCAAGATTAGGTCCCAGACTACTGCACTGAGCAGCACAGTCTGGGGAGGAGGTGAGCGGCCCTCAATGATGAAAGAACAGGTTAGGGACTACTTAGAAAAACTAAACATGAACAAGTCCATGGGGCCAGATGGGATGCACCCGAGGGTGCTGAGGGAGTTGGCTGATGAGATTGCAGAGCCACTGACCATCATCTGAAAACCACTGAAAACTCATGGTGATCAAAGAGGCCCTGGAAGACTGGAAAAGGGCAAACATAGTGCCCATCAATGTTCCCTCTAGGGAGTAGTGATCTGTGAACATGCCGCTTTGGTTTGTGAGCGCGCCGCTTCAGTCCATGAGCATGCCGCTTCGGTCCTGCCTCCCCCTTTTGGTGCGGCCTGCTAGTAAGTGTCTCACAGTAAGTGTCCAGGTGGGAGCAGGCAGGGTTTGGCCACGACCCTTCTCCATGAGAACTGCTGCCCAGAGCAGCATAGTGGAGTGCTGTGGGGCAGCCATGGGCCGGACACAATCAATTGATAGATGGCAGTACAACCCTTGTCCTAGCCCTGAGCTTGCTAAACTTGTGAACCCTTCCCAGAGCAAGGCAGATGTAGCCAAGAGCCATGGGACACACAGCTTGCAAGATGTGTGTGTGTTTCCCCAGGGCAGCAACCTGGGCGCAGAGCCGCTGCTCCAACAGTCATTTGCTGTTTAATGCCTTCTTGGGATAAATCATCAGTAAGAACAGAAGAAACCAGAAAATCACCCAGCAGAGACAAAGTGTCCTCACTCTCTTTAATGAACTTTTTTTGCAAAAATCTTGTTGGTTTAATAAAAGATATCATCTCCAATTGATTGAACTGAAAGGGAGGCACCAGGGCCTGCATGGGACACTTACCAAAGGTAAGCTCCTCACTCCTCATGCAAGGCAGGAAGTGGCTCCTCTCTGAGGTGAGGCAAGACAGGGCTGGGGACTGGGGCTGGGGCTGGGGGCTGGTGCTGGCTCCGGGGAACTGCTCCATTCCCCAGCCCTGATGCCATGTGCTTCCTCACTCCCTGAAGCGATGCAGGGGTGTGGAGCAGTTCCCCGGAGCTGGCAGAACCCGCGCCAGCCCCCAACCCCAGCCCCCATTCCCATCCTCACCTCGAGAAGGAGCTGCTGCCTGACCTGCACGAGGAGCTTACCTTCAGTAAGTGTCCCACTCTGGCCCCGGTGCCTCCGCCACACTCCGTGCCCAGCTCCTCTCCGGGTAGGTGCGCGGCATTAGAAAGTTCATGCGTGGCAAGATTTTTAACTGTGCGTGGTCACGCACATGCATACCTTAGAGGGAACTTTGGTGCCCATATATAAGAAAGGAAAAAAGGAGGATCCAAGTAACTACAGACCAGCCAGCCTCACCTCCGTCCCTGGAAAAATCATGAAATCCATCGAGAAATTCATTTCAAAGTACCTGAAGGAGAAAAAGGTGATTAGGAACAGTAAGCACAGATATACCGATGGCAAGTCATGCCTGACCAACCTGATTGCCTTCTATAACAAGGTAACTTGCTCTGTGCATGAGGGGAAATCAGTGGATGTGGTGTATCTTGATTTTTAGCAAGGGTTTTGATACAGTCTGCCACAATGTTCTCGCAGGCAAGCAAAGGAAGTACAGTCTGGATGAATAGACTGTAAGGTGGATAAAAACCTGGCTGGAGCATCGGGCTCAGAGAGTAGTAATCAATGACTCAATGTCTAGTTGGCAGCCAGTATCAAGTGGAGTGCCCCAGGAGCTGGTGCTGGGGCCAGTTTTGTTCAATGTCTTCATCAATGACCTGGAATATGGCACAGAGCACAACTTCAGCAAATTTGCAGATGATACCAACCTGTGGGGAGTAGTAGATAAGATGGAGGGTAGAGCTAGGATTCAGAGTGACCTAGACAAATTTGAGGATTGGGAGAAAAGAAATCTCATGAGGTTCAACAAGGACAAGTGCAAAGTCCTGCACTTAGGACAGATCAGTCCCATGCACCAGTACAGGCTGGGGGCTAACTGGCTGGGCAGCAGCTCTGAGGAAAAGGACCTGGGGGTTACAGAGGAGAATAAGCTGAATATGAGCCAACAGTGTGCCCTTGTTGCCAAGAAGGCTAATGTGGGCTGCACTGGTAGATGGGCTGCCAGGAGGTCAAGGGAAGTAATTATTCCCCTCTATTCAGCACTGCTGAGGCCACACCTTGAGTACTGTGTTCAGTTTTGGGCCCCCCACTACAGAAGGGATGTGGAGATATTGGAGACAGTCCAGCAGAGGGCAATAAAAATGGTTTAGGGGCTGGAGGACATGACTTATAAAGAAAAACTTATGGAACTGGGCGTATTTAGTCTGGAGAAGAAGAGACTGAGAAGGGACTTAATAGCAGCCTTCAACTATCTGAAGCAGGGTTCAAAAGAGGATGGAGCTAGACTGATCTCAGTGGTGGCAGATGACACAACAAGAGAAGGCTGAGAGGTGATCTTGTGGCTGGCTACAAACTCATTAGGGGAACACAGCAAGGGGTTAAAGATGCTCTGCTCACCAGGGCACCTCTTGGGGTAACAAGGAACAATGGTCACAAACTGACAGAGAGCAGATTTAGGCTAGATATCAGGAAAAACTTCTTCATGGTAAGGGTGGCCAAAATTTGGAATGGGCTTCCAAGGGAGGTGGTGCTCTCCCCTACCTTGGGGGTCTTCAAGAGAAGGTTAGATAGGCATCTGGCTGGCGTCATCTGACCCCTTTCCTGCCTAGGCAGGGGGTCGGTCTTGATGATCTGTTGGAGTCCCTTCTGACCCTAGCATCTATAAATCTAGATTTGAAGGATGTTCTGGAGGCAGCATGATGGTACTTCTCCAATGACTGGAAGTGTCTACTGTATGTCGTTCATGTCCCAGTGAGGTATAGGCCCAGGGTATAGCGAGTGACTTCAGCACCCAGGGCAGAGGTGGGCGGCTAGGCTGGGAATTATGCTGACCATTGGAGAGCAAGAGTGGGGCTGAGGGAGAGGGAGATTGGCATCTTACCTTCCCTGCTCTCTGCACTCAGATGATGTAGGTCTTGACATAAAAAATGCCATTTTAAAGCCTTGACATAACAAACACTATTAGCTGGATATGGGGCAAGCATGTAGCAGCTTGGGGTTCACCTACTTAGATGATCTACTTAGCAATAAAAAAGTTGAAATACAGAAGTTGGGTAACCAAGTAACAGGGGATAGCTACTGTGAAGGGGTGATTGGTGAACAACGGTAACTGCTTCAGCCCCTGCTACCATGATCTTAGATTGCTTCAGCTGAGGATGGGCTCACTAACACTGGTACAGCAGCTTGACTGGTGCATATTCCTAGAGGCTGTTCCTGGTGCCCTGTTCACTCCCCCTGCCTCCCTGATTCACTTCTGAGCACAGGGCTGTGCTCAAAGCCTCCAGGGTGGTTTGGGGGAGAGGGGCAGAGGTACCTTTCCCCCAATCTTCCTTATCCCCTTCCCCAATGGATACACTACAGGGGCTGCAAAGCTCCCTATGGCTGGACTGTGCAGAGCTTTGGAAGAGACTCCTGGGTGGGAAGAGGGGGCCATACTGGTGCCCCCTCTAAGTCAGCATCTGGGAGCTGGTGCTTCCCTCACCCTACCCAAGTTATGCCAGTGACTAGCACTTGCTGCAGTCACTAGAGGCATGGAGGAAACTGGTTGGCTGAATATGAAGAGAGGCAGTATGCCAAGACCAATGTTACAAGGGGAAGAATAGTATGTGTAAGAATCACAATGAAAGTGGCTGGATTGATTTAGGAACAGATTCCTGCTCTTATTTACCCCATGGTAAATTCAGAAAATCTATATTGAAATCAGCCTAGTTAAACTGGTATAAATGAGGGGAGTCTCTGGTCCACAGGATTCAAGTTAAATTCCATCCTCTTTCAACAACCACAAGGGCTTGCAGTGTGTACATAAGGTTAAACAAAATTTACCGTAACTCATATTTTAAGTGTCTCTGAACTTGGCCGCCCACACAGGAAACGGCTTGGAACAGGTGGTCACTGAAGCTTGCTGATCATGTCTGGCTCCACGCATAATGCTTGTGGGCTACTGACTCACTGCTTAATTATGAGTCCAAACAAAAGGCTCTAAGATAAACTGTAAGTCAAGAAATTAAGGAAGACAAGGTGAAGGAAATGATGATCCCAGTCTATGTCCTAAACAAATTTATGGATGAAGAGTTATTAAAAGCAAAGCAAAACAAAACAAGGGTCTGTTGTATTGTGTTGTACTCCTACTTTCTGGAGCACCTGAAGGAAGAATCGTGGGAGTGCGGCAAGAAATGGCAGGTGAGACTAAAGTAATTCTCTGTGTGGCATGCTGCTTCTACTTTGATAACAGAACAAAAAATTAGAGAATATCTCGTGGTATATCACATGATATCAGAATTGTTTGTTCCAGCAGCTCTAGAAAAATTGTTGCACTCTTTAAATAACCCTCTTTTCTCGACTAACATTTCATTCCTAATGGGAAGTATTTGTAAGGAAATATTATATTATACCTCTTTGTCTTTGAAGAAACAGGAATGGGAGAGAAGATTACAAATTTGGAGTTGTTTTCCTGCATGAGTAACAACATTTTAATACAAATAAGTTTTATAGCAGAAGTATTCTGAATTACTTCCATTTTTTTTTAATTGTTGAATGCTATTTCAAATGCTGTTAAACATCACACAGACGAAAAGGTGCTGAATCCTTCAACAGAAGGAAAACCAGAATAACAAAAAAATGAGCATATTTTTAACCCACCATTGTGTGTAGGTCTCTGAGTCAATACAAATAGTGGGTGATTTTGCAGACAGTACTCTAGTTGCACAGTTAGAACCTAATCACTTGAAGTGAAGCCTCACTCTTGCCTCAGATTTTTTTTTGCTCTTGTCAATTTCAGTAAAATTGATCACCTGATCATAGAGTTTTAGTGGTTTATTTGGTAGCTAAGATGGAAATAGCAAAACAGTTGGATATGTTTCCTTTGGCATCTCTAATCCAATGATGGTGAATGCCAAGGAGAATTATGAACAGAGGATAGATCACTTTAGATATACTTGGTTCAATATTTTCTAGGGGTGTGCGATATGGGCTGTATTCGATTTGCATTCAGCCTGAATCGGGGACAGTGATTTGATTCGTTGATTCGGATCACTGTCCCTGATTTGATTTGGCTGAATCTGATGATTCAATGATGATTCGGAGAATCAGCGATTTGGTCATAGACCAAATGCTTTTTCTACATACCTCGAGGTACCAGATGCAGCTTGTGAATGCTGCAATGCTGGGGCACATGGAGTGTTCCACAGGAGCGTGGGGGAAGTATTTCCAGTCCACTTCTGGATCTGCTGCCGAGCACGCATGGTAGAGCAGGGCTCAGCGATCAGCCACAGGGGGATGCCATTTGCACCCCCAGACCCAGGAGGCACCAGTCACTGAGCCAGAAGGGGTGTGAGGGGGGCACAGGGGCCCCCCAGCGTACTCCCCAGCGGACCCAGAAGTGGCACTTCTGGTCCACTTCCATGTCTGCTGCTGAGCATGCTGGGGACCTACCCCCGCCCCCCCCGTGCTCCTGTGGGACGCTCCATCCACCCCATCATCACAGCATTCATGAGCCGCCTGCCAAATCGGGCTGAATCTCTGCTGAATCGAATCAGGAACCGAAGCTTTCCACAGCCCTAATGTTTTTTCTCTAAAGAATCCACTCCTGTTATTAGTGATACTGGGTTTTATCAACAGTTGGTCTGACCCAGTATGGCACTTCTTAGTTTTTTATGTTCTTAAGACCACTCAAATGTATTTAATTTAATTTAATTTAATTTAATTTAATTTAGGATGATTCCTTTGAAACAGAGAACACAGGAATGAGAGACATTGAGAGAAATTAGCTTGGGATCAATATAACAATATTATATGTTTTTATACATATATATATATATATATTATTTACTAAATCCCTTCACAGTCCCATTGCTTGTTTGTTTCCTTAAGAATGGTTGTTTGTATTTTCCTACTCAGACATAACATCTAGTTACTCTGAAAATTCTGCACTGTGGCAAAGCTGAACATGTCAAGCCATCAAATCTCAGGGTTAGAAGGGGCTGCAAGAGTCATCTAGTCAAATCCCATGCATGAGTGCAGGATGTACTATAATACTGGACTCAGCCTCATCCTCCAATAGGTAATGACACAAATTCTTCTATTCATTCTATTGGCCTATCTATTTCTCTTTAGCATGTTATCTTCCATGAATTTGGAGCATTAATCACTATGCTAATGTCCCTTTCATTTCTGTGGGAAAGAGGAAGACTGTCATATATCCTAAATGGGATATTTTCCTTTATAGAGAACAAAATGCACGATAAGTCTGTGTGTTGTAAGCCAGAGCTGGCTAGATCAATCACAGTGTTTGCCAGCAGACATACCTGTACAAACATAAACCACAAACGCCACAGTAATATGAATTAGTCTAGTCTAAAGCAGTTACTAATAGTGGTGGTAAAGTATCCATTGATTTCAGTAGTTCTGGATCATGTTGTAAGGGCCTGATTTGAAGCCAGCATAAGTCAATGTGAGTCTTACAAATGGTATCAATGGTCTTTCATTTGATCTTCAATGACTACAGAAACACCACAGTATAACTGTCATTCATCAAGCCACTTGAAGTCAATTGGACTGCTACTTGTATGCTTAAAATTAGGCTCGTACCTTGAACAATCAGGATCTTTATAAATATTGAGTGATACTTAGACCCAGTCTTTGCATATTTCCATGTTTTGGAATCTGGAAATGAGCAGGTAGGGCTGGGTCTATACTTGAATAGCTGTCTTGAGAACCCCTTTCCTAATTTACTCTTAGGTCTAAGCTTCATGATTGCAAAATAAAACATGTTATCTTTTTGAAAGGGTGTTACATGTAGGCCTATTTGTGGCTAACTTACAGTGGCAGAGTGAAGCCTTTCTATGACTGCAGTGTAGAATAGAGAAGGCCCAGGATAGAGAGCCAAGCTAGCCTGGACATTCCAGAATAAAAACACATTAAATGGATTATTAAATGTGTATAACAGTGCCAGATAAATAGTTGTGCCCTAACCTTGTTAGTAAATGGGACTCAGCGCAGGCTAGTTTGTAGGGAGGTATAAGATGTTGGTCTGTCACCTTAAGAGGAGGCATGACTTACAGTTGTGTGCCTCCAACTGTGTGAAGGCTAGTGATGGAGTGGCTCACGAGGAGTCAAAAGGCCCAGCAGGCAGAACCAGAGGGAGTTGTGGAGGAGAAACACTAGAGATGGGAGATTTCTGGCCTATGAGGAGGGCAAGCCTGCTATGGGAAGGCAGGAGCCATAGTGGAACCCTACTTCTGTTCCGGACCTTAAGGATTTTTGTTTTGGTTACTTGCTTTATTTGTGAAGAGACTGTGCCTTATTGGGTTGTGCTGGGAGATACCCCAGGGAGCAAAGGCTAGCTAGTTTAAAAGCCTATATATTACTGAGGTTTGCTAAAGATGCTCGGAGCCAAGGCCCTGGTTGAAAAGGCCCTGAGATGGCAACTTGCTACAGGAGGATTTCTGTGGGCCACATTAGGCATGTCTATGGCCACATTCAGGTGAGCACAGCCCTGCTGTATGTAGAGCCGCAGACCCATCTGTGGCACCACACACTGCACATTTAGGCATTTCACATGTTGCTACCTTGAAGCATGGGAGGGTGGGGGTTGCCCCAGGGAGATCCTGGAGCACTGTGGCTGCAGCTTCCCTGGCCCCCAGGACCTAGGTAAGGCTTCTGGGGCCAGCACAGTTGCTGACCCCAGCCTCCCTAACCCCACCTGGGGTACCCTACCCCACACCATAGGGCATGTGGCATGGGTGTTCTCCGGGGACAACTGCCAGCGGCACAAGGTGTGCCACTCTGCTTGTTGTCACTGGGGAACCAAAGGTTCATGCTCTTCTGGACACATCCTATATGTGCAATTAATGCTATTTGGGTTTACTGAACAGTAATTTACTGCATAGTAAACCAGCCCTGGACATACATCTACACATGCAGCCATTTGGGAGCAGATTTGCTCCTTATGGGAGCAGCCTGCTCCAGGACTCCTCCAGCCCTGTTCTGTCTCCTTGCAGCAGCTAGGGAGAGCTGGAGGCTCTGGCCACAGCTGCCTGGGTGCCAGGGGACCTCTTTAAAAGGCAGTCCCATCTGGTGCTCCCTGGCCTTTTGCTTTTCTGGCCCAGAACAGTCTGCAGCGTGCTGGCACAACCATCTCCAACTCTGCCTGCAGAGTCTGTGCCCACCTTGTGATGGCTCCTCTACCCCCAGGCCCCAGCAGCAATGACCCACACCCTGGTGTTCTGTTTCCTGCCCTGCTCACCATGCTTCACCACCACAGTGGCCAGCAGCCCCCAGGATCTTCACTACCCTGTCTGCCCCCAAGTGCCGCATGGCCATGTGGCCAGGCTCACTGCTGACTGAGGCTTCCTGCCCCCACAGTGATGCTGCCCAGCCTCTGCCCCTCCACCCAGACCCCAGCAGGGATGCCAATGATGCACACATGGATGCTGCCATGGGTACCAAACATAAGGTCCTAGGGCTTCAGCCCCACCACCTGTGGGCCTGTCCTGCCAGCCGGGACTCGTGGCTTCATGTTGTCCAGTGCACCTGGGATGACAAGCAGCATCTGGAGTCATTCTGAGTGACCAGGGCCACATTCCAGGAGCTCATTAACCAGTTACACCCGTACCTGCAGTCCATCACCATGCAGCCACCCCTCCCTATGGAGACCCGGTTGGCCATTGCCTTGCTCAAATTGGCCACACCTGCCAGCCTGTGCTACATTGGCCAACTTCAGGGTGGTCAAGGCGACTGCTGGGAAGGCTATCCTGGAGGACTGTGGCACTCTCCAAGAGGTGCTGGGGCACACCGTGCTCTGGGTACACGAGTCTCTGGAGGTGGTGGTGGGGTTCTGTGCCCTGGGTTTCCCCCAGTACATTTGGGCCCTGGATGGGACCCATATCCCCATCACCTGCCTGCCTCACAGTGAGCACCCGTGCTACAGCTGGTGGGGCTTTCATTTGGTCATGCTGCAGGCTGTCATGGTCCACAAGGGCACCTTCACCAATATCAGCACTGGCTGGGCTGGTAGCATCTACAATGCCCATGTCTTCCACAACTCCACCCTGCCAGCCCTGGTGGAGAGTGAGGACTTCATGCCATATGCGCTGGATCTCCAACTGGGTGAGGTGATGGTCCTTCCCCTCCTCACTGGAGACCCCACCTACTCGCTCCTCCCCTGGCTCAAGCAGCCCTACACCAGCCAGCTCAACCTTTACCAGGCACATTTCAACAGGTGCACACTGGACCTGCACACCTGAACATTTCAACTAGACCTGCACACTGGTTGAGTACACCTTTGGACACCTGAAGGGGTGCTAGCACACCCTCACCACCTGCCTTGAGGTCATTGAGACTAACATCATTGCAGCCTGTGTGCTGTACAACATCTATGAGGCCTATGGGCTCTTCCATGAGGCATGGGCACAGTAGGTGGAGGACACCTGGCAGCAGGAGTGTCAGCTGCAGTGGCAGTGACGGCAATGGGTCTCCCCCACTGAGGCTCCGGGTGAGCCATACACCTGGAAGTGGGGGCAGGGCACCATGTGTGAGAGGCACTGGTGGACCACCCGCTTCTGTACCCTCTGCTGTAGGCCACCTGGCTGATTGGCCACAGACCCTAGGTCCCCCGTGCACACTTAGCACTATACTCAATGCTGTTAGATTTCTGCAAAATACTTTTGGTCCTCCATTTTCATTGCTTATTGACCCACATTAAGGCAGTAGCTAATTTGGGGACTAGCTCCCTGGTATGTGTCTACATAAAGCCTGGAGCTGGGTTTGAAGTGTTTAGATACTACAGTAAAACAACTCACTTAAGCACCTCATTAGATAATTTGATAATTAGCCTGAGTTAAGACTTAATTAAGAGGAAATTAAAGACCTATGAAAGTTTAAATCTTCCACCTCCCTCCCCCAAGATTAAAATATCTACTATAAATTAACTGTTCTTGTAATATTACTGGAAACATGAGCTGAGACTTTATACTGCTTTTCATTTTTTTAAAGAACCCTTACTTTATTATGTGCAAATACTGAGTTGTTGTAATCATTAATCAATACAGACTAAGATTATGTTTTTGCATTAAAGGCAAATGTGATGAAAAGATCAAGGCATTTAATGAAGTGCAAAATTCATCCTACTCCTTAGGAAAAGAAATGTTCCTCCCTCCAGGGAAAATTCCCTACAGAAAATGTGGCTTTTTAATGAAAGTTATTTGTGCTTGTTTAAAGTTCTGGACCCTGAGAAAAGATTTTTTTTTGTTGCATTGGCACATTAATAGCATGGCATGCCGAACCACTTCATTTCTTCTAACAACTTGAACTCTTTGGCAGGCAGCCTCATACTAGAGTGGATTACCTCTTTAGTTTAATGAGAGAGTTCATTAGAAGATTCAGTCATGTAATTGAGGAGGATAGCAGAAGAATGTTAAGAACTTCATAGTTACACTGAGTTCAGTTAACCTCCTATTGAGGGCTGGGAAGCTCAGACCTACCACAGCCTCACAGCACTCAGTTACTTCTGCTCTGCCCATACATTTTAGTTTTTCAGCTGAAGCTGTACTATAGAATTAAAATGAATAAACAGAAAACAAATGTGTAAAGAGCAGATGAGCTTTTTCAAGCTATACAATAAAAGCTGAACCATGAGCAGGCTTAAAAATAAACCTATTCAGTTTAAATTATCTAAAACACTATAGCCAGCTACACACCCACTTCATCATGAGACAGGGAACTGGCGGACCTCCTGCATCTAAAAAGAAAGACCTATGAAGGATGGAGGACTGGATCCACCTCCAAGAAGGAATATTCTGCACTGGATCAGACCTGCAGAGAGCGAACCACTACAATGAAACTCCAACTAGCTACAAGTATCAAGGACAATAAAAAGTCCTTTTTTAGATATATGGGGAGCCAGAGGAAAAGCAAGGGCTTTTCCTTGGACCCCTGCTAAACCAGATGAGACAACTGACAACCGACTCCCAGGAAAAAGCCAACTTGCTAAATGGGTACTTTGCATTGGTCTTTCACCAGTCCCATAGGACGCCCCTGCCCATCATGGGACAAGAAGGCCTGGATGAGGGAGATCCCTTGCCCTCCATCAATGCTGACCTCATGAAGGAACACCTTGAGAGGCTGGATACCTTCAAGTCAGCTGGCCCTGACAATCTACACCCCAGGGTACTCAAGGAGCTGGCTAGCATCATAGCTCAGCCCCTGGCATGGATCATTGAGAACTCCTGGTGCTCTGGGGAAGTGCCCAAAGATTGGAAGAAGGCAAATGTGGTACCTGTCTTCAAGAAAGGGAGGAAAGTGGATCTGGCAAACTACAGGCCCATCAGCCTGACCTCTATCCCAGGGGAGGTCTTAGAAAAGATTATCAAAGAGGCCATCCTTAATGGACTGGCCAATGCCAACATCCTGAGGGATAGCCAGCATGGGTTTGTTGCGAGTAGGTCTTGCTTGACCAATCTTATTTCCTTTTATGACCAGGTGACCTATCACCTGGACAAGGGAGAAGAGATTGATGTCATATACCTTGACTTTATAAAAGCCTTTGATCTGGTCTCCAATGATCACCTCTTGGCAAAACTGGCTAACTGCGGCCTCGGCCTCACCACGATCCGCTGGCTGGGGAATTGGCTCCAGGGTAGGACCCAGAGGGTGGTGGTTGATGGAAGTCAATTGTCGTGGTGCCCTGTGACCAGTGGGGTCCCTCAAGGCTCTGTCCCTGGGCCTATACTATTCAACATATTCATTAATGATGTAGACATTGGAGTTAGAAGCCGACTGGCCAAGTTTGCCAACGACACCAGACTCTGGGGTAAAGCATCCACACCTGAGGACAGGAAGGTGATCCAGGCTGACCTTGACAGGCTCAGGAAATGGGCGGACGAGAACCTGATGGTGTTTAACACTGAAAAATGCAAGGTTCTCCACCTTGGGAAGAAAATCCTGCAGCATGCTTATAGGCTCAGCAGTGCTATGCTGGCTAGCATTACAGACAAAAGGGACTTGGGTTCATGATTGACCACAAGATGAACATGAGCCTGCAATGCGATGCTGCAGCTAGTAAAGCGAGCAAAATGCTGGCTTGCATCCATAGATGTTTTTCCAGCAAAACCAGGATGTCATTCTCCCCTTGTACTTGGCCTTGGTGAGGCCACAGCTGGAGTACTGCGTCCAGTTTTGGGCTCCACAATTCAAAAAGGATGTGGAGAAGCTTGAGAGAGAGCAGAGAAGAGCCATGCGCATGATCAGAGGTCAGGAAAACAGACCTTATGAGATATAAGGTTGAGAGCCATGGTACTCTTCAGCCTGGAAAAGCATAGGCTCAGGGGTGATTTGGTGGCCACCTATAAGTTTATCAGGGGTGCTCACCAGGATCTTGGGGAACATCTGTTCACCAGAGCACCCCAAGGGATGACAAGGTCAAATGGTCACAAACTCCTCCATGACCATTTCAGGCTGGACATAAGGAAGAACTTCTTTACTGTCCAAGCCCCCAAGGTTTGGAATAGACTGCCGCTGAAGGTGGTTTAAGCACCTAGTTTGAATGCCTTCAAGAGACATTTGGATGTTTATCTTGCTTGGATCCTATGATCCCTGCTGACTTCCTGCCTCTGGGGCAGGGGGCTGGACTCAATGATCTTCCGAGGTCCCTTCCAGCCCTAATGTCTATGAATCTATGAATCTACTCTACAAATGTTCTCTTAGGAGTCATTCTTCTTCATTGCCTAGTTTTGGTTCTATCTCTAAAATACTCCTGCAGTGTTCAGCAATGTTAGTAAATATACAAAGGAACAGCAGCATAGCATTTCTTCACATCACATAATATTTCTTCTTAAAGAGTTAATATACACTTACAGGTTCATCCTCCAATAATTTAAATTAAATTCCAAATTCTTTGTCTGCTTTCAAGAAAGGGAACCTTAAACTTAGCACAACTTAAATGTTCTCAATGATTCTGATAGATTCAGATGCATTCCAAAGATGAACAACCCCTGTCCAGTTTTGCTAAGGAAGTTTTTCCATAAGACTGAGGTTTGCAATCATGATGGCTTTACAGCAAGTAATGGCATGAGGCTATTTATTTCCACCAGAAGGGAATGATATAATGTATTAGTCACAAGGGGCATTATGGATTGTGTTCTTGGAAGCCCAGATTCTTCTGATAGTTTTAAAGATAATGTAAGAGAAAATGGACTTTCTTGGTTTGATCTTGCAGTCAGTGCAATTTGTAGAAACTTGCTACTACTCACAATCAAGGATTTCTTTTGGCAAAATAGACAAAATTCTCATATTTGTTGCAGAAGGCAGAGTAGAGTTGAACCTTGTATGCTAACTAAATCAGAGATGCATAAGCTTTTATAAGCAACAGCTTACTTTATTAGATGTATGAATATACTTAGCATTTGATGAAGTAAGCTGTTGCTTATGAAAGCTTATACATCTCTCACTTAGTCAGCCAATAAGGCACAACTCTAGCCTGCCTTCTGCCTAGCTTCAGACTAACATGGCTAACTACTTCTCTGTGTTTCTTGCAGTCAACTGTGGCTTTGTGTGTAGTTGGAGAAGCATAATGACAACTATTTCTAGAATAACCTGAATTCAGGTGTTGGTTTGCCATTCAGTGGAAATAAAAAGCTTGGAAATCCAAGCAATACCATTTCAACTGTTTGCATAGAAATGGGATCACCATCAGGGTTAAAAGAGAACTTTCCTTATTTTTTAAAGTTCCAAGACTTTCATAAAATTGGGGGTTTCCTGAGGTAGTGGTTGAATATATGCATTAAAGCACTGTCCCAAAATGGTCTCTCAGGATAAATAGGGTTTCAGAAAACTGTGCCAAAAAACTGAGGTTCTACTGTGTTGCTTTTTCAAGCACTGAGGCAAAAACAAGAATATAAAACTGGATATATAAGTCTAGGATAGAAGTGGAGTCAAGATGAAAATCTCTAGAATAGGGATTCTCAACATTTTTCATTATGTGGATCATATCTTAACAGGGAGAATTTTCTCATGGGCCATCCCCTCTTGTTTGTGAATGCCTAGATGACCTCCTTTCCCATTCATGATTACACAACATTGGTGTGGCAGATATTAAAGGGCTATCTTGATAAGGAATCCACCAAGTGTTTCTGTATTAGATCTTAGTCCAGAATACTGACTGGTATCTTACTATTGCTGTGCAGAAGGTGAACAGACAAGACCATGAAGCCTTATGTTCAGTAAGTTAAATCTATTGCTATATTGAAGTTAATTGAGCATTATTGATTTATATCAGCCAAGAATCTGGTTTACTGTATGAGTCAAATCTCACCTTCTAAAATGGGACTAAACAGGAGGCAGTCAAAACTAGGATGGTCTCCTGGAGAAGTTTGAGGTGGATATGGTGGTTTTGTGGATCCTATTTAAAAAGGCAGCAATTGCCAAGAGTAACCACATAAAGTCTGACCTTCTTCCACTGATGTGAGTAGGAGATTAACACTGATGTCCTTAGAAACAGAAAAGGTCCATGGTGGTATCTGAGGCTATATTATTTTTCTGTGGTAGTAGCTACCATATGCCTTACAAACACTTAAGGACAAAACTCCTAATTTAAGAACCAACAACAAGCTACAGTCTAGAAGAAGAATAACAATAGAACCTTGGGCACGTCTACATATGCAAATAGTCACAACTAAATTTATTACGCACTAGCTTAATGTGCGTTAACCAATTTTTGGCAGTGTCTACACATGCAGAGAACTAGCACTAAATTTAGTGCCAGGTCCCTCCAGCTCTAAATTTAGTGCCATGTCCCCCTGTGGCCACCGAGGGAGAGCTCCAGCACCTGGCCACAAGGCTGCCAGCACTTAGCAGCCATGTTGAAGCCAGAGCCAGCTGCCAGCACTTGTCAGTGATCTTTAAAACACCCCTCCCCCCCTCAACACTGTGCAGTCTGGACAGACACTTCCTCTGCTGAGAGAAACAGGGTGGCACAGACATAGGAAGAATGTGGCAGCTCTGCTCCTGCCCCACCTGTGCTTCTCAGCCATGGCTGCCCCAGCCCCTGGTCCTGGCACCCAGGAACAGGATCCCCAGATCCTCCTGGCCATCTCAGTTGTCCTGCTGATCTGCTGCCATCATCCCACCCATCCTCATCGGGGACCCAGCTTACCCACTAATCTCATGGATCAAGAGGCCCTACACCAGGAACCTGGACCCCCACCAGGGCAGTGGGGCACACACATGTAACCACCAGGCCCAGAACGGTGTCCAGGACCCATTGGTCGGTGTCTGCAGGCTCCGTTGCCCAGGGGTCCATGGCAAACTGCTCACACAGAACCCACATGTGCTCCCACTCTAGGGGCAGGACCTCAGCCTTGAATTCCTCCTCCTGGGCCATGTCCTTCACCTGCCAGGCCAGGACCTGTGCCTCCTCCCCTTCAGCCAGCTCCGCCTGCCACTGAAGCAGGCGGGTCTGAGTACACACCCATTTCTGGCATAGTTGGCACATGCAGTGTGCTCCAGCAGTGTGTTGTAGTGGGGTGGAGGCTGCAACCCCACTGGGGCTTGTGAGCTTTCCCCCACATCCAGATTTTGGCCCTGCAGAGGCAAGAGACAGAAGTCTTTTGTTACAGTTTGCAACATTTCAGAGATAAGATGCACTGCACCAGGGACGATGCAGTGCCCGGCCCTAGATTAAGGGTTGGCCGTGTATGGGTGTCTAGGGACCCTGGTAAGTCTGGCCAGGCAGGACGGCCCAGGCAGCTGCTGGCTGAGCCCTTGTCCCTGCTTGTTCCCCTGGGACCAGTGAGCCACTAAGTGCTCCCCGCAGGAAGCCTGCCTCTCCCTCCCTCTTCCCAAGATAGAACAGGCCTGGCTGCTGGCAGCACCTGCTGCCTTGGCTCCAGACCCCACTGCCCCCTCTCTCCTTGTAGGCCAACCACTCTGCTGTGCTGCCACCCAGCCTATGGCACCCAGGCTTGGGGTGCATGGGGCTCCCAAGCAACTGGGGTGAGGGTTTGGTTGTGCCCTCACCTTCTCTGTTGGGGGCCACTCAGGGGAGGCACTCCAGAGACATCTCCCCTCCACCGCCCCTGCCGCTTCTGCCCTGGGCAGTGTGTGATGAGCTGGTTGTGCAGGCAGAGGGGTGCCTAAACCACTATGCTCTACTGCTGCTAATCCTCCTGGTGCCCCAGGCACACCTGTTTCCTGGTTTGAGACCCTGAGCTATGATAACACAGGGGGCAAGCCTGGGCTTCCCCGCAACCTCTGTCACCACCTGGAAGGCTCTCTGTGGCAGCACTACATGTCCCTGGCCCATCGCCACTGGCATCAACACCTTCCTCCAGGTGTGAGAGGCCTGTGGCTGCCAAGCTGCAGGCACATGGGCTGCTCAACAAAGTTTTGAACTTGTCCTGCCTCTCCATGTTCTGTGGGGAGGAACCTGGGGCCAGGACTGGGGGTAGGGGCTGGGAGGGCCCTCCTCGCAATGCAGGACTTACCATGTGGCCAGGGCTGGTGAGGCTGGTGGCTCAGCATGGTACTCCCTGTTGGCAATGGTGACTGGCTGTACCCAGTGTCCTCAGCTCCAATGGTGGGCAGTGGGCCAGTGCCTGTCCGGGGATCCCCGCTGGGGAGGACCTGGTACTTCTGGCAGCTGGTAGTGGCATGGCTGGCTGCTCCTCATGGTGGGGTTTGGGGCTGTGGAGCTGTCAAGGCAGCTGTTGGCCTGGGGTCCCTGAGCTGCTGCTGGGTGTAGCAGCCAGGAATGTGGGCAGGGTGGAGCGCTTAACACCTATGGACCTCTCCTCCAGTGACATGTCACTGGAGGAGTCTGGGCAGTGCAGGGGCTTAGGCAGGCCACCCCTGCTGGTGACTGCTGCATGGGTGCAGCCTGGGTCCCAGGGTGCTAAAACCTGGGTCAGCTGCCACATATGGGCATTTAAGTGCCTGCCCCACGTGAACTGCCTCAGCACCTCTGCATCACCCCAGAGTGCCATGAGGTGCTGAAACTCCTCCTGGGTCCAGTTGGGGTCCCAGGTGGATGGCACAGGCGTGCACACAAAGGCGGGGCCAGGCCTCAATGGGGAAGATGATGAGGACATTGTGTTTTGCACCAGCTCTCTGGGCCCCTGAATGGCTATCCTTGTGTGGCCAGCCCCAAACAATGCTCAGGAGAACTCAGCAGAGAGGCACATCCAGGGACTGGGAGCTGCACAGCAGAGGCAGCAACTGCAAAGACAGGAGAAACTGCTGGGAGTGAGCAGCAGCTGGGAGCAGGTGCTGGCTCTGCTGCCAGAGACAGCCAGGCAGCAGCCCTGGGGCGATCTCAGGGCTGGGCAAGGGGTGCAGCAGTTTGCAGCGTTCTACAACACACATCTGTGGCCAAGCAGCAGCTCCAGCTAGGGGACAGGACTGGCAGAAGCAGCCTGGGTCCTGTCCAGGGGCCACACAGGGCCTGCAGTGTTCCTGATCAGACAACAGGCTCTCTTAGGCTGCCTGTGGTGTGCGCCCCAGGGCACAAAATGGCCTCAGGCTTTTATAGCCTGCAGCTATGGGCTACCAGACAGCAGCACAGCACCAGGGCAGTAAAAGCTCCCAGTCAGAAGCCCTGGGACTGAGCTCATGGCGGCCCCCGCAGTGGCTGGGCAGATCCGATACTAAAGTTAGTGCCAGATCATGTCTACACATACATTACTGTGCTTTAACTAATCCCGGCTAAATCTGATACCTGCATTTTCAAATGTAGTTGCGATTACCCATTTTTACTGTGAAGTAAGGGCATGCGCATGTAGATGCATGCCCATATTACGCAGTAAATCAGGCTAAGCTGCAGTAAAGCATCTCATGTAGATGCGCCCGTTATGTACAAATTATATGCAAATCAACTTAATTAACTCTCAGCAGGATGAGAGAAGCAAGTCTTTAAGATATTATGAATAATTCAGCAGATACAAATTCTCTACAAAAGGCTTCACCGTTGCTTGTAACAGCCTTACAATAGAATAGCCTTATAATAGAATAGGTCCCTTCATATTTTAGAAAGCTTGAGGGGGGGAAGGGGGGGAGTAGATGAATCATTTTATTCCAGAATAATTCAAGAATAATTATTTCTTGTGCAGCCTGGAGTAATTGTTCTGGAATAACATGACTTTTAATCTGGAACAATTACTCAGAGCACTTCCAGAAGAGTGATCTGGTCAGCATCGCCACGTGTACAAGCTCTCTGACAAATAAGCTAGAAACAAGCATACACACTACAATGGTTACATGCAGAAGATGAAATAGAGTCCATCAAAAATAAAAGAGAGTAAAACATTTGCCTTTTAATATTAAAAATGACACTTTGAAACTTCATCAAAATATTTCAGTTGCAAAAAATGTCAAGTGGCTCTATATCTGGAAGAAAAAACAAAATAGTTTCAAGTAAAGCTTGGGGGGGTGGGGGAGAGGGTTTGGAAGGGTAGGAGGGGGAGTTCCTTTCCAAACTCCAACTTTTATGACAATTGTAATGAAACTCCACATGTCAACTAGCTCTGATACATAGGCTAGTATTAATAATGGCACAGAATAAGTCTCAGTACAAAACTTATATAATAGACCAGCAAATTTCTGATACCTTCTGAAAAAGACTCAAAGCTGCACAGTAGCACAAATGGGAAGATACAAGTCACAACCTTTTTTCTGCAAAGACTAGGAAAGTGTTGTCAGTTATTTCAGCAGAAGCTGGCCCATGGTCTCTCTTCTGTATGTAATATTAAACATTCAATCAGAGTCAAATTTACAGCACAGCAGACATCCCAGATATGAGACTTCCAATAAAATGCAAATATACAGATCCAACAGTCTGAGAGGTTAACAGAGAAGGCTCCTCTCTACAGCTGCACTTTCTGGTTTAATGCATTCCATATAAAACCTTTTTCACATGTTTGACAAAGAAAAAACATAGTTTTAATTATTTGGGTGCTGTCCTCCGGGAAAGTTAAAGATATCTATGGTAACAAAATAAATAATGGCAAAAGAACTGGGTCATGCTTTATTATAATGTTCCAGGATAGCACAACTCTTTTTCAAAGTGTTAAACTATGACTTTTATTTAATAAAGCATACCATGCCACTGTGGCATTCAGCAATCTGTACCTTATTAGCGGTGATCCTCTTCCATCGGAAGTCTTTCTGAATAAAACTGTGGCTGTATTTTATTTACAGTAACTCAATGTATTTGGCAGGAATGATGGCCTGGTAGGAGAAAACGAACAACAGAAATAATAAATTAAGAGAAGAAGGTGAAATACCCATTAAGAAAGAAATGTTATTTTATTTAATTTCATGTGTATCTGTAGGCAGTAACTCAGGCCCTGATTCAGAAGGGTACTTAAGGCTGGGCATAACTTCAAGCATATCAGGTGTGGATGTCAATGTTACCTGGTAATACTGAACAGATGCAACATACTCCCATACTAAAATTCCTTGCTGAAGTACTCCTTAATACTTAAGGCCCTGATCCTACAGGGAGCCCCATGAGGGCAGTCACTTGTAGGTCTGCAGAACTACTTGGGGTGTTCTCAATGAGGCATGGTGGGCTTGCCAAACTCTAGAGATGGGCTTGCCCCTTGGTCTCGTGAGTGACATTCAGAAAAGGGAGGTGCAACATTTAGGGAGAAACTGAGATCTTCAAGGATTTGCTTGATTATTTTGATTCACTTCTCCTCCTAGGGTGTGAAAGCTGCCATTGGGAACGTAAGGGAGGGTTAGCCCTTATGAATCAATCTTTTTAAATGAATACTTCACTTTCTGGAAATGGTGTCACCAACGTATGCCCAATGCAAGGGGTGATGAATCAGCTTCAACATGTCTTTACCAACACTTGAAGGAATGATTTCAATATTAAAACCTTCTCTTTATCCAGTTAGCAGGCTGCCAAACTTGCTGAGCTCCATGGTGAACAGAAGAATTATCAAAGGAACTGGGTTCATCTCTCTTCATAATAATCCTGGTAGGTAAGGGAGTTTCCTGTGAGTTTGAAAATTCTATTACTCTTTGTTCTGTGCCATGACATCTTTTTCTTCTAAAAGTAAAAGCTGAGCCAAAGAAATAGGTACATTTTCATAAGGTTATTTCTTCCTGCTTCAGGAGAGGTTGCCATGATGCTCACCTGTGCTACATATGGGATCTGTCCCCAATCAAGCCTTTGTCATTTTTATTTTTTAAATCAGTCCTATTATTTGACAAGGCCGATTTTGTCACACCTGCTTTAAGATGGAAATAACATTTCCTCTTCTTAATGTCTGGGCCCAATAGCTATAGCACTTCAAGATATAGGCAGGTGTGGTGCAAGCTTCTCAGCTGACATTTGCCCCTGGGCAGGAGGTCAGGACAAAGCATTCGCAACATTCAAATCATTCAAGGCCTTCTTTAATAAACTAAGTGGGACTTAAGTGCTGCCAATGTCTTGCATTAGTCCTCTGAATAGAGTGAATTAGACCTCTCAGTATTAATGTCTGGTGTCCCTGGTTTTCCAGTACTAAACATCTAGGCTAGGTACAGATGTTACATCTATCGCACTTTAAGCACGCAGAAAGTCCTCTAAAGCTGTAACTGAACAGACATTCACAGCTCTTAGAGTGCTTTAAGGATGGCAGATTGCACTCTAAGTTAACCCTCCACGAATGAGGTATTAAACTAAAGCTCTTTCTGTTACAGCGCTTTATCAAACGTCTTTGCCAGGTTGCATTAAGAGTTCACTTAGAGTGCGATCACCACCATTCCAGGCAGTGTTGCACAGGGCTGTGTTCTAGCCTTGAGCAGAGCTCATTACTTTTCCTGAGTGACAGGCTGGCTCTTCCCTCCTGGCTGTCACTGACCTCAGTCAGTGACAGCCTCTGATGCTCTAGCCCCTCCTCCTCCCTCTGGCCAGGTACAGCCAGCCAGGGTGGGGAAAGGGGTCTCCCTGCAGCCTCCCCAACCCTGTGGTGCACTGCAGTCCAGCTGGGGGAAGGGATCTAGGGTCTCTTTCCACACGGCATGTTGCTGCCTGGCCAAGGCAACTGCAAGGACACAGATCCCAGACCCCTTTCCCCCACAGCCCCTCCAGCCTAGCCAGCCAGTGCCTCCCCTCTGCCCCCCTGGGCTAGCTGGAAGGGTTACCTGGCAGGGGGAGGCTGTGGGGGAAGGGCTCTAAGATCTCTATCCCTACAGCAGCCCCAACCCTATGGTGCAACACTGCCTGGCTGGGGGAATTGCAAGTGAAGGGGTCCCAGGTCTCTTCTCCCCCAGCCACTGCTAACAGTTGGCAGGGGGTGAGGGGGCCAGGCCTGGGGAGAGGGGCCACTTCAGTAGCTTCCTGGGAGGCATGCAGGAGCACCCCCCAATGGCCAATGTGGGCAGGCTTCAAGCCCTGCCCAACGAACAACAAATGTGTTAGGTTCACTCGCACCCTAACTTACAGCATTTTAAATAAAGCATGATAAAGCACTTCCACCATGGGCTTTTTGAATGTCTGTATTTAGCGTTAGTTATCTTTATTTTTATGTAGAGTGCATCACTGTGTACTTGAGGGCAACATCTAGAGATGTGATTGTGGCTCAAAAGACTTACAAGTGAAATTAGACCTCAACAGCACAGTCCAAACATAAATCAAAAGCATAAATAGGCATATGATGTACAATAGTTTGATTGATTCTATACAATCACTATATTTTTAATTGCTGTTCAACCTCTCCAGTGCATGCGGGTGTGTATGTTAGCTCTGGAGAAGGACGTGGAGAAAGTTTGTTTTGATAAAGGAACTGGGTGTGGAGAAACAAGAAACAGAAACAAAAAGGAAGCTCCAAGCATGATAGATAGATAGATAGATAGATAGATAGTACGAACGAACAGAAGAAGCACAAAAGAAAGAGACGAGAAAAGAGCAGTCAGGAGGTACATAGGAAGAACACGGAAGAACAGATATTTGAGCATTGACCATTAGTCATCCAAATGGACTACATTCTCTAGTGGATTCAGATCCTTACTTCTGTTAGTGACTTGCATAGTCAAGATCACCAAACATTTTCATTAGTTACCTAATCAAGATACGAGCACCTCCTGTAGAGGGAGCCTAGTGAATTAACTCTGCCTCATCTAACCAACCATAATTAAACTATTTACAAGCGTTATACAGCCTCCCCATTCCCCCACCTCCAGGCATATTTTGTCACGCACTAAGACTCCTCACTCCTTGCACTCATTCTTTTAATGTCTCATTGGCAGCACTGCATGGTTTTGTACAATAAAAATTATGTGGGATGTCTGGTATATGTACCAGTTGGACAAATTAATGTAAATTAACAAGCTGGAGACAGGAAATGGGAACGCTCTCATTCATTCACAACTTGTAACTCTCCTATCCATTCTCCCAATGTGAGGGAGAGTTGCAAAACTCCATTTGAGAAATGCTATATTAAATATCTTAAACCAACTTCAGCCTTGCTTTTTTGAACAACACAGGTTTTTCACTACAAGAAAAGTCTTCCCAAACCATGCTTCCATTGTTAGCAGAAGCCATGATGATTTTGTTCTTCCTTTTCATTTTCTTCCTTATTTTATTTTCAGGATTTTCCAGCCCTCCAGGATAGCTTCTTCCTATTTTTTCTACCCCAACTATGCTGGAGATCCCTGCCTCATAGACCTGTTCAATGGAGAAGTCAGCTGAAAAGGTCCTTTTTCTCTTCCTAGGTATGGGCTGCCCAATGTGTACCATGCTGCTAGTATGGGGAATGAGGTAGTGTATATCAGTACCTGGGCTGGAATTCATATCACTTGTACAGTAGTAAAAAATATGCCTTTTAGGCCCATAAGCCTCAGTAGAGCAATGCTGATTAACTCAAATGAAACTATTCAACTCAGATGAAAATACTCAAGACCTAGAACAGGATTTGTTATACAATCTATACCTTTCTGTGGTTGTAGAACAAGGGGAAGATATCTATCCATTTTATGATTTTCTATTAGTTTCTACAACCATCCTTTGATAACTTTGCATGTCTTAATTACTGTAATTCTTTCAGGGTTTTACCCTCTCTATTATAACAAATGGGAGTTTTTTACCTTGACTTGAATAGGAGCAAAATCAAGTCCTTATTATAGGAATATATCCAAGCCACAACGTTTAATTTTGGATCTAAACTTCCACAGAATTTGAGGATATTTGGCTTTAGCCCATTGCAGAGATAGGAGCAGCCTGAAAGTTATGATTTGGAGTAGTGTTTTGGGAAGATGAGGGAAAAGATCCAGGCTTTGGGCTCAGTCCATCTCTGATTTATGGCAGGAGGCTTGCTTCCTGTTAAATGGAGACCAGATAAGCAACCAGACTCTATCACCCTTACACACTCTGAGCAGAGCCTTTGTCTGTAAGGGTATGGACACATAACTAGGGCTGTGTGAACTTTCAGGTGCTGATTCAATTCGGAGGAGATTCGTTCTGATTCGGTGGCTGAATCTCCAAATCTGAATTGAATAAGGAGACCAGTTAAAAGGTCTGAATCAATTTGAAGCTCTCCAAATCAATTTGGAAAAGATTCGGAGAGCTTTGGAAATTCATTGCCTGCTCCGCCAGCCCCCCTGAGCACCCCCTGGACCCCCACCTGCTCTCCCAGCACCCCATGGCTACCCCACCCAGCCCTGACTCTTTAAGTAAAGCCCCTACTCACCAGCTACTCACCTTTCCTGCCTGGTGGCGGGGGGGAAATCCCCACTGCCCCCTGCTGCCCCCTGCTGCATGGAGGGCTCTGCCCACACTCCCAGCCCCCCCATGGCTGCCCTGCCCACCCCAGTTCCTCGCTCTTTAAAAAAAATTATAAAAAGCCCCTACTCATTGCCTGCTGCAGCAGCCATCAGGGCTTCTGGGGACTTGTGGCGAGTCCCCCACGCAGCATGGGGCAGCAGGGGGCAGTGGGGATTGCCCCCCTGCCTGGCAGCAGCCAGTGAGTGCCAGACTTTTTTTTTCAAAAAGCCAATGCTGGGGCCGGGTGGGACAGCCACTGATGGGGCTGGGAGAGTGGGCGGGGAATGGGGCCAATTCGGCCGCAGCTGAATCTCTGAATCAGATTTGGCCAGATTGATTCGGGACAGTGATGCAAATCACCGAATCGAATCACTGTCCCCCGAATTGGCTGAATCTGAATCTGAAGCAAATACCAGCCGCTTTGCACAGGCCCATTAACAACTCAGCAGTTCCAAACTGTCGCTCATTGGGAACTCCTGCACTATTATTATGAGAAGGTGTTACTCAGCGTGAGTAACGATGGCAGCATTGATTCTCAAGTGGCTTGCCAATATTCATGATAATTTAAAAAATTTTGGCCCTCAGAGTCTACATGGGATCATGATTAGCCAAAAAGTGTCTAAATCACCTTGCTGTTCTTTTTGACTGCTTTGCTGTCATTGGTAAGTAAGTAAGGATGTAGCAAAATTAGCATTTTAAATCTCCTCCAATGATATGCACGAGTCCTTTTGCATAGTGACCATGCAAATATCTGGGTAAACATCCTGCTCTCTAACAATACCTTTTCTTTGGCAGAATTTGGGTGGGAAATTCTGACTTGTATGTATTTGTGTTTGCATCTAACCTCTTTTAGAAAGGAAAACAAAGAAATATGTTGTATAAACTCTGTTTGTACCAAAAACATAGCAATGAAGAAGCAGGTTCAAGAGAACAGACTTTATCTAGGGCTGATCCCAAAAATTCTGCTGAAACACTGTTCTGGCAGAAACTGCTAGTTTGATGGAATCAGTGTGTTTCCTGGGATGTGTTGGTCCTGTCAAAACTTTCAATAGAAAGCAAGCAATCAGGCAGGCTGGCCAATTTATTTCCTTGCCCAGTATCTGTCAGCTGCCTCTTGACTCCCTGGAATGTCGGGTAGTACAGAGAGGCTGGTTCTTAGTGACTCTGTTCCCCAGCTCCTGTTCCAAGGCTTCCCAGCTCTATAGTATGATAGCTCCTTAGGATATCAAGCAACATAAAGTAGCAGTATGGGGAGCTGGGGAATCAAACATCAGCCAACAAATTCAGCTTCACTTCTCCCCAAGTGGAATTCTTCAGAATTTTTCCTTCTGGAAAAAGTATCAATTGTTTGATGTTTTGTTCAGATGTCTTCCCAAATGTCTTTCAAAACAAATCAATGTTTTTCATGGGGGAGAGAGGGGGGAGATCTATTTTACAGCCAGCTATAAAGCCCCTTGAATACCATAGCTTCAAAATTCAGCGAAGTGTCAAAAAACCCCAGAGCAGAAAAAAGCAGGGCGGCACATGTGGTGGCAGCATGCGCTGCTCAAAAATAGAGCTTGGCCAGCTGGACCCACACTCCAGCTGCTGGCCAGGCTCCTCATGCCCACAGCACTGCCACTAGAGCCTCAGGAAGCCCCCAGGACCCTAGGTAAGGCTGCTGGGACCAGCCCGGTGTTGGCCCCAGCCTCCCTTATCCAACCTGGGGCAACTTGCCACACACCACAGCACGTGTGCAGGGGCATTCCCGGAGACAAGTAGCAGCACAACTATGTGCCATTATTTATCCCCAAAGAAATGCACATGTGTGCTCATCTGGACACACCCTCTGAGTCTAACTCATTGGGACACTAGTGCTGCTCACCAAAACCATCACTACTGGACGTATACATGGAAAAGCTAGGCTGAAAGGGAAGCCAGGAAACAACAAAGGATCCCAAAAGATGGTGTGAGGGATGCTGTGATTAATGTAGTACCTAAGGACAGGTAATATCTTGGTTCAAGTCCTGGATCGGCTACAAGTCACCTGTTTGAGTTAGGAAACTCATATCATCTCTCTGAGAATGTCTACACGTCACTGTATGGCGATGTTGCTGTGGTGCCATGCTTTAGTTGTTACTGTGCTGTGCGCATGGCGCACAGTTATATTTCACAGCTACATGACCGTAGCAGCACATTATAACCAGGAAGCACACCGCTGTGGTGATGTAGCTGGTGATCACACATAGACCCACAGGATTGCTACGTCACCATAGCATGCCGTATGTAGATGCGCCCTTTCTGTCTCAGTTCCCTGTCTTTAAAATGGGTCTGATACTAATTCTCCTTTCTCCTACCTTCCATCTATCTCATGCATATAATCAGCTGCTTTTTTGTCTCTCCCTGTGTAAATATACAGTGCCTAAAACTATGAAGGTCTAATTTTGCTTGGGAACTCTAGGTGCTACTCTTTTATGAGTAAATAAAAATAAAATGGAAAGACCTAACACAAAGAACGGAAAAGGGAAAGGAAGCACAATGTTGAAAATTAACCTGGAAACAGAAAAGGGGTACTTTCACTGGTGGTGTTGATGGCTGAAGTCCTATTTATTTCAGCATAACTGGATCCACTCACCCTATGGTGAATAGTGATAGAACAGAACAGAATTACTTGAAGAACAGGGAGAGGCAGCCTCAACAGTAAAGGTGTAACAGCACTGAGATACAGGAGCTGAAGAGGAAGTATAGGCATACCTGGGGTCCTAGAAGCAAAAAGAGGGGGGTTCAGACAGCAGTCAGAAAGATCTTACAGGTTAACAGACAGACTTCTGAAAAAGGACAGGTAGGTAGGTTTGGGAACCTGAAGGCAGGGGAAAGCATCAGGGATGCATGCCATGAGTGAGAAACAAAGATGGCAGCCAAGGTTTCACCATCCTGTGGCTTTCATTTTGCAAAGGGCCTACCTAAGGGTTCTTAGAGGTTTATACTGTTAATTTTATTTTCATAACCCAAATGTAAATGAATCACTCCCTTTCCGTAGGTCATTTTCTAGGCAGAGAAGTGATTTTATGTAAGATTGTTTGTGTTTCATGAAACTCACTGTGGTTTCAGCACATACAGTTATAACCATGAAGTTATAATTCAAGTGAACAACAGCACTCACTACCGCTTTCACCCAAACCAATAGCTTTGGTGAAATCTCAGAGGGAGCAAATTCCACCAGTAAGTGTTCTCTCCTGAAAACACCCCTTCCTACCTGGTTCTGTACATCTTTTATATCAATATGCAAAGATTAATCCAGAAATTCTCCTTAAGAGGTCTACTGCGCCCAGTACCAAACAGTAGCTTTGGTGAACTCTCAGGGGAAGCAAATTTCATAATCAAGTGTTCTCTCCTGAAAACACCTCTTCACAGAAGAGATGGCAGATACCTGGCACATTGCCCATACCTAAATGGCTCATACCTAACACACTTGATAAATTTATATAGCCCTTGAACCAGTCCTTAGATTCAGCAGAATGGAAGATTTAATTTTTATAAAGAAAAGTTCTAGTCTTCCTGATGCCTAAGCAAACTAAAATATGAATCATCAGGAAAGACCGTCATCTTGAGCCTGCAGGCAGTCTGCATTGATGCCTTTAGAAGGTAGAAACTCCCACTCCTCCACTAATTTCAGTGGTGATGGTCACTCTAGTGATAGCACCTTGGATGTTACCAGTAGTTATTTCAGTGTGGATTGTTTCAAAAGATGGGATGAAGAAGAAGTTAAGCTTGCAGAGGGTGGGCTTTGGTAGTTCTAGCAGTAAAGAAAGCACAAAAGAAAGGAAGGACGAGAGACCCAAGGCATGTCTATACTCTGGGGCCAGGGTGGTCCAGCTTGATACTTAGCAGCACACCCTTCCTGCTCACATGCTTCAAACCTGGAAATATGAAGGTGATGCCACACTAGGATTATTCGTGCTTGCTCCTTTCAGGTAGGCCGGAGAGTGACCAGGGAAAGGAAAGGGACCACACCTGAAACAGCTTAAGAGGTATGTTTCCAGGTTTGGAGCACGTGAGCAGGACCAGGCATCTGGGGTGTGCTTGTCAATATGCCTGCCCGGACATGCTTCCACCATGGGGTAGACATATCCTCAGAGAAGGAGAGGGTGGCTGAGAGAAAAAAAGAGAGAGAGGGAGACATTGTAAAGGGAAAGAAGCAAAGGAGGAGCTGAAATAGCAGGGAAGCTAGAGATAATTTCTCTGCTGGATGATGCTGAATGGGAAAATATAGTACTACACAAATTATAATGATGATGGTATCTAAATGTTAATTACTGCATAAAAGCCATATATTGCATCTGATTGTATTACCTCTCCATCACAGGGGATTTTACTAACTAAGAAATGTATGAAGTCCTAAATATCCCAGCCTGTGGGCCATAATAATAATGGAGTTCAGCTATTACCCTGGAATGCTTTAGAAGTATTAACTGGTCCTTGAGATTTCTACTGTGCTGGACAATAGAACAATAAAAACAACTTGGGGCAGAGCACCATTTGTGCCTGCCACTTTAAGAGCTAAAAGGGAGTAGCAAAACAGCCTGCAGGTGGCTGCACTCCCTAATCAGGAGTCATATGGCCAGCAGGGGACTACCTGATTGGGGGGAGAGGGCTCAGCTGATGGCAGTAAGAACAGGCCTGAGCAGGAGAGCCAGCAGTTTGCTGGCAGCCATGGAAAAAACACCACCTGGCTGGAGCTGCTGCTCACAACATCCTTCGAGGTAAGGGCAGGAGCTGTGGGCATGGCAGGAGGCTCATGGTCCTGGCGAATGACTGAAAACCACACCCTGCTGGGGTAGCACGGTGTGGTGGCTCTGCCCATGGCGGGGTGGTCCCCAGGAAGTGCCGTGCCAGTTGCCTTCCCAGTGAAAAGCGAGTAAGGGGCGCCTAATAGCCCTAGCCCCCACAGCCTGGTGGGTAACCCAGTCATGGGGACAGGCACAGGAACCAGGCCCACCTAGGGAGAGCCACCTGAGTTCCATGGGGGTGCAAGACCTGAGTGGCCCCAATAAGAGGGGGCAGGAGAGTAGCCCCACTGAGGGGGCAGGTGTATGAAAAGGGACTCACACAGAGTAGGGTGCATGGTGGCAGCCTGAAGGGCTATGCAAGAGGGTACAGAGTAGGGTCTGTGTGGCCTGAAGGGCTGTGTTGGGACATACAGGGTAGGGACTGTGTGGCCTGAAAGACTGCCCATGGGCTGGCCCCAATGGTTTTAGTGTCAGCCCCAATGAGGGGGCAGGAATGGAGGCCCCAGGAAAGGGGAGAGGGTTGATGGATTGAGGCCTCAGTGAAGGGCTGTACAGTGACGCATCTGAGGATACCTGAGGTCAATTTGGACCAGAGGCCATGGGGGCCCCAGTGAAAGGGCATGCAATGGCATGTGTGAGGATACCTGGGACCAAGGTGGGCCAGAGGTAGAGTTGGACCTCAGTGAGAGGGCATGCAGTGCATGTCTGAGGACACCTTGGGTAAATGGAGCCAAAGGCCAAAGGTGGCTCAGTGAGGAGCTGGGGGACAGTAGATTTTGGATGCCTTCTGCAAGGCATGGGGCATGGTATAAGGGAGGTTGGAGCAGGGTATACCACCCTAAGCATCGGGGCATAAAATGGGCAGCCTCCCACATTTTAACATCCAGTTTTAAAACACCAAGTGATGGCAGGGGAGCTAGGGCAGACTGCCCTAGACAGGTGGGTAGGCCAAAGTTGAGACCCAGCCTTGAGGTGGTCCCCTGTCACACAACCATTTAATCTAAAGGCTGGATCCTGCTGTTCCTCAAATTAGGAACAAAAATCCAGTTGGCTTCAAGAGGAATGTAACTCAGCCCTTACTTGACAGGTAGAAACAGAGAGGGAAAATGTTTTTAGCTGTTTGGAGAGCACAATTGTATGTTTTCATCCTTTTACTCTTGTTGTATTTATATTTATATATGAGAAAAGTAATCAATAAGCATCCAGACCGAACAGATATTTTTTCAGGGATCAACCAGGGATCAAATCATGTTTCACAGAGGTGCTTCCCCTTTCCCAGTCTCAGCCAGTGAATTTTGTCAGTCCAGAGTCAAGTGTGTATAGCTGTGCTGTTCCTCTTCACTGCAACTTCTATAGAAACAAAATAACAAACAACAAAAGCAAGAATGTTAGGCACCAAAGACAGCACTGCATTGCAGAAGCCACTGTATAAATTCAGACATTAGACCTCACCCCCATGCTCTCCACTTTACAAGCATTTGCTTCCAGGGTGCAGTTTCAAGCACTTTTGTAAGATTTACCCTGACCCAGGTAGAATGAATCAGGGTTTTGTTTTTTTGGTTTTTTAACCCAGTTCTTTATCTACTAAGAAACAGAGCTGTTCCTGAGCCTGTAAGAGGAAAACACAAAACCAACAAACTTTAATCTTTTCCCTCTTAAACTCTCTAGCAACTTCTGAGAAACTCAAGCCTTTGGTACAGTTCAGATCTTAAGACAAGCTAGAAACAAGTAGAAGAAGCGAAACTGAGAGAAGTGGAATGACTAACCAGTCTGAGAAAATAGTCTAGCAGTTAATAACAGAAGTCACATTCATACCAAAACCAGACCAACCTTCACTATGGCAGGGCTTCTGTGACTGTTTCAGGTAGTGGGCTTAGTGCAGCAGCTCTTATTATGACTGAAAGGTTCCACAGGCTCCACCTTACTCTGATGCAACCTGACTCTGCCACCCTGGGAATAGAGGGTCAGTGATAAAGAAATAGGTGTTCAGGTGGGAGGGGTAGCTGCTGGACTCAGTTAATGCTCTTGATTACTTCCCTCCAAATTATATGGGTGCTTTGCTCAGCCTCTTCATTCATAAAAGCTGCTGTGTGCATGTATCTTAAAAATAATCTGGCACATTTGATACTTCTGTTGTGTTCAGAAGAGGTCTATAACTGAATAAATAACATAATATGGGTAACTCCCCCGAGGTGGAAATCATAATGCAGAGAGACTACATGGCATGGCCACATTCAGCATTGCCTGACATGAGTTTTGCGTTAATGTGTCTCCACTGAAATCAAAAGAGCCTGCTAGTGAGCCAGTCTGGTACTTCTTGGCCCCATCTACACGTGCGCGTTAATGCACGGTAGCCTATTTTACTACACATTAAAGCATCATAGTAAAAACAGTGCTAATATGCTAGTGTGCAGTAGAATCAGTCTACTGCACATTAAGCATCACTAAAAAGGCATTTGCTTTTGCTACTGCACATTAGGGCAGCCTTAATGCACTTTTTGTAGCACCTCATATTAGATAGTGCCTCTACATGAGCAAGGAGGCTGCTCCAACATGCTACAGTATATCAGAGCAGACTCCATAAATGTATACGGTAATTAGCTCAGTTAATTGAGTTTGTTAGAGCATGGCAATTGCTGCACTCCAGCAGCCTCCTGCATCTCGTGTATCAGCATCTCTGCACTTCAAAATGGTGGTGGGGGCACTTGAACTAAAGCCGGTTTGATGAGCTTTAGTTCAAGCACCCCTACCACCATTTTGCTTTTTTTTTTTTTGTAATAAACAATTAAATACCTACTCTATTACTTTAAGCAGTGGCTTCTCCACATTTTAGTCAGTGTTTTCAGAAGTCTTATTATGAGAAACTCCAGAGTTGTGGGTAAAATTTTCAGTTAATTTAGGAGCCAAATTAAAGCTGTGAGTTGCTTAGGTCCCCTGGAAATTTTACTCCTAAATTCAGCTTAAGCATTTAATGCCCCTATGGCCTTGTGCAAATAATTTTATTTTTTTTTTTTTGCTTCTCTTTTTTCACATGGGGTAATTCTTGTGAGGTAGGTGAAAAGCTTATTCAATCAGGTTACGTTTGTAAAGTGCTTAGTCATTGTAAAATCTAATATTCATGAATCTAATTTTTCAGTATGCTGCTTTCCTCATATGCTGCATTATACACACGTACAGCACACAGCAGAGTGAGCAGTGTGCTCATTCTGAAACACTCTCTTTTCAAAAGATGCCGCAAGCAGGAAATTTAATCATAAACAGTTATGTTCAAATAGCAGTAAGTATCTGAATGAGCCCACAGACCAAGAGACTTTGAAGTCCTAGCTGAAATTTCATCCTAGCCTACTACGCAGTCACTTGAAAGTCAAATTGACCATGTTTTCATTGCCTCAAACCTTACAGCATATCATCAAGTTATCAAGCAGTTCTTTCTTGCAGTACCTGAAGAATTCCCTGTCTGTGTTAAAAAGGACTCCAAACACTAGAAGGTTGTCTGTATCCCAAAGTCTGTGCCTTGATACCCTGCCAAGGCATGCTAGGCAGAAGTAACGGCATGCTTGCTTTTGTGGATTTAACTCACATTCTTAACATTGGTAGAATATATTTTGCTGGGGAATTCAGGTTTTAATTAAATATACAAACAATCAAGCATTTGTGGAATCTATATGCATCTTGGATGACTGTATAAACCAAATTATGTTCTCACATGCATGGAGCATGCTATCAGAGAAACATGGCAGACCTCTTGGGGGCAGTTCCTGAACTGGTGCAAACTGTCAATGGATCAATAGCAATTCACACCAGGGGATGCCATGTCCTTAGCTGCCCTCCTCCAGTGCAAGGGTGAGGCATGTTATTTAAAAATCAATCTTCAAATAATATTTGGCACCCTGAGCACTTTCCACCTGAAGATCTCAAAGCACATTACAAACATTTGATCATTTTTGATGAAGTGATGAGCTGCCCTTGTCCCCATTTCACAGGTGGGGTAACTGAGGCAGCGTGGATAAATGACTATCATAATGTTACAGAGTAATCTTAACTTTTGACAGTAAGTCAAGTCATCAGAGTCAGCAAGAACACAAGTCAGACATGCAGCTATGTGCCTTAACGACTGAGTGTGGATCCTCTTATATCCATGCATTTGTGCCCATCTGGGGCCTGATGCAATACCCATTGAAATCAATGGAAAGACTCTAACTCTCCCACTGCGTTCCAGATTAGGTATGCAGCTGAGGAGAATCCCAGGCCTGTTGCTTTGAACTTTAAGGATATGTCTGATGGAAGCAAGATGTAGAAATGGGAAGAACAGCTTTGACACTGGATTTGAATCTAGCTATACACACCTAGTTGTTTCGAACAGACCTTCCATATGTTGCCTGATGAGTGTATCTGAGTGCCAGTATGGTACAGTCATGTAACCTTTTCTTGGCTTCCTTTCCTGTGGCTGCCTCTACACACGTGCTTTACTACAGAGTAGACTGAATAACTGCAGAGTAAAACATCACTGTCTACACATGCAACGGTACTAGGCTGCAGTAAACTAATTTACTAGTGTACTGTTTTATGCCAGGGTAATTCACTGTGATTAAATGCATGTGTAGATGCTAAATTGCACCTGGTCAGCACAGCCAGCTGGGAGCCAGACTCCTGCCTGTCACCTGGCCACATGACTATGCATTTTCAGCACCCTCGTGTCCCAACCAACATCTCCACCCCCTGATACAGATGCCCAGGGGTGACCTGGCATGTCCCCTGCCAGCCCAGGCCTGCTCTGCCTCAGCTCAAATTGCTGTTGTACCAGGTGTATATGTACATGCTGCACCCAGGAGTAGTTTAGGCTGGCTCAAATTGCTCTGGAGTTGATTGCTTCAACTTAATTGCACATGTAAATGCACCCTGTGTGCGCCTGGGGATAAAAGTCACTTAGATCTAAAATTTCTATCAGCAGCTATGTTTTATGCATTAGTCTAGCGTATGGTGCTTTGGATAAGGATTTAGGAGACCTGGATTTTTGCCCAAAGTTACTGCAAGGAAAATTAATTATACCCTTCTGGGCATGTCTACACATGTCACTATGGTGATGTTGTTACTGCTCTGTGATTTAGTACTTCCTTCTTTAGTACTTCCAGAAGGAAGTACTAAGTCGCAGCGCAGTAACAGCCCATACTGCACTGTACATGCAGCACATGGGTATTTTTAGCAGCTACTTCATTATAGCAGCACGCTATACAAGGGGAGCATGTTGCTATGGCACAGTAGCTGCTGGTATCATGTAGATGCCCGTGGATACTATATTGCCATAGTGCATTGCTACAGGATGTAGCATCATGTGTAGACACGCCCCATGTGCCTCAGTTTCTGGGGATAATGACACTGGTCACCTTGTGATTTATCTTGGGCATTACAGATGAAAAGTGCTATATAAGAGCAGAGGATTTCTACTGTTCCTACTTTGAATATTTCCTTTCCTTTTTCATGTCCCTGTGACAAGGTATTTAGCAGAATTTTAGGAATACTTACTATTCCTGCGTAAAGCTTATTGTTACCTTCTGCAGTTCTGCACTTTCTGCAGTTGGTTTGAGGATGCATTTAAAGACATTTAAGTAAGCTGAATATATATCTTTAAAATATTAGCGTCATAGATTTATAACTAGATAGTTAATTTTGATATATGAATATAGATATTTAAATGATATATATAGAGAGAGAGATTTAAAATATTAATGTAGTATTGATTACATTATTATACAAGGCAATAATATGATATGATACTAATATATATTATGAAATAGAGACAGCAGTACATCACTACCTCAGAGAGGAGATACATGGCTCAATTTATGCTTGTAAAATGCTTTGCGATTATCAGTTGGAAAGTTCTGTAGGTGCCATGTATTTTTTCTTAAGCCCTGAATTTTAAATAATATATGCATGACCCTTATGTGGAGAAAAATACCTATGGACTAGTTTTCAGTGGCTATAATTTTGTATTAATGTTAAATATTAATATTACAATAGATCTAGTGGTGAGTGATTTGTGATGATCACAAGTAAGACTGGTGACTACTAAGGCAGGTATTAAAAATAGGAGCTTTATTTAAAGCTAGGATACCTGGCTTTCTACTATATACATATTCATGCAGAGCAATCCATCGTTTAAATGAAGTCCAATTCTTGTTATATAACTCAAAGCGTTTGATTTGGCTATGAAATAGTAACCCCATTTTTTGTATGATAAGTGCCTTGAGTTACCTGGTTACCTATGGATAACTTTTGTATTATGCATACAAAAGCTACCACACAAGTTAGACAAGGTTCCTTGGGTGAATTTGATATCTTTTATCTTTTATGCCTATATCCTTAGACCAACATGGCTACAACCTAAACCACCACACAAATTAAGAATTTTTGTCTTGGTCCCTTCAATGTCTCTATTTTAATGCAGAGATCCACAAATAATTCAACCTTGTAGGAGCCAGTAGTTAGACAGATAGTGGAATCAATAAGAAAGCTACTTGTCTGTCTTGGCTCCTACAGCTTTGTCACCCTGAATAGGTTTTGAAAGCTTTGAGGACAGTGGATAGTGCCCCCATAAGTCAATACTCTTACTTGTCTGCCAAGAGGCAATCTATCAAACGAAAGCTTACTGAGTTGGAGTCTCTGGACTATGTACACTGGCTGATATAACCTTTGGGAAGTACAGTAACCCCTTTGCTGATGATCACACCCCTAAACGGTCAGTAATCTCACCTTCTGGAAGAATCCCTTCATAGTAGTTACCTTGTATCATTTAGCCCTCTTTAGTGTGGTGGGTAGAATAGTGATCCCTTTGCTGGCAGTTAGCAGCAAGTTTCACTGCACTTCAGTGTCCAGATATATAGTCACAAAGAGAAAAGTGACTACAAGTAGTTGATGCACTGTTTGCTGTAAGGGTAGTGTTGTCCTACTGAGAAAGCCAGACCATAGACTAAATTCTCCTCACTCTCTCAAGTGTAGCACAATTGATCTCAAAGCACATAGCCCTGACTTCTGCTTCATATCACAATGAGGGCCAAAGAAGTGAAAAAAGAATTCCAGCTTTTTTAATGTAAATGTCTAGCTCTTTATTTTGCAAAGATAGCCCATCATTTTCCTTGAAAGCTTGTACATAAATTTCCTGAAGGTCACTATTTACTCATTGTTTCTGTGCCATGCAGGACTTTGCTTGGGGAATGTCCCAGATTAAAATCAAAGCTAAAGGATCTCTGGTTCTCTGGCCATAGCTAAGAGTAAACTCTATGCCAGCTGGCTCCCTGGATTAAGCCAGCCCCTTAAACAGCCAAGATATTCTCTGGCCAAAAAGGAGATCAACTCAGTAACAAGAGATGCAGCATGATGTAGCGGACAAAGCCAGGGACTGAGGAAAAGAGACTTGCACCCAACTCTCACACTTAACTCCCTAAGCTTGGCCAAGAGCCATTGGCTAAAATATTTAAGATCAAATGCCTACAGTTAGGCACTTAATTCCAGAGGTGCTTGTATATCTTTAACATTATGCTATCCTATATAAAAAGCAGGATCTAAAGACCCAAACATGCCCATTTTAATTAACTAATTTTGACCTCTACTCCCATCACTTCATGTCCTTGGTCTTTCAGCTTCTCGCCTGTGTTCACCTACTGCAGACTGGTGAACACCTCAGTGAATAAGGACTTCTTTTCATGCTGTATGTGAGCAGTCCATAGAGTCTGTTAAGACTGTAGAGCTCCTTTCCCTTTGGCTGCTCTCTCTCCAGGCATCTCTTTGGAGAGGTCTGCATACAATTACGCAATATAAAATAAGGGTTCCTAAAGATATGCATGAAAAGCAAAGAGAAAACAGTAGTTAAAAACCAAATATGTGCTATTGGTATAACATATTTCACCTGGTTTCTTTGTAAAGCCAAGCATCTTCTCTTAGCTTATGCACAAGGAAAAGGAAAGAGGAGACATGAGCTGATGTAGGCAGAGGAGAATAATTATTACTGTTTTAGCAGCTTCACGGTGTCACCCACATGAAAAAAGCTCATAATCTAAGATGGCAAATGAGGATAAAAGTTGGGTAAAATAAATAATCATCTCCATCATTTATAAATATCAACTACCTAGCTTGGTATATTTCTTGTAGGCATAACAGTAGAAGGAAATTTGAAGAAGGCATCTGAGGGTAGAGAAGGAAAAGTATTCTATATGTAAGGAAAGTCATAGATGAAAGCAAGAAAATGAAGGGGAAAATAGAAAAATGAGGTGGTCAAATGCATTTGAGGTTGGTGCTTTGGGTGTGGTGCAGCATTAGGTGTTGATACATAAGGAAACTATTGCCTATTTGATTGACGGGACTGATGGGGCAGGCTGGGAAAACAGTGCCATTACTGCCTTTCACTTTCAGGGATGTGGTTGTACTCTATTTATAAAAAATTGTGATTGAACTTCTGATTCACATTGATGCAGAGTGAGGGGAGGCACAGTGGATAAGAACCAGTTAACATTATTCCTTTGGGAGGTTGAATAGGAATTAATAATATTTTTGTGGGGAGTTTTTATAGACTCTTTCATCAGCTGGCGAAATAAGCTAAGGATATCCCTGATGGGGAGTGGGTCTGTTCTCAAGCCTTCTTGACCTCCATTTTTCCCAAATTTATGAGAACTATTCATTTCCAGCTCTCCTATCATTATAGTCCCACATCATCCATTCTAATGATCATGATTCTGTATCTGAGGCTGCTGTTTAGTCTTTGCTTGTGACCACAGGAGACTGGGCATGTCTCAAATCAGATGATTCACTTGGTCACTGGATGAGGAAAAAAGGAGAGTAGACCCTGCAATACTCATAAACTACCCCTTGCTAATCACACCCTAGATGTTGGTACTTAAAGTCTGTCTTACAGATAGTGTAGTCTGAGTGAATGATAAGAGTGGGTGGGATAGGTACATATGAAAGGAGTAAAAGAATAGACAGAGAAAAGAAGAGCTAAAAGGAGAGAGACAAGCTGATTTCTGACAGCTCCACTCTCCTCAGAAGTGCTGCCATGTGTGTCACGCAACTCTTGCAGCAGTCATGCATTCAGTAGCATTTTCATAAGTTGTTTCTGACCAGCCAGATGTTCTCACACTACTGCAGAGCAGGAAAGCTGCAGACCACTAGCATTGCCATCTTTTGGCAGGCGAAGAAAGTGGTAGTTGTGGCAAGCAGGCCTGAGTCTCCCCTCTTATTGCTTCCCCTGCAGGCTCCCAACCAGGAATGAGGAGCTGAGAGGCAAGATACAGCTAGAGAAGAGGGTAAGGGAAGCGGAATCACAGATTCACAGACGTTTAGGGCTGGAAGGGACCTTGTGAGATCACCAGATCCTAAAGTGCAGTGCTCCAGGCTTGCTCCCCCAACAACTACACACAGCCAGCTGCGCCAAGCACCCCTGCAGCAAATTGCTAACCACAAGAATAGCTCCTTAACTCACAGGATTGCCCTGCTCCAGCACCAACCTCCCACCCCAGTATTGACCCACCCTTCTTACTTCCAGATTCCCAGAAAGAGTTCCCCACCCAACTATGACTCACACCCCCAGCTACAGCTGCTAAGTTTTGTTCAGCTTCACACCCTTCACTTGTCACTTCAGACTGACATGACTAACTACTTTTTTCTGGGAAAGGACATGTTGACCATTAATTTAAGGTCACTTGTTCCTTGCAAATATGTAAAATGGCTCATTTACATGCGTAATATGCAGGAAAAATATCACCCATGTAGTGGAACAAAATTTGGAAGCTGTTCCATTCTCTCTCATTGAAGAAAGTTGGAAACTACCTCATAGGGTGATTTTGGAAGGACTACTGGATGTCACTTTTTCATGTGATACGAAAGGTTGGTGATGTGTTTTAGTGCATGCTCATTATGAAAGAGAAGGGCAGAGGAGCCAGTTGAAAATGAAAACAAGCCTCATACTCATCTGATTTTGAGATGAATCTTTTTTTTTTTTAATTAGCAACTAGGGAAGCTTACCCCCAAAAAGGAAGGAAAAAAACCCTGTATTTTTTACATACAAGCCTAAAACTCCCTCCCTAATTCCCTTTGCTTGCCCATGGACAATCATTAAAAGCTTAAGAATGGAAATATTTTTGTACATATGTAGTGGAAAACACCAGTTTAAGCAGGATGTTTGAGATCACAAGGACTGACCCAGAACCTTTGCTGGGGCACACATGAAAGCATGAAAATTTCATTCACAAAGGTTTTCTGGGACCAGTTCTTTTTAGCCTAAGCAGAGTCACGCACATGCTGGGTTAGAAGCTCCCACAGTGTTCCCAGAGCAAAGTCAATTGCTTTTAAAGTTATGCAGGGCTATATCCTCAGTGGATGGAAGCCATGAACAGGACTGGGAACAATTATCAGTCGAATAAGATGTTCATGTGCAAAGGGTGAGCTTTTGCCAGCTACTACCCTTGGATAGCCCAGGGAGCGAGAGGCAGTCAATCCCACGCCTGCTTGTTTTCCCTCCCTTCATTGCCACAGTTTCAACTGATTTTGATTACTCTGGCGCCAAATAAATGAAAACATTTCATAGACATATAATCATCCGTCACTGTGAAGAAAGGAAAAATGCTTGTGTACTGTATGTTTATAAATACACTTAATGAAAAAAGGATAGCTCTAGCCTTCCCAACTTCATGCTGCTGGAGCTACTATAGTTGAATGTCATAGAGGCCAGTTGCTTTCTTTGTTTTTTATTTTTTTCTTTATTCCTGACAGTTTCTGACACACTAGAGAAGCCTGTGGTGTTATGAAGAGTGAGGGATAACTCTCCCCTCCCTTAAACTCTAAGGGTTAGTGCTGATTCTAAGGGTAAGTAGTCTGAGGCATTTGAAAGCTGAAATCAAATGTACTCCCATGCAGAGAAGTACTGTAACAGGAATACATCAGAAGAAGTGTGGGAGGTGGGAACCTTACAGACAGCCTGATACAGTTTGAACAGTTCTGGGTAATAAAATGATTCTGAAGTCTTTGGCAAGATCAGTGAGCTTTGACAATGCAAAGAGAAGGGGAAATATATAACTGAGTTTGCATGCTTTTCTTGTCCATGTGTGGTTTATAGGCTGTAGTTAATACATTGTGTGCTAATGCTCCTTGTGAATGTATGCAAATCTGCCTTGACTATTTAGCAAAATCTAAAAAGGGGGTTTTTTTCTTGTTCTTTCAGTTTGCATTGAACCAGAGAATGTATATTTTAAGCAGTACAATACTCTTTAAAATGTAACATTTAAAAACTCTTTTCCCAAAAAAGACCATACCCATTTTCACGCGGTCAAAATTAAAGTGAGAAATAGCATGACAATTCTATCAGACTCTGTCAGTGTAGCTTTCTGCCCCTTGTCTTTGTATGTTATATCTGCAGATCTGCTGCTATGCTACTATTTGCATTCTCTTAAACTTGCACACACAGGCAAAATATTTGTGCTTTACAAACTATTGTCTGTTCTCTGGTTCATAGAAATCAACAATGCAAAACTTCTCTTCATCTGAATCTCTAAAGAACAGTGGGTGCAAAAGGAAAGCTCCCAATAAAATGGACTGACTGTTACAGGAAGGAGTTATGTGCAACTGGAGGTATAATCAGTTCCAGTAGCATAGAGGGTGACTGGGACAGCAGTTTCAGATGCCCACTTAAAGGGGGCACAAAAATGGCAGTTGATACTACTACTGGCCCAGGCACCAGTGTTGCCACAGCTGGCCCATCCTCTGCCGCTACTACAGATGCTGCCCAGCATAACTACCATGGTCTGTGCCCTCTGTACCACATCATAAGGACAAAGGAGGCTGGCAAAGGCAGTGGGCAAGAAGTAAGAGTGGTTAGGCCAAGAAGACTGATAGTAAGTAGCTATCTTTTGTCCACAGCTTCCTAGAATGGGAGAGAAGGGTAGGCAGAGCCAATTATTTCTCATCCCACATTGTGGCAAACTCAACACAGAACTTCCCTTGCTGCCTTACCAGAAGTCCTGTAGTGTTTAGTGTTTTCCAGTAGCAACCAATCCTGAAGACACATGGTTATGTGAGAATTATAGCTTTTATAGTAAAATAAACTCAAATAGGAGGTTTCTAGCAGTTGTGATTACAGAGGAACACTTGAAAGGCTCAAAAAACAGAAGGTAAAATAAAAGAACCTCAACTTTCTTATTTTTAAGGCAATCTTTGGACTTTTCAGTCATTACAGATGATACTGGATATATGAATTTTTACTCCTGACATGATCTCTGACACAGTAGTGGAGCTTGCGGTGGTATGAAGAGATAATTCTAGGGGTTAGTGTTTATCGGATGTGAGTGATCTGAGACCTTCAAAAGCAATCAGGGCCAGGTGATGTTGACTGCAGTCCAGACCTGTCTTTAAAAAATGAGGATGCTTCTAGGCTAGGTACAGACACTACACTTAACATGCTCAAGCACGCAGAAAGTGCTTTGCAGCAATAATAGAGCAGATGTTTATAACTCTCAGAGCACTTTACAAATGGTGGATTCCACTCTACGTTAACCCTGGATGGATGTGCACTAACCTAAAGTGCTTTATGAAATGTCTGTGCCAGGTCTCATCAATGGTTAACTTAGAGTGTGATTGCTGCCATTCCAGGTGGCCTTATACAGGGCTGGGAGGGAGAGGGGGAGAAGGCAGCCCCCTTCAATGAGGGCCCTCCCCATACAGCTTACTGGCTTGGGACTCAGTGGGGGCGGGGACGAAAACAGGTCTGTGTGGCAGGGGG
>NW_005842161.1:1296812-1300633 GCF_000455745.1 Alligator sinensis | reverse complement strand
CGGGTGGGGGTGGAGGGGGTGCGCTGTCACCACCCCCCCCCCGACACAAGTGACATGGCAACTGCAGCCAGAAACTGCAGAGCAAGGCTGTTCCAGCTTTTTCAGGGGGAAAAAGCTGGCAAGGGGGCTGCCTTCCCCCCTGCACCCCACTCCAGTTCCCAACTCAGGGAAACGCGGGCTGGATAGCTCTGCTGCAGCTGTTGGCTACTGCTGTCAAGAGGCTGGGGCTGGGGAAAGGGAGCCCCCACACCATGAGGGCCCCAATGTGGGCAAATGCCATGCTAGGCTACCACTCCTGCAGCTGCTGGCTGCTTCTGTCACGAGGCTGGAGTGGGAGAAAAGAGAAGGCCCTTCCCACTGCCATGAGGGCCTCCCCTGGACAACTTGCTAGCTGAGGTTTTGGGGGCTGCTGCTGGCTGAGGGTGGGGTAAAGTAGCCCCCCTGCCATAAGGACCCCACCACAGCTTGGTAGCTGCGGGTCTTTGGAGGCAGTGAGCCAGGTCCCTGTGATGTGGGGGCTCCCTCCCCCCAGCTCCAGTTCCCAATATGGGGAAACACTGGGCCTGGCTGCCCCTCTTGCAGCTGCTGGCTGCTGCTATCAAGAGGTTTGGGCGAGGGGTAGGGAGCTCCCTCCCCCCCGACGTCCCCCCATGGCTTGCTGGCTGAAGTCTGAGGGGGTGGATCTGCACAGCAGGGGCACCTCCCTTCTCCCCCCACAGCCATTCCTGACAGGGTTGGGGCTAGAAGTGGGTGCCTTAGCAGCCTCCTGGAAGGCCTGCAGGAGCACCCGCTGACTGCTGGCATTGGCCAATGCAGGCAGGCAGTGAGCCCCCTGCCCACTAAACAGTGCTTGTCTGTTCAGTTGGAACGTGCTCTAACTTATAGCACTTAAAATAAAGTGCGATAGTTTGAGCAGTTTCTGCCAGGGTTTTTTTTGAATGTCTGTGCTTAGCCCTAGTCTCTAAGCTAAATGCCTGTCTTACATAAGAATAAAAGTTATTCCACGTATATTTGTCAGAAGTCACTGGTCACATGGAGGGAAAGACAGAGCATGCTGCACCCTTTAAATAGTGGTCTCAAATCACACCACTTATGTTCCCTCCTTGCAGCCAGGAGCTTGAGGACACAATTGTACCCTAAGGCACTGTGCCTCCCAAGCTGCAAATGAATGTCGACTGTGTGCCACCATAAGAATTTTTATGGCAGCACACGAGCTGAGTGAATAGACATCATAGCCCTTTGTTGTGCCACAAGTGCTTAAATTTTGTGACCTCAACAAAGCTACTAACAATTTCATGGCACAGCTGGTCACACTCCAAACAGGACATCTGTTTCCAGCCCCAGAGTACTGCTCTTCTCTAGAGCACCCAATTGGCTGTGCCTACCACTAAAAGAATGCTTTCTTCCCTATTCACTCAACTATAAACAGGGAAATAGCATGGGTCTACAAGGTAAGTGCCATTTGCTCATGTGGCTTAAAGAGATTAAGGAAAAAAGGAAGCTTCTTCTGTGCTGATGATGGAGTAACATTATGATGACTAAAACCAATGCCTAATGAAGGACAGACTCCTCTGGTAAATTCACTTAAATATTGCCGTAAATAGGTATTTTCCTAAAGAATCTGATCCTTGTCCAACTTAAACCAGACAGTAACTTAAAAAAATGTTCCTGTGTTCCAAAAGGGAAAGGACATATGTACATTAAAATAGACTTTTACTTGGGTCGTTAGACCAAAGTTGGTTTTGTTCACATATTCCTCATCTTAGACAATCTTAGGGCTAGTGTCCAGCCTCTGATAATGAGACATAACCAACTAACTGCTCAATATGTGCTACCCTCTGGAAATGCTATTTAAGGCTTTTTTTGTGATTTTATGTCACTGTGCATAACATAATATTTCAACACCACATAAAATGCATATGTTATGTTTACCACCCATATACTATGGAAATACTCTAAGTTCTTAAAGAGCATTGTAGGAAATCTGTTGTTGATCACTAGAGGTCAGCTTCAATATGGATTATTTTAAATTTTTTTAATTAGCATGTACTATTGCCTCCCATAGAACAGCTGTTTTTTCCATTGTTACAGTAATACTGTATGTTTATGACTGAACAAAAGAAAAATGAAGCTAAAGGAATGGAAGAGCCTATGTACAGGGTATAGTTATGTTTTCTTATCTATAGAGGCTTTTCCCAGTGGGTCACTTGTTCAGCTTTTCACAAATTCAGCCTTTGTCTGGCAATTAAAGAAGAAAAAGCAACCTGAGGGGTTTTTTTATTTGATCAGATGCTATATTTCCAGCCCTATTAAGCACCTTTCTTTCTTGTCTGTTTATATTCTTTTCAGGGACAGAAGGTTGTCTATGAAGGAAGGTCCCTGTGGCTTCCTGACTCATATTCTTCTCACTCATCTTTGTTAACTATCCCACTGACCAAGTAGGTAATCCTACTGACCAACCCAGTACTTTGGTGAAACTTCTTGCATGTTGGTGACAACCCAGTCATCCAGAATACATAACAATTTATCCCTGACTACATTTCATAGTAAGTCAGAAGTGAAGGATTTACAGTAGTTACTTTTCATCAATGCAGTATAAGATTGAAGTAATCTAAAACAAACAAACAAAATATTTGGTATAGGGAGAAGGAGAAACATAAGCTTAAAATAAAAGAAATGGCAAAACGTGCCTATCTAGTCTTGTAGCAGAAGGAATACAGCTCTGCAAAGCAGAGGTGGCTGATGGTTTTGTGGCTAAGAGACTGGAGTGAAATCAGGCAATTGGTGTTCAGTTCTTTGGCCTGTCAGATTTCCTTTGTGACCTTAGGCAAACCATTTAACCTTTCTATGTTTAACCTCAGTTTTCTATCTGAACAATATTTCTTACTGTCCATTCAAATTGTAACCTCTATGGGTGTGGCCAGATGAGTGGAAACATGCATTCCCTTGAGACAATTAGAAACAGGACATATTTGTGCCACTGCTAGTTGTCCCTGAAGAACACCCCTGCACACGTGCTCTAGAGTGCAGCAAGTTGCCCCAGGTGGGGTAGGGGAGGCTGAGACCAGCACCTGGGCTGGACCCAGCACCCTTCCCTGGGGCCCTGGTGGCCTCCTGGTACTCCAGCCACAGAAATCTGTGTGCGTGGAGCCTGGCCAGCAACTCAAGCATGGCTCTGGCCAGCCAGGCACTGGTTTCAGGCAACACACGCTGCTGCCACATGCATCGCCCCGCTTTTTTCTGCAGCAGGTTTTTTGATGCTGGGATCTCCCGGTATCAAAAAATTCTGTCATGCTCTAAATTAGCAGCATGGCAAGCACCTGCGTCTATGGCATGTGCAGTCTGCAGTGCCGCAGATGGGTCTGTGGTGCCACAAACCACATGTGCGCGCTTGTCTGGACACACCCTATGGGGCAGGTGTTATTGCTTGCTATGTGAAGGTATACCCAGGGGAGTGGGTAGGAGCTGGATCCTCCAAATACCATGGTTATATAGATAAGGCATAAAAACATTAAGTAGATCCTAGTTTACTGGTAGAAACTGAACCCTGTCACATTCTTCTTTTATTTATTTATCTGGCTAGGCTATCTGATGTGCATTCTTCTTGGCTATGCCCTCTTTGCGGCCTATATATATAGGATGTATAACACTCTAAAATTCATAGCCTTTTTTCTACATTCTATCAAATGGGAATTGTACACAGGCTAACCAGTCTGTTATGCTTTCCTCCCAAAAATAACTTGTCATAAAGTGTTAATTTCATTGGATCTTCTAAATGATTACATGAGCTCAAGTGTAATTCAGAACAACAGAGATCTCCT
>NW_005842161.1:1294214-1296781 GCF_000455745.1 Alligator sinensis | reverse complement strand
GAACTACTTGGAATAGAGACTATGGTTGGAACAGCTTCAATCTTCATAAATCCAGGGCAATTATGGCTTCAGCAGCAGACTACTTCCTTGTTGGACAAGGTAGAGCAGAGCACATCTGCCCTACTTTTCATGCCACTTGTGCATATTTATCTTTGCTATTGCATATTGGATAATGAAGTGCATTAGAGATCCTGACTACAGCTAGTGTTGTCTTCACAGGAAATCCTTTGATGTTGATGCAGGGTGGGGGGAAGGAATGTTCTTATAGCAGAAAAGGAAGCTTATCTATAAAAATAACCAAACGTGCCATATACAGAAGGTCCCTGCTCCTTCTCCTTCTGGTTTAGTTAGTGAAAGACTGCCAGTGACTTCAGAAAGGGCAAGAGTATAGTCGAGAGTTAATTTGTTATTTCTTACTGTATTTTTTTAGCTGTCCTGGCAGGGGCACAACAGGAAATAACACATGTGAGCTCATATGATCCTGACTGGTATATATGTTACCACTTCTAACACGGCAAGTAGAGGGAAGTGAAAACAGGCTGTTTTGAAAATGGCATTTAATATTTTTACAAAGAACAAAATGAGCCAAGTTCATCCTTGGTGAAAGTCCATTGTATTCAGTGGCATCACCCCAAGGATGAATTTGGCTATGTATTTTCTTCATTTTAATTTTTTATAAAAAATATTTTTATTCTTTAAGATATTCATAGCTCTACATTAATTCAAAATGTTAAATGGAGGTAATTTTGCCTTTTTATTGGACCACAGTAGAATGAAAGATATAGAGCTGCTGCTTTAGGGCCCTGGCAGATGTTACACTGAAGACGTGATTAACCAGTTAATCACATATTAAGTAGTAACCCAGACCCGCATTAATGCAATTCATAGATCTTTGGGTCAGAAGGGACCTCAGTAGGTCACCAAGTCTGAACCCCTGCCCTTGGCAGGAAAGAGCGATGGGGTCAGACAACCCTAGCTAGGTGCGTGTCCAGTCTCCTCTTGAAGACCCCAGGGTAGGGGAGAGCACCACCTTCCATTCCAGATTCTGGCAGCCCTTACTGTGAAAGTTCTTTCTAATGTTCAACCTAAAATGGTTGGATAAATCATTAATGGTATGATAAATCAAGGAATAAGCCACAAAGATAGTAAACAAAACAGGTGTACTAACCTGGTGGCCGGTTTCCTTCATGCCTTAAACAGATCAGCTGATTTGCGGATCCCAGCCTTCAAAGTCATCAGATTCATCGGCCAAGGACTTTGGTATGCTCCCAAGGCTGGGAGAAGCAGTCTGATGATCTGTACTGCCAGCCTTTTGGGGGAGAGGGGAGGGCATCAGAACCCTTGACTTAGATGTGCCCATGAGGCTGTGTGGTCTGATCATCTGCCACTCCCAACCTCAGGAGTAAATTGGAACCAAGGGCTCTGGTGTGCCTACAAGGCTGGAAGCGGCAGTCAGATGATCTATGCTCCCAGCCTTAGGGGCACATCAGAGCCAAGGGCTCTTCACAGGACTCCCACTTTTTGCTATGCCAGGGGTTCCAATATACCCACAAGACTGTGAGCAGCAGTTAGCTGGGACTCCTAGCCTCAGAGCTGAATCAGAGACTGGGAGCCCAGATCAGCTGATGCTAACCACACATTGAATTTAAGGTGTGATGGAAACCAGCCAGAAAGTTATTACACACATTTTGTATAACTTTGAGGCTTATTTTTTGTTCTATTCTGCATTAATGTGTGGTTGGGTTAATATTTGTCAGCTGACTGCCACTTCTGGCCTCAGGGGCACACCAGAGCCCTTGACTCCAGTGTGCTCTGAAGGCTGGGAGCATTGATCATCTGACTGGCTTGATACTTGCTGGTGCAGAGGGAGCCTAGGATTATGATCCTGGGGTTCCCATGCACCGGCAATATGGCAAAATTGGGATCTGCGATCACACAATCACACCTTCCGCCATGCACATGTAGCTTGGCAGGAGATGCAATAGCACCGAACCTCGCCAACCTCATCACCAGAAGCAAACTTCCTCAAGCCCAGAACACACCAAAAGGATCCAGACCGTGCCATGACAAGAAATGCAAAACCTGCCAACAGTTCTCCACCACCCCTACAATTACTACATCCCACAACAGAGCCATCAGCATCCCAGGATCTTACAGCTGCACCTCCACAAATGTAATATACCTCATCCAATGCACCAAATGCCCTGATGGAAAATATGTAGGAGAGACCAAACAACAACTGCGCACCAGAATGAACGCACACCGGAAATCCATCAAAGACAGAAATATCCAATTACCAGTGGGGGCACATTTCTCACAGGAGGGCCACTCTCTCTCCAATCTCTCAGCCCTGATCCTCAAGGGAAACTTGCACAACACTTCCCAGAGACGAGCCTATGAGCTCCACTTCATCAACCTCCTGGATACTAGAGATCATGGACTAAACCTAGACATTGGATTTTTGATGCATTATAATTTGCCTGGCAACTGACTCCCCAGCCCAGCCCCTGGCTTCTTTACTTTTCATTCCATCCAGAAAGAGCACACACCAACTGCTGAAACTTCCT
>NW_005842161.1:1274426-1291760 GCF_000455745.1 Alligator sinensis | reverse complement strand
GCACATTTCTCACAGGAGGGCCACTCTCTCTCCAATCTCTCAGTCCTGATCCTCAAGGGAAATTTACACAACACATCCCAGAGACGAGCCTATGAGCTCCATTTCATCAACCTGCTGGATACTAGAGGTCAGGGACTAAACATAGACATTGGATTTTTGATACATTATAATCTGCCTGGCAACTGACTCCCCAGCCCAGCCCCTGGCTTCTTTACTTTTCATTCCATCCAGGAAGAGCACACACCAACTGCTGAAACTCCCTTAGCCTGGCAAAGGGTTTTTGAACCCGAAAGCTTGCTTAATAAATATTCTCTAACTATTTGGGTTGGTCTAATAAAAGATATCAAATTCACCCAAGGAACCTTGTCTGCCTCAGATCCTATTGTGCCTTTAACTGAACATCTGTCAGGGGCCTTAAACATAAAGACTAGCTCTCAAAATGGTGATATCAAGCTTCATATTCAAAATGTTTTCTTTTCCAAGCTGGATACAGTACTGTAAACTCTACAATGCCAGTGTTCAACAAATGTGTCATTACTGGCTTGATGGATATTTAAAACTATATAGTATTGTTTTAAATTTTTTTTTAAACTTGAGGCCCATTCTAGTGCACACACGACGCAGTGAGATTATTTTTATTGACTTCAAAAGGTAGGTCTCAGTTAATGATCAGGTCCTAAACCCCCAGCTCCCTGTTTGTGATGGTGAAGCAGGGGCTGGGAAATAAGGATCTCCCAGCCCCCATTCCCCAATTGCACTCTCAGAGTGGGGAGGACTTAGAGCTCCCTGGTGTTGGGGCAAGGGGACATAGTCCCCACCCGGGCTCCAGTAGTGGAGACCACCCTAGCAGCAGGCAGCTCCCAGGGGCAGGGAGATGGCTGGCTGACTAGGAGCAGTTTTTCTCTTGGTCAGGTGTCCGCACGAGCACTACAGCACAGTAACTAGTCATGAGTAAATTTGCTACTTGCATTTCCAGGTAGCAAATTTACTTGTGATTAGTGAGGTTTACTGCATAGTAAGCATGTGCATGTGTAGATGCACATGCTCACTGCTCAGTAAACTATGCTACTTTACAGTAAAGCATCTCATGTAGACACACCCTGTGATGCTTTTCTTAATTCCCTCCTCAACACCCATTTCTACAATACAGCGTACATCAAATAGGCCAGCTAAATATGACTCGGTAAAGTCTCATTTGGGCTTCATTAAGTGTGATATTTTTCAAATGTACCTAGGAAAGTTTGGCACATGTTTTTCATTCAGTTTCACCAGAAATTGGGTTCCTAGTTCTTCTAGGTATCTCTGAAAAGCTTAACTCCCTTTCCCCTGCCAACAATCTTCTTTTAGTCTCTGGACCAGGAACTGCCTTTTTTATTCTGTATATACATTCTGGGGGATTCCAGATGCTGTCACACAAAATAATATGACTTTCAACCACTAAATATTTTTAGTATGCCTATCACATGGCATCTGATTGCATTTGGACAGTCATCAAAATGGCATTAATTCTAAACCATACAGGATTTCAGTGGGCACATCTACATGTGTGCCCGACTGCACAGTTGTTACTGTGCAGTCATTTAGCAAGTACTAAATGACCGCGCAGTAACTGCCATTGATGCCCAGTCCTGGAGGCGCATGGGTCACTTCCAACCCTATTGCACAGTAGCAATGTGCTACTGTGCAATAGCTCGTTGCTACTGCTCAGTAGTATTGGCATCACAGTTCGTGCCCGCCAATATTACGTTGCCATAGCTTGTCACTACAGCGACATAGCATCTTGTATAGACATGCCCAGTATGTAAGCAGTAACAATAGAAGGCAATAAAAACAGTGATTATGGCATGAAACATAGTTGAGGTGTATCTGGCTGTTGTTTGTAGATGGGGGATTACAAAAAGGCAAAAAGCAGATATAACACAGACAATAGTAATGCACAAGCTAAAAAGAGAAGTGAGTCTTTTGCTGGACCAAAGGCTGAAACAGTTCTTTCCCTGCTGTATTTGAACAGCTAAGGATATGTTACTAAATATACACTAAACTTCAAACAATTGAAGTGAAATGTTGTAGGCATTTCTGGCTGATAGGCGTGGCAGTGTGGCCCCCCTGCACCTTTAAGGGCAGAGGCAGGCAGCTACCAGGTGCCTGATGAGGGCAGCCATTTTAAACACAAGGCATATAAAGGCTGCTGTTGAGGAGGCAGAAACATTGCCTAGCTGAGCTGCAGCAGGAACAACCTTGGAGGTAAGGGCAGGAGCTTATGGGGATGGTTTGGAGCTCCTGGCCATGGGCATGACCTAAAACTGCACCCTGCTGGGGAAGGGTGGCCTGGTGGGGCTCCTGGTGGTGCGGGAGTCCCCAGGAAACACCAGGCCAGTTACTTCCCTGGTGAAAGGCGAGGGGGGATGCCTTAACCCCAGCTCCCATCTTCAGGTGGGTTTTGGAGGCGGCTGGGGAAGTAGAGGGGGCCAGGTATGCCCATGTGTAGGTGCCTGAGCCCAGCAGGGATATGAGATCCTGGAGACCCCGGAGGGGGTAGTGTGGAGAACATTGGGAGGCCCTGCACAGAATAGGGTTGAAGTCAGAGTAGGCCTGAAGGACAGCCAAAGGGACATGCTGAGTAGGGCCGAATGGGAGTAAGCTTGAAGGACAGCGCAAGGGCCAGCCCTGTGAGAAGTTGTAAGTTGAGCCCGGTGAGAGGCTTGGAGCAGAATAGGCCATGATTTGGCACAAGTCTGGACCACACAGAGTAGGAACTGAAGGTTCTGCGTGGCGAGGCTAGCATGAGAATAGCGAAGCCTGATGGTCCAAGAGGGGCCACTCGAGGAGGAGCAGGGCAGTGGAGCGTGGTCTGGTAATGGGCAGCATGCCAGAGGCCCCGGTGAGAAAGGAGCGGAGTGGAAGAGGCCTCCTGTGAGAGGAATATGTGTTCGTGGAGCCCACCTTGGACTCAGTTTGCTCCTGTCTCAGGTCAAGAATAATATTAATCTGGATGCCATCTGTGAGGCATGGGCTGCAGTGTAGGGGCTTCGGGGCATGTAATGGGCAGTCTCCTGGACGTACCATCCGTATATGGGAACATCAAAGTCATGGCAGGTAGGACTGGGCAGATTGCCTGTAGAAACAGGTGGGTGGGCCAACATGAGACCAGGCCCCGAGAGTTGCCACTTGCCAAATAGGTTAGATATGATTATTCTTAGCAGTACTTTCTATGAAATGTGGATATTGAGCAATGCTCTTTTAACAGTTTCAAAGCTTTTAAAAATGTTAGTAAGTGACACGGGTTAACCATTTCCTTATTTTAACTAAACAATTGTAGTTAATTTCTATTTTTTTTTATTTTTATAGAAAAACAATGGTGGTACATTAAAAAAAATCACAACATATGTCCCAAAAAGTTGCTTAAAAAAATCCCAGAGGACTGAATAATGGAATATTATGATTAGAAAAATATATATTTTTTAACATTTGAATTCCAAATATTTTTTGCAAAGTATGGTCTTCATTAGTGGCCCACTTACTTCTTGGAGAAAGCAGAGAAAATGGACAACATGATGTATATACATAAGCACAGATACATTTGAAACTGAAAATCGTTCCTAAAACATCCTGTGAAATTCTTCAAATGAATTAAAAGTCTTTCTTTTTCAAACCTGAAAATAATTCCTAATGTCTGTCATTTCTAATGAAACTTTCCATTCACACTCAGTCATTTATCTACCATATTTTTTCACATACAACATGCCCTGGAATATAATAAATACCTTCATTTTGAAAGGCAGAATGAAAAAACAAAGACTTTTTCCAGAGTTGTGGCTGCCTAGATCATGGACACAGGCTAATCTTCAGTTGACTCACCTTCCTTTTCCTACTTAACTAAAGCTGAAACCCTAGGTATAGTTGAAGGCTGGTCTCCATGACCATGTCCAGACAAGCATGGACATGCAGTATGTGGCACTACAAACCCGTCTGCAGTGCCACACACCACATATGCAGACACTGCTACCTTGCATTACAGGGGAGTTTTTTGATCCTGGGAGATCCCAGGATTAAAAACCACCAACACCGAAAAACATGGTGGAGCGTGCTGCCCAAAACCAGAGTCTGGCCAACCAGAGCGACACTTCAGCTGCTGGCCAGGCTCCCTGCTGCAGGAGCACAATGGCTGCAGCTCCCCAAGGCCCACAAAACCCCCAGTAAGATTGCTGGTGCCAACAACTGTGCTGGCCCCAGTGTTCCCTACCCCGACCTGGGATCACTCGGCACAGAAGGTTCACATGGCACAGGCATTCTCTGGGTACAAGTAGCAGCAGCACAAGGTGTGCCACTGCCATGGTAGTGCCATTAGTCCCCAGGGAAATGCACATTCCCAGTCATCTGGATACAGCCCATGAGTAGATCTATGATTTTGAAAAGAGCTAAAGAGCCTCAAAGACTGTAATAGAAGGAAAGAGACCAGAAGCAGCTAGCAGAAAGTAAAATTTCCCTACGAAATTTGGCTAGATTAGTAGAACATCAAGATAATTAAAAAAGAAAGACAATTGTTAACATCTGAAAAGTGAAGAACTATGAGCAGGGATCTCCGTAAATTGCACCAGAAGTACCCCCTGCAGCATCTCCTTTAATGTTTTTCATTTCACTGCTTGCTTCTCCCACCCTGCCCGATTGGAAAGAGGCCATGCCAGCTGTGCTGTTTGCTGCTGATCACTGGGAAAGTGAAAACTGTGGCTTTAAATATGCCATGGTATTCACTTCCCCAGCGATCAGTGGCAAATGGCCCAACCAGCAGAGCCCCTCTGCCAATCAGGGAGGGGAGGGTGGGCAAGTGGCAAAATGAAAAACATGAAAGGAGCTGCTGCAGAGGGCACTTCCAGTGCAATTTACAGAGATCTCTAACAATGAGCCATTAAGTCAATTGACTCCCTCATCTCCCTGAATGGTAACGCAACAGTTGCTGCACTGTGGTGCAGGAATTAAAACAGGGTGTTGTTCTGCCAAGAATAGAACCAGCTTCTCTGCTTAATATACATGCCCCAATTTTGGGTGCTGATTCCGGAAAGAAAGGGTTGTATTTTATGTGAGAAAATACAGTATGATTTCATTGATGTGGCATTGGACTACCTAGAAAACTAGTTAAATTCATTGGAGGTAAGCTTTGTGCTCCTGATTTGAAGAATTCAAATATATATACACATGTATACAGACACAAGTGTGTGTATGAGATTTTTTTTGATAGCCAGGAAACAAATGTAACCCTGAATCCTGAAAGCATTTACAGAAGTATTTCCAACTTATCGCAATGAGTCTGCTTATGACATTTATACATACGCTTAACTTTACTTACATGAGCTGTCCCACTGAAATTAAAAGAAAACAAGAAGTCAATGGGACCATTCATATAAGCAGCTTTAAGTATTTCAAACTCCTGCAGAAGTTACCCACAGTTGAATTTATACACAATTGGTAATCCTGTTGATTTTAGTGGGATTACTTGCATTTATAAAATTAAGCACGAATGTAACTGTTTGCAGCCATGTGACTTCAGCAATGAAGTTCTGGGGTTGAAGCCCTGTGAATTACAGCACTCTTCCATGGGTTACAGATGCATTCATGTATAATTGATTGTATTTTTCTTTTTGCATCCTTTATTTCCAAAATAAATTTTGCAGGTCCAAGTCTTGGTTTTAAATTTAGGTGGTGTCCTAAGCAGTTTGTCATGATCTCTTTGCAGCTAGTAAAGCCAAAATAATTTACAGAGGGCATGTTTATACATTCATTAATGTACCCTAATTACGTCACATTAAGTTTAGTACCTGTAATGACAGGTACTAATTTAATGCTCTGTAATTGGTGCTACTGTGCATTAGCACAGATTTTTTTTTTTTGGTGATGTTAATGCGCATTGAATTAAATCTACTGTTCATTAATGTATTAGCATGGGTTTTACCCACTGCACTAGCATGCAGAATTAGTCTTCTGCTCATTGTCTCATGTAGACATGGCCAGAGAGAAGAGAAAAAGTGACACTTTTTTACATATTATATGCGTGCTTCTTTATGTACTTCTACTACTGTCTTCTGTATAATTCACACATTCAGGTACATACTTTAGGACTGTAAAGGGAGAAGCTGCATATTGGTGCTGGCTCATGACTGGCTTAGATGCATAAAATCAGAGATAGCAAAACAGAAAATTAGGGTTGGAAGGGACTTCCAGAGTTCATGTAGTCCAATCCCCTGCTCAATAACTTTTCTGGGTACCTCTTCCAATGCTTTTTACCCTCCTAATGAGAGAGTTTTTCCAAATATCTAACTTCAACTTCCCTTGCTGCAACTTGAGACCATTGCTCCTATCAAAAAAAAGAACCTCAGAGTTGTCAGAGGTTTTCCGATAACTGTGTTTATTCAGAATATTTTTATTAAATTCATTTTTTTCCTCTTTGGGGTAGTCCTTCTCTTTTCCTTTCTTCCTTCTGCTCCCATTTTACAAGGGTAATTAATTAGCTTCACCCATTACTAGCAGTCAACAAAAAAACAGTGGATGACTTTTCAAGGTGTATTATTGAAAATAAAATAATGGCAAATGCAAAATGACCCACAAATGATATAGGACAGGGTGCGGAAGAAAATGTCAACAACAATATTAGCTGTCTTCAGCAGAGTAGCTACATTTATCTCGGCATAACATTCCTATAGAGGTACGTGAAGAAAGTGCTAATACATAAATATAGCAGAAAGTGGAACAATATCATTCAATAGATATTAGAGTTGTGTGAAATTTAAGCAACCATTTCAATTCGAGGGTGTTTCAGCTCATTTTTGGCAACTGAAACACTGAATCTGAAATTAAATTGAAGGCTCTGAAACATCTCCAAAATGAAACGAAACCAACTGAAATGTTTCAGAGGTGCCCCCAGGAAGAATCCGGCACAGCCCTGCAATCCTCCTTTTAAAGTGTCAGAAGGCTGAGGCTGGGCAGGGAAGACGTGGGGGGGCTTCTCCTGCAGCTTCCTTTGCCAGGGCAGAGGCAGGCACAGCCAGGAACCGCAGGATAAGCCCCCATGGCTGCCTGGCCCTAGCCTCCCGGCACTTAAAAAATCCCCACACTCACCAGCTGCAGCAGCAGCAGTGATCAGGGCCTCTGTGGGCTTAGGGCAGAGCCCCCCCCCCCGCCACCACCATGCAGGGCAGTGGGGGGCAGTGGGGATCGCCCCCACCCCCTCAGCAGCTGTCGCATTGCACAGGTGCAGCGCAGCTCAGCAGGGTGCTGAGCACTATCCGGGAGCTGGGGTCACTGGCACTGAGCACTGCTGGGCTTCGGGTGACTGTTGGAGCCACCCCAGCTCCCAGACCAGGCACAGCACCCTGCCAAGCCATGCTGCACCCTCACAGTACGACAGCTGCTGCGATGCAATGCAACCCACATGCTGTCACCTGCATGATGCAACAGCTGCACTGCACCCATGCAATATGACACTGTCCTGTGCAACATGGGGGGCTCTGTCACAAACCCCCAGAGGGGCCGGGCAGGGCAGCCATGGACGCTTCTCCCACGGCTCCCCCTGCCCAGGGCAGAGATAGGCACAGCTGGAGGAGCTGCAGGAGAAACTGCAGCTGCCTGGCTGTGTCTGCCTCTCCCTGGCCGATCTGAATCTCTGAAACACCTTTGAAATTCCAAAACAGATTTGGCCGAATCAAAACGGAACAGTGATCCAAAACACCAAAACAAATCACTGTCCTCTGAAATGGCTGAATCCAAAACCGAAATGAAACATAACTGTTTCACACAGCCCTAATAGATATCATGCCAACCACTCATGGGAAATATATTTCCAATAGGGTAGAGCTAAAATAAGCCAGTGACAAGTGTAAAAAAATAAGAATTCCATTTTCGGGGAGATACAGAGCATTTTATTACCTCTATGCCACATCTGTAGTTAAGAACTATGGTATATAACGTGCCATAACCTGAATCATTAGCCAGACAGTCTGCTCCTCTGACTCTAATAAGACTTCCTGGGCACATCTACATTTGGTGCTATGTTGCCATAGCAATGAGCTATGGTGATGTAGCATTGGCGGGCACAAACCATGATGCCAATGTTACTGCACAGTAGACTTGGAAATGACCCATGTGCCACCAGAACTGGGCAGTAACAGCAGCTACTGTGCAGTCATTTTGTACTTGCCAAAGCAAGTACTAAATGACTGTGTAGTAACAACTGTGTAGTTGGGCGCATGTGTAGACATGCCCACTGATAACATTGTATAGATTTGGGGAACAATATATTTTTTGGTTTGGATGCATTTGGCAGGGCACTTGGTATGCCACTTTAATAGGTCAGCAGTCTGCTGAGCCATCGACAGGTGGGGTCAGGCCTAATTAGAGTCAGCTAATCCAGGGGCCAGCAGGTGAGGCTAGGCCTGATCAAGGGAGTCACGTGACTGAAGGATGGCTGGGTGTAAGCCCAGAGCCTGAGAGCAGGGCTGGCAGTAACATCTTAGGAGCTGGTGAGGGAGCAACAACCAGCAGGAAGGCTGCCATTCCTGACTACCAGCAAGAAGAATGACAACCACAGGTTTGGGTAGGAACTAGGGGATGAAGGAGATTCCTGGGGATCTGGTGTTGGGTCCAGAGCCCTGAAAAGGGGCTGAGTGCACAGGGACCTAGTGGGAGGCCAGGCCAGCCCAGAGAGGGGCTGAAATTTTGTGGTCCTGTTGAGGGGCTAGGCAAACCCTGAAAGAATGGCTAAAAGTGTGAGAGACTTAAGGAAGCCTGGGCGAAACTAAAGTGTGGCAGGGCATGGGGGCCTATTGAGGCCCGGATGAACTTACAGAAGGAAAAGGTCTGCATTAAAAAGACCTATTGGGAGCTCCAGGTGAGCCCAGAGAAGGGGAATGATCTATGGAGCGGTCCAAGAGGGGGGACTCACAGAGAAGAGAGGGCTAGCTGTTTGGGGGACTGACCCTGTGAACCTCAACTGGGCCAAGCTGGGGCCAGCGTCCCAGGGCAGGCCAAAGATTTAAATAGCCCACCATGAGAGACTTCCAGAACCGGGAGCCTGGAGTCTTGAGTGGGCTGAGTGGGGCCAGAGTATAGGAGAAGCCAAAGGTGCCTGTTGGGGGGGGGAGGCCACAGCTGAGAGGGAGGAGTCAAACAGCAGACAGCCTAGGATGACGATGCCTGGTGCTAGGCTGTCTGAGGAGGAGAGATCAAGGACGGGGTCCAAGAGTGAGCTAGGGTTCGGAGATAGAGGACTTAGAGGACAGATGGAGCTAAGGCTAGGGTGTGCAGTGCCTTGCAGCCCAGGAGGGGCATAGGACATCTAGGGGAGAGCCCAGAGAGGGACATGTAAGATCAGGTCAGCCTGAAGACGAGTCCTGGGTAAGACCTGAAACTGCACCCTACTGGAGCTGGTTAGTGTGGTGGGCTGCTTGCGGTGGGGCAACCCCACTGCAGGCACACATGGGTCACTCCAGGGAAAGGAGAGGATGGGGCTCCAGAAAGCCTCAGCTCCCACTGCCTTGTGGGTTCCCCAATGGAAGGGGAAGTTTAGGGGATCACACCCCAAAAGAAAAGCACTGGCCAGGCAAAACTGGGACTGCATGGGTCTAGAGGTCCCAGCAGGCTGGATGGGCCTGAGAGGGGCCTGAGCTGCATAGTGAGGCTCAGTGTGAGGGGCCTGAGCTGCACAGTGAGGCCCAGTGAGAAGGGCCTATGGATTAAAGTGAGGCCCGACAAGCATAGTGGACCAGAGGGATCCAGTGAGGGGCCAGGAATGGAGTGCAGGGCCAGACGTGTCCAAGGGTCTGCATAACGAGCTCAGTGAGGGGCCTGAGGCACATAGTGAGGCCTACCAAGCACAGTGAGACCAGAGGAGTCCAGCAGCCCAGTGAGAGGCCAGGAATGGAGTGCAGGGCCAGATGGGTTTGAGGGCCTGGAGAGCGGCTGAAAAATTTAAAAATGAAAAGGGTCTAGGGACCAAGAGAGAAACTGACCTCCTGGACAGGGGCCAGGAGGGAGACTGAGGGTCCTGGTAGCCCAGGGAGTGGTTGTTTGAGACCAAGGGGTTTGAGACCAAGAGTGGGGCCAGAAGAGAGACTGAGGGATCTGACAACCTGAGTTGGGCTGAGAGAGAAACTGAGTCTGAAGGCCTGGAGTGAGGCTGAGAGGTCAGAAGGCCTAGTGATGGGCTGTATCAGCAATTGGTTGAACATCTGTAAGGCATGGGACATGGTATAGGGAAGATGTGGTCATGGCTTTATAGGCCTATCACATGGCTCCATAAGTCAGATGGTCATTATAATAAGATCAGGGCAATCTCCCACACAAAATATATCTATTAACATCAAGGCATGGCAGGAAAGAGCAGGGTGTACTGCCATTAGAACAAGGTATTTCAAAATGTTTTTGGGGGTACCCCATGACAATGTAAAAAATGAAAAATCAGGGGAAAAATCAGTTCATACCAAATTAAAATGGAAACATTTCAATATTTTGGTAAAATGAAAGCAGTTATGTTGTAGGACAAATCCCAAAAGAAGAGAAGGCTGAGAGGGGACCTGGTGGCCATCTATAAACTTACCAGGGGGACCAATGGGGAATGGGAGAGACCCTGTTCCCTCGAGCACTTCCCGGAGTAACAAGGAATAACGGTCATAAGTTGTTTGAGAGTAGGTTCAGGCTGGACATTAGAAGGGACTACTTCACAGTCAGGGTGGCTAGGATCTGGAACCAGCTTCCAAGGGAAGTGGTGCTGGCTCCTACCTTGGGGGTCTTTAAGAGGAGGCTTGACAATTACCTAGCTGGGGTCATATGAGCCCAGTATTCTCTCCTGCCCAGGGCAGGGGGTCGGAATTGAAGATCTACTTAGGTCCCTTCCGACCCTACATCTATGAATCATTTATGCATTTACTTTTAATTAGCTTGGTTTCAAAGGTTAAATTAAAATGCAGTTTTGTAAATGTCAGAATGAAATATTTTAACATTTTTAAATTGCCCCATATTTAATGAGGTGAACCCCTCCTGAATTCAAACCATTTATAAGCAGTTTCAGTTCCTCCAAAAGTACATCTTTTTGTAAACTTCCAGTTGCATTTGAGCATCACTTGATATGCTCATCATATGTCATGCTGTGGAACAGATCCCTAGTGACAGCAAATTATTGTCTGACATCCACACTCACTTACTACAGTACCAGTTTTCAGTTTCATGCCCTTCAATTTTGTGTTGATTTTGCAAGAAGCTATAGCCTGGTGATATTTCTAGCCATTCAACCCCTAATTCAGTAAGAAATTCTCACTTAGGTTTTTCGACTGTTCATACTTAGCCTAAGGCTGAATCTGTTCAATTTTCACAGGTTAGTCTAAAATGCATAGATTGACCCAATAAGCAAGTGACCAGACATTCACTTTTGATTCTGGAAATGCAGCCACAGCCACAGGCTTGCAATGGCCAGGCCAGAAGCCAGGGAGGGGCGCTAGAGCACACCTCCCTGCTTGGCTGGTGCAGACAGCTTTAGCCAAGGGTAGCCCATCCACCCTGCAAGGGGGAGTGTGTGGAGGGGAGGTGCAAAACATCCTGTGATGCTATGGGACTGCAAGCTAACTTGAATCTGGAGGGGATCTGGGTCCGAAGTTCAATAAACCGATTTAACCTAAATCAGTTAAGTTTGAAACTTCATCCATCCAGGTTCATCTTAAGCCAGTTTTGGCCACTTTGAAAGTGGTTTATGTGCCCTGAACTTCTGTTGTGTTACAGATTTGAACCAGTTTCCGATCACTTATACCAGTCTGTGTGTACGTTTTGTCCCGAGCAGTTTCTAACACTGCAACTGCACTAGCTTATAAATGTGACCAAATTTAATGTTGGCAGTGGTGGATTTTCCTCTTAGAAGTCAGAAAACCACAAGTTTCTTTCTAACATTGTGTTGAGTGGGGGAAGATGAACATGAATAGTGAAACATTTGAGGCCTACATTTCCTTCTTTAATATAAAAGTAAACAAGCCAGATGAAATGCCTCAGAGCGGCAGAAGTAAGCAGCTTCTCTACAAACTCCCCATCTACTTGCCCTTTGCAAAATCTGAAGGAAGACATGACACATGAGTGTGGGTCTGGGGGAAGCCATGTTATAGTGGCATACAGTCTATTTCTTATAGATAAGTGGTGGGGGAGAGGGGCAGCAGGGAGGCAGGAAGGAAGCAATGGGGTAGGGATAGTAATAACAGAGACAACCTGTCTCTTCAAGGAGCTGCAGTGCCAAGTAGATGAGGAATGTAAAGACCTGCATGGAAGGGCTTGTTCTGACTCATGAGTGATTCAGAATTTTTAAGACTAAAATTTGTGAGTCTTCAAGTTCTGACAAGAAATTTGGGATTCACTCTTGTGAATTCCCTAGAGTTTTGGGGCAATCTTCTGCTCCTAGTAGATCTTGGTAGGGGAGGTCACGAAACAAACCTTGCATTGTTTTCTGAATGGAACTACTGCTCTTTAAAAATGTAGCTCTTTTCTAATCCTCCCTTGTATGCCAGTCCAATTGTGTTTGAACCAGACGTGACTGAGGTTTGTCTGTGACTAGTTAGCACACCATATACCTTGCTTTTGGAGGATGGATCCTTCCTTTTGATGGAAGCAGCAGAATATGCCTAACACAGAGACTATACCCAGGGGTCCAATAGGCACTGCTGCATTAGATGCATGTTGTGTGTCTGGCAGACCTCAGGAGATTAAAGTGCTTCTAAATTGAAAGGAGAATGAAAACTGAGAGCCTGGTGTCACTTGAAAAAAGAAACCCTTTGTTTATGTACAACTGGTCATTTGCAAGGCAGATGGAGAGACTGGGCCTCCCTATATTGTTGTGTCAAACTACAGATTTGACTTTGAGGCATCTCCTGAGAGAAATTAAATTGATACCCATGGCAGAATGACTTGGGGATCTCAGCAGCCTGTGGGATACACTCTGGATGATGATTGGCCATGGTGAAATATTCTGCCAGTGTCAGATGCTCACGGTGCTCTTCAAAAATAAAAATGGGCTTGCATGTAGAAAGAAGTAACTTCTAAGAGTTAAATCATTTGCTTGTGAGCAGTTTTACATATGCATGCAATTCATCTATTGAGGTCTCATTTTCTTAATTTATCATCTGGATTAAATTCTTAAAGCAAAAATATACAAATAGTGACCCTGAGTTGCTAGTTTCAGATTTGGACTTCTGTTTATCAAAAAATCAATAACCCATGAGATTGTTCACTGTTCCCCTAGGGTCAAATCCCGGAGTATTCAAACAAGTATTACTCTTCAAGACATTTGCTTGAAATCATGTTCCAAATAATCACTCCAAAGGAAGGATTCATGTCTTTCAGTTCTACTATGGGAAACAAATACTTCAGCCTCACTAGGCTTTACACCAGGGATGGGCAAAATGTGGCCCGCAGGCTGCATCCAGCCCACAGCGGGCTGCTGCCACCACTGGCCCCAACTCTGCGGTACCAGCAGGGACCCACTGTGCACAGCCCTGACCCCATGCGCCCCACACCTGCTCTGTGCTCGCCTGCCCAGGTCAGTAGCAGCAGTAAGGGATAAAACCTGTTACTCAGCATGGGGGTGGGAGGGGAAGTGCCCCCCCCCCTCCTGCTGCCAGCAGTCCCCTGTTGCAGCTGTCTGGAGCCTACACAGGGCTGCCCTGCATCTCTGCTGCCATCACCACCACCTCCAGGCTGCCCTGTGAGGCAGCGGTGGCAGCACAGAGCAGACACAGCACAGCCCAGCGTGGGCTCCAGGCGGCTTCCTGCACAGCAGGGGCCACTTGCTCCCTGCACTGAGCTGCCCCCACACACAATCACTCACCCTCAAACACTACCCCACCCCCCCACACATGTATCCACACATCTCTGGAGGTGCCTCACTCACTGCTATGCGCACACACCCTACCACACATGCACCCAAACCCCCCATGCATGCTCTATACCCACGCCCCCCCACACACACCCCAGCCACCCTCCCCCTCCCAGAAACCTCATACCCACCTGCACCCACACCCACCCATCCCCACAAACGCTCCCCTTCACAAACCCTCCATACCCACCCATCCATATCCACACACCCTCACCCCTTCCCCATACCCTACACACACACACACACACACACACACACACACACACACCCCTGCCCTTCCATACCTCCCACCCCTCCACACTCTCCTACAATATACAGGAGTAAGACCTCATTTTGAGGTATTATGAATCACCTCTATATACATCACATACACAAATCAGGACAAAAATATATTTTAAATAAAATATGTTATTGTCATTGATTTTTAGTATTTGATTATTGATTTTTAGTATATCATTTAGGGATTTCCCTAGTTCCAAGATGGCAAGCCCCCTTCCCAAAAGGAGTACTTCTGGGGGCAACAGGAGGGACTTCCAGTGGTAAAGGTCAGGGGCTAGGGGGCAGGACTTCCAGTCCCAAGATGGCAACCAGGGGGCAGGGCACCTGTCAAGGGGTGGGGCTACCCTTGCAGACCTTGACAGCTCATCAAAACTCGTTAAGTGGCCTTCCACCTGAAATAATTGCCTGCCCTATTTTAGACCTATGTTTAGTACGCTGGTTATCAGATTAAACTAAAGAGCTAAATACAGATAGTCAAAAAGCCCAAGGCTGAGTCAATTCAATCTGTGTAGGTTAGTCTAAGATGCATAGATTGAACTGATATAAACAGACATTCACTTTTGATTCCAGAAATGCAGCCACATGTCTGCAGTGGTCCAGGCAAGAAGCCGAAGGGAGGAGAGTGCTAGAGCATGCCTCCCTGCTATGTTGGAGCAGACATCTTGGGCCCAGGCTAGCCTGCCCACCCTGAGAGGGGCGGTGTGCAGGGGAGGTGCAAAGCACCCAGGAATGCTGGCAGACTATGAGCTAGCTTGATTCTGGTGGGGATCTGGGACACAAGTTCAGTAAACTGATTTAACTTAAATCAGTTAAGTCTGATACTGTATCCATCCAGATTTATCTTAAACTGGCTTTAGACATTTTGAAAGTGGTTTATATGCACTAAACTTCTGTTGTGTTACAGATTAGAACCAGTTTCCAATCACTAATTTCTGCCCCTAATCAAGATGATGTTAGTTTGTCCCATGATGTGGGTTTTTTTCTAGTTTGATATGAATCCCTTAAAATGAACTGTTATCTTGTATTTAGATACTTTTGTGCAGGCAGGGATTGTAGTCATATGAAAGATGTCAGCCTCTTCCTTCCCTTTGTACAGGACAAATAAATAATTACATGTATTAAATGCAGGGCTAATAACGCCACAGTGCAAACAGGCCTGGTTTTAAAAAGATGTTTGATGAGAAGGGGATGTGATGGGGATTTACAAAATATAAATGGTAGAGAGAAAGTAAGTAGGGATTTACTGTTTCTTAGTATTTAAACTTGGGGCCATAAATGAAACTCTTAGGCAGTAGATTTAAAACTGACAAAAGGAAGTTCTTTTTTCACACATAGTATAATTAACTTGTGGAGCTCATTGCTATAAGATGTAGAGGCTGATCATTTAACAGAGTTCAACAGGGGATTGGACAAATTCATGGAGGAAAGTCCCATCAGTGCATATTGAACATAGTAGGTAGGAGTGCAGCCTCTGACTGTGAGATTCTTAAGTCTCTGAATGCTGGAAGCTGCAGTAGAAGAGGAGCAGGGGGTTGAAATTTCTGGGCATGCCCTGTTTATTCTCTTACTGGGCATCCACACAGCCATTGTGTGGAATGTGATACTGGGCTAGATAGCCCTACACTTGGACTCAGTAAATATCTGTTCTTATATTCATTCATTATTGCCTCTAATATTTGTTGTGGCTAATGGTGCAGCTCTTTAGTTGGTATATCAAAGGCCTGAGGATATCCATATTAATCCTTCTACTTAAGTTTAGACTAGCACTGAGCAACACCATTTAATTAGGAGTTCTCACCTTGTATTCCATCAGCCCTTTCCCTAAAGTTTGAGGCATTTAGGTGTTAGCAAAGTATTTTAATATGTTCCTTTTATAGTGAGTTATTAACTAAGCAGAAGCTGCTGAAGCAGGATACGTGTTGAAACACTTGGGTTTTTTATTGCATCATCTGCAGTAGTTATGAGATGACAAAATCAGTCCAACTGTTGCTTCTCACATAACATAGTTATGTGATGGCCAGCATGACCAAAGTGAAGGCATTAACATACTTTGCATTCATAGTGCTTTAGCACTTTGTCCCATAATGCAATGCCCTGAGCCCACTTGACCATTACAACATTTGCTATGGCTGTCTGGGAATCTGTTACAATGTTTGGAGTTCAGCCTTCTATCACTTTGATTACTAGAATGGGGAAAATAAAAAATAGTGACTTAAGTCTGGAATCATTGCTGCATTTTCTAATGTTGGTTTACTAGAGCTCCTGGAGGAAGATTCTATTTCTTAGTGTCATAAACAAGGGGATAGAAGAAAGAGCCAGGCAGCATGAACAAGATAGATTTTCCTTTCTTTAACAGTGACGTGGCCCAGACAGTGTCCACCAGCAGAGTTTATATTCACTAATCGTATCATGTTACTAAAACATATGTCTGTCTGTCTTATTATGAAAAGAGATTTTTATACTCAAAACTTCTTTTAAAGAATATACGCTGACACATAGAACTGAGGTAAATGAATGTTACAAATAATTTAGTAAATAGGTTTTGCCTCACTTATGTGCCTGAAATGTCTATGAAGCAATTGCAACTAACTTAGCTTTCTTGCCAAAATAGCCATTTGAAAAATCTCTGATTTCTATCTTACACTTCCAAAATTTGAGAGGGTTGCAATTGTGTCTGACCAGGTAAGCGACATATTCTCTGAGTAGCTAGGCTGGGCTCTGACATAAAACTTTCTGGTGCGAATGGTCTTAGTAAGTTTGAAATTTAGTTTTCATGAGTGTTCAAGCGTGAAAGTACCAATTTTCACTTTCCAATGGACACTCATGCACTACCCCACAATTGCAGAAGTTCTCATTGCAAGTGAGCAAAAGGATGAAATATTGGCAAGATTAAAAATAAATTTGTTTAAAAAATAAATTAGAACAAATATGTATGGAAATACTTTGCATTATTCATCTAGCTCTATTATTGAATTGATTAGGTGCTAAATTTTGGTCTAATTCCTTTTCCCCCTTCATTTTGATTGGTGGCCGTTCCTTTAATTTTAAATCTCAAAAAGCCAGTTTGAGCTCCCTCTGCTGGTTCTGACATGGCTATGACCTACCTGATACAGTTCCCAGCAAAGAGTTTTGTGCCAACATCAACACTCAAGGAAAAGCAA
>NW_005842161.1:1264217-1274416 GCF_000455745.1 Alligator sinensis | reverse complement strand
TTCCAGGACTTTCAGAGATTTCAAAAATGCTTCTGTTCTGCACTGGGCTGGAACAAAGACATTTAAAAAATACCTGCCCTTCCCATCTTCCCTTCTCTTCCCCACCCCCCCTCCTCCCAAAAAAGAGACAGCTATGACATGAGGGAACCTAGATTTAAATCCCTGCCTTACCATTCTCTTACATATTTGTGAGTGTCCTAATTACCCAGTTCATTGCTTGCCTGGTAAGGAGCTCTCTTAATCCTTCCTTGAGTAGATGTTCTACTTTGGGCATAGCTACAAGTGCAATTAATGTAAAGCAATAAACTCCACACATATCGCACTGGTGTTTATTGCTGCCAGGTACCACATCTTCATGTGCACCTGGGTCAGAGCATCCCCAGCTGGTATGGAGGCCAGAAGGTCAGCCTGCCAGCCTGAGACTGCTTCAACCTGGCTCAACATGCTGCAGGAGGACTGGCTGTGGTCCAAGGGTGCTTCAGTGTGGGGATAGCTGGCAGACAGCCCCTGCACTGAAGCACCCCTATGACTTAGCCAGCCCCATGAGCATCTACACATGCATTGCTGTGGAGTAAAAAACTCTGATGTGGGATAGTACTTGCATTTACAAATAGTAAACTACAGTGGAGTTAATTAGTATACTCCATCCTAATAGTACTGCACTTGTAGATGCTATGACATTTACTGTGGAGCTAATTAGGCAACTCCACAGTAAATATCTCCTGTAGACGCACCCTATTTATGTAAGTTAATATTCAGCAGTGGACGAAGACTTGAGACTGAGTAGCCTACATCTCAAGTGAATGACCTAACCAGTTGACACAAGTCAATTTTTTTCTCACATTTTATTGCACTTTGATCAATGGGTATTTAATTATTTATATAAAGTGAAGAAGTCCAATTGAAGAGATTGCAAGTCACCAGGTTGAAGTTCCAGGTCAGATTCAGGGAGAACTAGGATTTGAGCCTCTCTCTCACACATTATGTCTGAAACCCATGCTGTTCATTATTCAGGGTTATAGATCAGAACTGACCAGAAATTTCAACTTGGAACTTTCTGGACCAAAGATTCACTGAAACTGGTACATCCCTGTGAAAAGTTTCAGTTTTGACAAATTGCTTTTTTCTGATAAACTCTTAAGAGGAAGCAATCCAACAGCACCAAGTAAATATTACGGTAGCAGTGTTAGAAACATGGGGGAGAAGTTAGTGTTAGCCAAATGAGAGAGACAAAAGTCAGTGAGGAAAGGATTTTTTATTTTCAAATTTACAGCAAAAACTGAGATTTAAAAAACCAGTGTGGATGTGCCTTTATTAAAAGGAATGATTTTGGGGTTCAGTCCCTGATTCATGTCCATTGACATTTGCACCTGTCTAGAGCCTCATGGAAGTCACTGAGGTTTTGGCAGTTCTAGTGTCTAACTACATCAGTTTGATTGTTATATTGGGGGATTTGGGGCATGGGACAAAAATTAGTTACCATGTGATAAAGGAGAGAGAGCAAGGATTTATAGTGTGCTAACCATTTCATAGTAACGGTCTATATGCTTTCTGAGTGAAAGACGGGTAAACTACCACAATCTGGCTTTCATTTCCCTTGGGGTAAGAGTGTACACATGGAAAATTATGAAGGAGTTGCCTGACATGCAGTGAGACCCTTCCCTCTTTTCCTTCCTTGGGGTACCTGAGGAAAAGAACTATTCCTTCCTATGTATTTGTGCCATATCCAACCCAATGGAGCTCTGGCCCTGTTTTGGAGTCTAAGAACAACTGCAGTCAAATACAAGGTTATCACTGTCAATGAGTATTGCTTGTTACTGCTATTCTTTTGATTGTATTAATCATGCAGAGGGTACAGGAAAATGGTCTTTTTGCTATACTAAATGCATTAATATATTTCTTCTGTTTTTACTTGTTCTTTGGCAAATGTTTGATGTTTGAAGGAAAAAAAAACAAAACCCCCTGTTATGGGCTGAGCTCCAACCTTGTGTACAGGTGTGAGGTATCCTATTGATTTGCCTTGAAGTGCAAAAACGGTAGCTGTCCAGTATTCAGAAGAGGGCAGAAAGGAGACAATAGCTGCCATAACAGTCACTGCTTTGTTCTATAATAACTGGCTTTGTAGTTTTCCAACCAGAGCCAGAATAGCATGGGTTGGCCTGTTCTGCTAGAAAGAAGCTTTATTATTTTATTTCATTTCCTGGAAGGAAAAAAATATGCAGTATTGTGTTCTTAGCTCATTTGCTTCATGGTGATCTAAAAATGCTGAGGCAGGTTTCAGTAGAGGTAGAACCCCTTCTGAAGGCAATGGGAACTGTGCCTGAGCAAGGACTACAGAATTTCACCCTGTAGAAATAAGTTACAACCTAACCAACCTTTGTTGAGAGCATATGTTAAGTAGCTTCCTTAGCTTTCCTTGTTAGAGGGTACAGCTATAAAAGTTTGAAATTGTTTTCCTTTTAATCATTGCACTAGAGTTTCTAGCTAGTGGGCTTTCTTATAGCTGATTTAAAATGTTTTTAAATGGTGACTTTTATACATTCTGCTTTAGCATTAGCCTAATACTAGGGTTTGAATTACTACTGAATAAGCAGCAATGAAATCTCTATCAAAATAATCAGTAGTTCCAAAACCACAAACAACAAACAAAACAAGCACAGTTGTACTAAATCAGCAAGACCATTGGTAGGATGAAGGGACTGTAAGTCATTTTTTACCTTCTGTTTGTCTGTCTGTCTGTCTGTCTGTCTGCCTCTCTCTCTCTCTCTCTCTCTCTCTCTCTCTTCAAACTCTACTGTTTCTTTGCTCAGTTTGAGGGAGGGCAGGTGGAGTGGGTAGGACATTGCTTAGAAAGTTTTTTTTTTTCTTTTTAAAAAGTCGACATCACTGAAGTCATGTGACTGGTAAGGGCCAATTGAGACAGGTTGTGGAAAGGGGAACAGTTAAATTTGTAATTTTGGTTGTGTGAAACACTTCTTTGGGCCTCATAAACAACCACAGAACCACAAGCTGGGTACAGAGGCAGTCACACAAGAGCGGGTCCGGGATATTGGTCAGCAGACAGGGCGAATCGTTTTGACTGCAAACCACAGAGTTTCATAGAGTGGTAAGCATCATCAAACCACAACTGATCCGCTATTTTTTTTAAAACAATTTAAGAGTTTGCTTTAGAAAAAGAACCTTATAATCTGGTTTATGTTACTTCAGAGGCACTAAGATAAAATAGAGAGTGATGGCTGGGAGGAGGGTTGTAACAGTGACCATTCTTAATTTTTCACTTCCCAAGGTGAAAGAAATCATATATTCCCCCACTTTAAAGAGAGAGTAAGTTTTAAAGAGGAAACTATGGCTTCAAACAGCATATTTGAGTCATTTCCTTCTTACCAACAGTGCTTCATAAGAGGTAAGTGCTATTCAGCTTTTAAAATATAATTTGAACTGTCCCATGTTTAAGAAAATGTAACTTTGTTGCACATTTTGGGAGACTTTTACAGTACATAGGTTTCTCCTCACTTCTCTTTTCTTTGAGGAATTTTCACTGTGTTAGGTTACTGGATTACTAGCTCATATCTGTCAGTTCTTTAGAGGTACTATAATAAAAACTCCTTTAAACTGTTCAAAGAGTTATTGCATGCTTATGAATTTTCTCCATGCACATCCAAGTGTGGTGTTACAATTCATATGAATTATACACAATACAACCACCGGAGCACAAACCATTTTTTGCATCATTGTGGCAGCATCATTGCTTTTGAGCTAAAGCCATTAAAAATAGCAGCCAACAGCAGACTGTGTGTATTACAGGCTAAAGCATATTGAATGAAAAGCAAGCTCATGTGTATAGCCAGCAGAGCGTGATGCTGGCTCATTTCTGCTGCATTCAGGGTGGCAAAAGGAAGAAGTATGCTCACTGAGAAGTAAGAAAAGTTCAGAAACTTGCTTAAAGTTAGTTGTAACTCACGTGACCCAGGAAAAGCTGTGGATAAACTTAGTGCTGCTTTCCATGCCTTGTTCCCTGATACTTGTAAATTATTGGCTGTACCCACACTTAGAGAAAAACAGCTGGTCCTCTAAGAGTAGAGGGAATTAAGCAGCAACATCCAGAAGTCTGTCTTGTTTGAACAGGGACAAAGAATTTTTGCAATCCTGCTCTGATATTCTCACAGCCCTCCGTGGAGAAGATGATTTAGTCATCAGTTATTCGTATTAGTAAGCAAGTGGGCTAGCATGAGAAACTTCTCTGTGTTCATTCAACTTGCCCCCTAAATAGCCTATGATACATCTGAACTCTTTCCTTTAAACATAGACCTGCTAATCATCCAAGCCATCTGTATAGGGACATGCATATTCAGTCTACAGTGAATGCAAAACTGCACAGATCGCTCACCGACTTGGCTGCAGTGCTGAGAGAGAGTTGCGTGTTATAACTCTTTATAGTTGCAGACTGGTTCCTGGCCTTGATCGTGTCAGTGTGAGTCATTAGTTATTCATATTAATAAGCGCGCTGTGGAATGTGGATGGCTTGTCTCAGCTGCTGTGTCACAACAAGCTACGTTACAAGCACCACACTGATTGGATCCTGTTTGATTCGAAAGCGGGGTAAATAAATACATAACAGGTGAATGTTAAAAGTTTTAAGTGGGATTTTACTGGATCAGAGGAGAGCTAACTGCTGCCCAGTTTGAGTCAGTCATCCTCACAAGCACCTCTTAGCCTGGGTGACAGAGATCCTGAAGCTCTAGCAAGAAGCTGCTGCTTCCCTAGCTCCCTAGCATTTCCCCTGGGCTGCTGACAAGCAAGGGAAGCAATATTGGTAGACCAACAAGAGGATTTTCCTGCATTTGATTATCCCTAAAAAACAAAACAAAACAAACCCATCATCCGTATATTTATTTGCCATTTTATCTGCAGAGCAGGAAGACTTACTGAGGAAATGTTGCTCATTCAGTGAGATAATAGAGTGAACTCTGTGGAGCAGTGTTTAAAGTAAGTGCTAGTGCACAGCAGCCTCTAATTGAGTTTCAGGGAGGTTGGGAACTGGGTTGAGGCACCATATTTGAGTAGGCTCAGGGAGCTGATAAAAACACAATGACAACATTTTTCAGTTCGTTCAAATTGCTGAGGTTGCATCAAAGCCAATGAAATCTTGATCATTTACAGCAGCACAGAATTTAACATTTGCTAAATTGTTAGCATAAGTGTGTGCCCATTCGTGGTGGTGGTGGTGGTGGTGGCGGCGATGATGATGAATTACTTGTTTTGTCCCAGCACCTGAGATCCCCATGGAGAGACCAGTACCCTTTGTATTGGCCATCATTTAAACTCCTGAAGTCAGATTTTAATTCCCAGAGTAAGTGGAATCAAAATCTGTTCTGTTGACTGTATAATATTAAAAAAACAGGAGCAGGGGCCTGTTAGTTGAGGCAAAACAAATGTTGTGCATTCACTAAAGAATACTGTCCTTAAATACGGACACCTACATGACAGTTTCCAAAAATTCTTTTTCTTCCCTCTCTACTTAAATGAACTAAAATTTCAAAATACTCAGCCTAACAAAAGTAACGTGTAGACTTTGGGGCAAGAAAAATAATCGTTCCCTTAGACAAATTGTTCTCACCCATATCTCTCAATAGTGTTTACATAGACTGGTCATTAAAAATGTCCAAAGTGATCTTGGTTTTTTTTCCCGCCCCCCGCCAAAATTTATTGCACATTCTCTACCTCATAATTTCAGTTGAGAGAGAGAGAGAGGGAAAAAATAACAAGTTGTTTTCTGCCATGGATTTTACTTTATCAGTCCATGCAGTTCTCTGAGAAGGAAATCCATAACTCTTTTTTAGAGTGATACTATTTGAAATTTGGGAAAAAGAGGGGAGTGGGGAAGCAAAACAATTGTTCTACCCACTGTGAACAGTGACAGACTTAGAAAGCCTGACATATTAATTGAATGTGGTACACCACAAAGGATATGGTCCTTTTTCTATCGCACCACACCAGGTCCTCCCTTATGCCACTAGGTAAAGAAGTGAAGATTGTATTGAATCTGATGGCACATCATGTGTGCTAAATACACTAAAATGTTTACCAACTCTGTTTCCAAAGATAGCCTTAAAGAAACTGGTGCTGTTTCAATATAAATTCAGGATTGGTGGCAAGAGTACAAGGGAAAAGCAACTCTAAATTGATTTTTGCTAGTTGCAGTTTAGCAAGCTATCAGCCCATTCCTCTATCAGATACAGGATTATGTCACCAAAGCTCTAAGGTTGTACTTAATTTTTTACCTCTTATTTCAGTATAATCCCCTACCATTTAAAAGGGCTTTAGTTCCACTATAAACATCCTATGCAGGTTCAAGGGTTTCAATCAGGTCACATCAGTGATATCTGTAGGTGGAGAAATCATGAAAATAACAGAATTATTATTGTGTGCGCATAAAACAAGAACTAGAGCTTTACCGGATATTTCCTTGCATTCTTGTAACGTTGTTTTATAAAAGTACGTTTAACTCTTCCTTAGTGCTGCCTACCAATTGAGTCTGTTTTTTGTAATTCTGGTTTTCACATCTTTTTGTAGTAGTTTATAGGGAGATGTGTGCAGTGCAGCGCGGCTTTTTCATTGGTAGAGTATCTTCCCTCATTTTTCCTTTGCTCTAAGGTCAGATGAGTAAATTTTTTTTACTTTTACAGAACAGGTTGCTTTTGGTTTTGTCTTTGTTGAGTTTTTAACATAAGGCACTTTAAGTTTGTCTATAGATGGGATTTTTGTCTGGTTTTTGTAAATGTAAACTTTAGTAATTAGTTTCTTTCCCATTGAAAAATACCTGATATCTGCTGTATTTATCATGTATTACATATATTGCAGGAGTGCGATATTTGCCCAACTTGCCTCCCTTTCTGTGTTAAGTACTGTCTGGAAATAGAGCACAGACAGTCTCTTGCTTCAAAAAACTTGTGGTGTAATCCTGCCAACACCTACCCCTGTGCTTATCTTTACTAATTGAAGTCAGTGGCTCGGACTTGTCTCACGATTGTGGGTGCCAGGGACTATCTAATCTGAAATGTTGTGTTATCCAAGTTTAGATTATGCATATTTCCTTCATATGAATTACTCAGTAGCTTCTCTGGTTTTAGAGTATGTAACTTCCTTTTGTCTGAACATTTATTTCCAAAAAAATTGTGGCTAAATACCAGTGTAATAGGCACCCAACATAAAGGCATGTCATTTGAATGCCCTTCTTAAGATTTGCTCTGTGAAGATATAGGTTGTATGTTATATGTGGTATAAATTGATTTTTAGCAGTGTCAGTAAGCATACTTATTGATGGAAGTTATGGTTACTATTCAAAATAATAAATATCAGCCTCAGTAGTTGGTGTTTCCAGAATCAAATATTTACTTCTAATATATTATGTACAGTGTACTAATGTGCACTTTGTATGCATGTCCATGAAGCTGATTTCTGATGCAAAACATCCAAGCCTATAGTAAAAATTCTCTTTTAGGTTGAGACATGCAATACAATTAAGGCCCCCGCTCCCACACCCCATTTTGAAGAATAGATGTCCAACCCACAAAGCAGGCTAAGAACTTCTACGTCAGCTAATATTTGGGGTCCCTTGAGTCTTAAGATACATTTCCCATACCACACTCTGGTCCCCTCCCAAACACTGCTCATTGCAAAGCTCATCTATAGGGATATTGATCCTTACAGATTTTTTGGTAGAGAAAGAAAAAAATTAAGACAGAGTTGCATCAGTCCATTAGAATCTACTGAGTTATTAAGAGTAATCATATACTATAAATATTACAAATAACTTTTTAAAGGACTTTTTTTGAGAAAGCATATATAATAATTGCTTTGAATGTCTATTGGGAAAATTCTGTTTACCCACTTACCCACTCCATGTGTCTTTTTGATAAGTAAGTAAAATATTCTTTATTTTCAAAGCATAATAACCTACACAGACACTTAATTAGGAGAGGTAGAATTTTCCCTTCATGCAGACTATGTGAACTATAACAAAGAGTTAAGTAATGTCAGTACTATAGAATATTAACTGTATCTTGTGAAAAGGAAATTGAGCTAAAATATCTCATAAAAATCTTGGCATACTAGAAGAAAAGGCTTACACAGTCTGATTTATACAGTCTTTCTTCTGTTTTCAAGGCATTTTTTTCATCTAAAAGTCTTGAGTAGCACTGGGAAACCAGAATATTAGGGATCCGTGTAGAAAGAAGTAGAGTAGAAAAGATTAGTATGCTAGTTCAGTAAGACAGAGATTGTATACTGGGCTTGAAAAGTAAATTCAATGTCTAAACAAGCATTAAAAGTAGTAATGTGCGGAGCCGACAGTATTAGCTAAGATTCAGATGCCTTTGGATGGGGTGAGTTCACAAATATCCAAGATTTCTGTGACTGTTAAGAGGAGATTATTGGTTTGAGCTGTGTTTGAGCAACAAGACAATGAGACTCTAGTTCTCAGGTTCTCATCTGATGGAGAAATAAGTGTCTTATACAGGGGTAGGCAAAATGTGGCCTGCCAAGCCATTCTCTCCAGCCTGCAGGGCCCCTAAAAATTTAGAAAATTAATATTTATCTGCCTCTGGCTGGCTGTCATGCAGCCCTCAATGGTTTGCCAAAAACCAGTAAGTGGCCCTCCATCCGAAATAATCGCCTGCCCCTGGTCTTATGTATATTGTCAATATATGCAACATTAATGCAAATGAACTGCCTACATTTTTGACAGGTTCAGAACTTGAAGGAGCATGATAAAGTTTCACCTCTAAAGTTTGGCTTTATATTGGTTTGATGTAACCTAACTTTGGTCCTAGCTAAGCATAAGAGCAACATGTTTGTTCTTAAATGACATTTGTAGCCCTGTGATAGCAATTTTGTTGGTAAAATGTGACTAATTATGAAACAGCATTTCATTTCAAGTTGAAACGGCTGTTCCATTTTGTTTCGTCAAAACAGTGATGCTGTTTCAATGTTTTGCCCATACACTATAATGGGGAAGCTCGAAACAGCCTCTCTCATTGGATGCTTATCTTGCTGGGATCCTATGACCCCCAGCTGACTTCCTGCCCTTCAGGCTGGGGGCTGGACCCAATGTTCTTCCGAGGTCCCTTCCAGCCCTAATGTCTATGAAAATCTATGAAATCATCCAGCAGGCAGATGAGGGCCTGCAACCCCGGGAGGGCTGGGCGGGCTGTGCCAGTCTTCCTGGGGCTATGGGCCCCCAATCTGCCTGCCAGATGAGGGAGGGAAGCCAGGTGCTGCCGCCTGGGACTGGGTAGCTGGGGAAGGGAACTGAGCCTGATCGCTCAGGATAAGAGCAACATGTTTGTTCTTAAATGACATTTGTAGCCCTGTGATAGCAATTTTGTTGGTAAAGCTGAGCTGAGTTCCCATTCCCAGTGCTAGGATTGGGTCGAGGATGGGAACTCAGCTCAGCCAGGCTGAGTTCCTTCCCCTAACCTGTGATCGGCTTCCTGCAGCCCAGCCACAGAAGGTGGGGAGAGCCAGGACTGCACTCCCAGCTGAGCCACATGGGGCTGCAGACCCACTGGGAGTGCAGCCCTGGTTCTCCCCTGTCTCCCACCTGCTGGCTGCTTTGAAACTTGAAACATTTCAAAACTTTCAAAACGTTTCGACTAGCCTCGTTTTATTTCAAGGCTGTTTCAAAGCCTTTCGTTTTGATTCCATTTCGCTGTTTCGAGCTCGAAATGAGTCAAAACAGTGTCAAATCCATCCTCTTTCAAACCTCCCTTCAGGTAGTTGAAGGCTGCTACCTGATTATCAAATCCCCCCTCAGTCTTCTCTTCTCAAGACTAAATAAGCCTAGTTGCCTCAGCCTCCTCTCATAAGTCAAGTGCCCTAAGCCCCTAACCATTTTCATTGCCTCTGCTGGACTCTCTCCAACTTGTCCATATCCTTTCTATAGTGGGGGACCCAAAACTGGACACAGTGCTCCAGATGTGACCTCGCCAGTGCAGAATAGAGGGGAATAATTACTTCCCTTGGTCTGCTGGCAGTGTTCCTACTAATGCACCTGTTAGCCTTCTTGGCAACAAGGGCACACTGCTGACTCATATCCAGCTTACTGTCCTATCATGCCCCCACAATATCTCTAGTGGGCTCTCCTGTGCCCTTACAGTGAATGTACAGATGCTGAGGAAGGGACTGATCTTTCCCATGTA
>NW_005842161.1:1262295-1264207 GCF_000455745.1 Alligator sinensis | reverse complement strand
AATTTAAAAAGAACGGTAGCTAGCCATGCTAGTCTGAAGTTAGGCAGAAGACAAGGCAGGGTGGTATCTTTACAGAAGTCTTTCAAAGAACATTCTTTGAAAGAGTTAGTTAGTCTCTGAGTTGCCACCCTGACCTGCCTTCTGCTTTATATTGAAGGATATGGAATTTCATGCCTCTGCTGAGGGAATGGGAATCCTTTCCCTTTGAAACTCTTGAAGCAGCTTGAAAAATAATCATCATGTAATTTGAATGTACCTTTCAATATCTTTTTCACGTTACATTTTCTCAGTTTGTAGTAGCAGAAGGTTTCCCCCTCCAACTGGCACACCTAGAGTTTGGAATCTGATTGTGAAGCTGAGAAACTTCTAGCTCTGGGATTTTTTTGGAAAGTTATAATGTTCTGTAGTTTTCTGTAGTTGAAAATGATAAATTGAACTAGAATAGGACCTGGTTTGTTGGTCAATGAGTGGCTTGGCTTAGAAATGTTAAGATCAGAATAAAGACCTGCATGCTTGGTAAACAAACAGCTTTGAGTCCAAGTAGGAGGAGATCTGTTTTGAATAAAGTTCTACATATTACTAACTGAGCTCATCTACATGAGATGCTGACTGCACAGTAGCACGTCACAGTCTCGACAGTGCTAAGATGGTACTGTGCAGTAGCATCACCTAAAAGACATTTGCTGGTTACTGCACATCTATTTAGTACTTGCTAATTCAAGTACTAAATAAATGTGCAGTAACAACTATGCAGTAGAGCTTCATGTAGACACACCCACTGAAAACTACACTTCAAATCTGAGTCTCTATCCCTCAGGCTGGCTTTGCAAGTATCAAAGCAAATGTTTCAGTGTAAATTAACCTTCTGGTACTATGAATATGCCAATTAAAAGCATCTTAATGCTAACAAACTTATGATCAAGGCTTCTGTAGTGCAAATATAGGTTAATAGTTACTCAATACCTCCTTGCTGCAAGTGTAGGCAGCCTTCAGATTTTGTCTGTGCATTGCACTTTGCCATCTAGTAGCTTATACAGAGTAAACTTGTTTGTGTGGGATTTTTTTTTTTTAATTACTTCCCCCTAACATACACACATACCTCTTGGTTCTTTCTCTTCATAAAGCAAAATGAGAGATATTGCACATTACACAAACCAGATCTTAACTGGTTATAAATCCAGTTGTGTCAAAGTAGCTCCAGGAAAATAGGGCTAGAAGTGACTTGTGAGGTTATCTAATTCAGCCCCCTGTTCAAGGCAGGATCATCCCTCACTAAACCATCCCAGTCAAGTGTCTGTGTGTCTAGCTACTTCTTCTACAATGCATACTTAGGTTCTACAACTGAGTGCCACAAGATACCATTCAGCCTAAATGTTTAGTAAGATTTGTAAAAAGACCATATACTGATATGGATAACAAACTTGTAACAGCACTATGTAGAAGAGCATGAGGGCTTAGACCATCCCAGTGTTTTAGAGTATAAGCCAACCTCTAAGAATTAGGCTTGAGCAAGTTAGTTCCTTACTGTCTCTTGTAAAATTTACTGAATTTCCTTCTGAAGCATTTGCTGCTGGCTGCTATCAGAGACAGATACTGAACCAGATGGTCACCAGTCCTGTGAGAATCCACAAGCAAACTAATATCCTCCCCTCTGCCTCCTCTGAGGAATGTGTGTGTGGAAATGTCAGTTTCTCCATAAGTTTCATGGAGTAACATTTTTCAGAAAGGACTTTGAGAACCCTTGATGAAAAGTGCCATTTAAATGCTAGGAGGAAGAACCATAAAGGCCTGAAGTAACTTGTTGACTCTATTGCTAAGTACAGACATTCAAAAGCCAGAACATATTCAATCTAAGTTATGCGGTTTTCTGTAAATCGCATAGGTTAGATTGGTAGCGAACAGAACTCGTGTT
>NW_005842161.1:1246587-1262129 GCF_000455745.1 Alligator sinensis | reverse complement strand
GTGTCCCTGCATGAACCTTGTCATGAAACACCCCATGATGTACACACAGATCTGACACTGACCCCAGGAGATGCCCCCATGAGCAGGCACAGCACCATGGAGCCCAACTGGGCTGCCAGGCATATATGAGCATTTCCACACCCCGCCCCCAGCTGCCTGCCTGCAGCTGACAGATGCCTGTGGCTGACAGATGATGTGGCAGGGAGAAGGAGGAATGCTTACCCATGCCTAGTAGCCCAGTCAGGCTCCACTGTGCTGTGTCAGCATATAGGGTTTCTCCTGGCCTCAGTGTCAGGTCTGTGTGTACATCATGGGGTGCTTTATGATGGGGTTTATGCAGGGAACACAGACACCTCTCTTTTCCACACACCCCTACCCCCACCCCCTCCCAGTGCAGCCTGCCTGTGGCTGACAGCTGGCCAGAAGCAGGAGGTGGGGCTGCGGAAAGGGTCTGTGCCGGAAAGGGTACTGACTTGGCTTTGTGAAGGCTGGAAGGTCTGTCTGCTGGGCACTTAGAGCAGCCAAGCATAGGGCAAGTATTAGCACACCTCCCTGCAAGAGAGGGCTAGCAGTGGGGGTCCCAGAGGAGCCCAGGATGCCAGTGGACAGTGACCTAACATGAACTTCTGTACCAGATCCTCCAGTGATTCAATTCACCAGTCTAACTTAACTCAATTAAGTTTGAGTGCATATCGATCCAGGTCTATCTTAGCCTGGGTTCTGCCATTTTTAAATCAGTGTATGTGTGCTGAACTTCTGTTCTGTTAGGGGTATAGGTCAGTTTCTGATCACTTATACCAGTAAAAGTGTAATGTCTGTACCTGGCCAAGTGTTTGAAAGTCTTAGGTGTGTTTGAGCTAGTATACATCTAGACAATGTATACAATATACTGCAGCATGACCAGGAAGTTAAGTGAGTTAGTTTGTATCTAAGACTAAAATTTAAAATGTGTGTTGCCTACATAAACCTTACAAAATAAATGCCTTTCCTTCCATGCTGGTGCCAACAACATATTTCAGGTTTATGTATAAGATGTTTATTAGTCCAAATCACATATTTCACTGTAAAAATGGATGCAGACATTTAAAATAATCTAACATGGTATGAAAAGATATCACTGGATGTCTGAGAGAGAGGAGACTGATGGCCTTTGCTAGCCAGTAAAGTTTCCCATTCCAATGTAACATCATGTAATGTCCCCACTTCTCCTTGTGAGTACTGCTGCATGAAATACAACAGTTTCATTTTACAGAGGTTTATGAGAAACTTTTCTTTGGTTTTTTTCTGTCTGGGTTTTTTTACCCTGTGCTTTTTGAGTTTAAAATTCCACTGAACCCAAAACTCAGCCCAAACAGCTCAGGGCTTCTGGGGGCTTTTTTGTTTTTGTTTTTGTTTCTAGTTTTAGGCTGGAGCTATGAAATGTTTGTGATTTTATGAGACACTCTGAAGCTGGCCTCGGGCCTGGTTTTGACTTTAAGCTGAAAGATGTAAGTCTCTTAACAAATCTTTCCATGAATGTGGTCTGAGTTTGTAAGGAAACCTGAAACCAGGCAAGTTTCATGTGACTTGCCTCAAACATTTCAACCAACTTCAGTTAGATAGAGCATGCCACCCCATCCTTGTCAATCCAGAGATCTTGTCAGCCACTAAAAACCCTTGACCCCTAAATTTGCCCTGTTAGCCTTTAAAAGGGAAAAATGACCACCTGTTAAAATGTTTTTAAAGTTACTAGTACAGTACCACAATATGTAACAGATGCACAAGTTTCCCTTGTGACAAATGAATTGCACATTTAATGTCTATCATACCCACATAGTCACATCTCTAACTGCTTCTGTCATATTCACCTGTGGAATGCAGGCAGAGCATGTGCTCATGACAGCCTTACAAATTTATTATGTACCTTAAAAATACATGTGTATATATATGTGTGTGTATATGGATGCCAAAGTCAATAAGCTAAAATTTTTTGTAACATGGATTTGTGCAAATATGCTCTGATAACAAAACTATAGTTGACTTGTTAAGCTTACTGCAACCCATGTGTTTTCACACCATTTGCAATGTGCTAGTGAGCTCTCTTGCTTCTGCATGAATAGGTCTGGATTGATGCTCCTATCCATTCTCCCTTGATAATGTGCTATGTCTCCACAACAAAATCAAAATATATGTATATAACATGTCGCAGTCTACCTGTTATGGCTTTAACCTAGTTAGCATAGGTAACAAAATAGCAGGGAGGACACAGCAGTATGATAAACTTTAGCAAATTCTCCAGGGATCCTGGGTAGTCACTAACCTGTGTTAAAGCATGTACAGCTACATCCACACTAGTATTGTTACCCAGGCAATCGTACCTTTGTTTTCCTGTGTAGGCATAGCCATAACTTGTATCAGACTTCTAAAGGTTAAATACTAGCTTCATTGAAATCAATGGCAGAACTTGCATTGATTTTTATCAGGGTTTGGCTCTCCACTTCAGGTCATAGAAACGATATATAAAAAGTCAAAGGTGTGAACAAAGGAAGAAAGCTAACTTTGAACTACTGAACTATTTTGGTTGATGGTGTGGTTTCATTTTTTTTTTTTTTTTTTTTTTTGGCAAGTATAATTAAATCAGCACAAATCCTTCAGAGTACCATAAGTGAATAAGCTTTACCTAATCAAGTACTTTCATGCCTCTAACTGGATTTCACACCAGTAAGATTATACCATTCTACTGGTATAGTTAACAGGGCACAACCCTCTCATGTGAATACAAGTCATATCAATGTAATGGCACTAATATTGGCATAGCATTCTGTTTATAACTCTAAGGGGCTTTGAGTTGGTCCTATGTTGTCGCTCGTCACCTCCAAAAGAAGAAAAAAAGCAAGCCACTAAAGTGCCAATATTAATGATCCAAAGGGCATGATGCCAATGTGGCAGACTTTAGCTATCTCTCTTCACAGTGCTATATAAAGACCTTCAGGGGTTCAAAATAAAAAATAGTGAAGCTAATTCCTCAGAACAGTTTTACTCTTTTATCACATTTGGAAGAGCTGTTTAAGAATGAAATTGTTCTACACATTGGAGATCCCATTTCAAGCTGCCTTCTGACTGGTAAACTCCTTTTTACATGCTCAGTAGACCAGCCTCTTTCTGCCCCCATTTCCATCTCTCTCTTGAAAGAGCTTCATTCTTTCAGTAGAGCCTCTCTCTCGGGCTTGCACAGAGCAGGTTCGGAGGCCTGTGGTCTCAAGGATTTGGTGTGTTGTGCTTTGACTAAACTGCATCAATTTAAAATCAGAAGTGTTATTTAAACAGAAGCATTTAGAGTTTTTTCAAACTGTTTCATCTTGTCTTTCAGCTTTCATGTAGCCCATTCTGGCTAAAAGGATTAAAAAGTCTAACAGGGCCACACTGCAGGCTGTTGCTAAGGCTCGGCTTGGACAACCCCTGCTGTGTCAGAGCAGATTAACTAGCGTTGTACAAGTTCAGGAACATGGGCTTTAAACCAGGAGTACAGTTAGAGACTGAGGGCTTCTTCTTTATAGTCCGCATAGATGTGTTAAGCTCAAATGCTGCCTATTTTCTGTTGTTTCACCTTTGTTAGTCAAACAGAACATTGTATTATCCTGCTGGAAGAGTATTTTGTCCAAGGAGCCACAGCTTAGTGGGGCACATCCATTTTGAATGGCTTGTCTCTTGCTGCCTAAATTGGCAATCTGCCTGTCTTTATCCTGCTACTGGGAATTCTCCCCTTCCTCTCATCTTGTTTACCTGAATTGGTGGAATCAAAATGCCAGGCCCCGAGTAAGGGTAAACTCATATTGCTGTCTTTAAAGTCACTGGAGCTCTGATGATTTGGGCTCCTAGATGTGCTTGCTTTTGCATTCAAAGCTGTTACCACAACTTTACTGCTCTGATTGGCAATTCCAGATGGTCCTCCTCCTTCAGCACTTTTGGCTGTTTATGTGTAACTCCTGCAGTCCTTCCTAAAAAATTATTAACATGGAAAGGAAGTGTGAATATTCACGTTTTATTCCATGGTAAGTGTTGGTAAATTCTGGCTTTTTAATGGCAACCACTGTATTTGTTTTCACATTTAAAATAGCTTTTGTTCCAGGGGTTAATTCCAGACAAATATTTTTTTCAACACATATCTCTTTAAGTTTACAAGCTGTTCTGTCTCTAAAAAGAAAACAAAAAACCTTCAGTTTATTCATAATTTTTTTTAGCAAATAACTCTCCCTTTAGATTAGGCATGATCAGTTGCATGGATTCACAATCAACATTGGGTTGGTTACCTAAGTCACAGGGTGCATCTACACATGCAACTAATTTGAAGCAATAAACTCTGGAGCAGTTTGAACTGGAGTAAACAACTCCTGGACAAAGCATCTACACGTGCACCCTGGACAACAACAATTTGAACCAGGGCAGAACAGTTTATGCCCAGGCTACTCAGCCCCAGGCTCTGGGTGGGGGCATTGAGCAGTGGACAGGTTGGCTGGGACATGAGAATGCTGAGAATGCAGAGCCAAATGGCTAGTCGGTGGGCAGGAGTCTGGCCCCTGGCTGGCTGGGCTGACCTGCCACAATTTACACCCATGGTCAGCGTCTATATGTGTATTTACTCACAGTAAATCACCCTGGCCTAAGAAAGTACTGTCCCTGATAACACTGTCTTATTGTGGCTTCAGTTAGTTTACTATAGCCTAATACCATCTCACATGTGGACGGCGACACTTTAGTCCACAGCTAATTAGTCTACTCCATAGTAAGCACATGTATAGATGTGGCCATATAGTATTGGCCCAATTCACTGACTGGGATCTTGTCCACCAGAGGCTGCTTCTGCCAGGAGGTAAGAGTTGCCACAAGGAAATTGCCAGAGCATAGTAACTCCATCTGTACAGCGCCTGCTGTGGTTCTACATGGCTCCTTTGTAGCAGTTGTATCTGAAAAGACAAAGTTTATCTTGGAAGACACTTGCTGTTGAAGAGACTGCAGCAACCAGCATGGCTACATGCAGCTTCTCGTGGGTAGCAGCAAAGGTCTCTTTCCATCAGGGAGGTGGAGGCAAAAAGAAGGGGAAAGCTGAATCAAGATGCATTCACAGTTTCAGCCACCAAAACCTTGCTCTTGGCAGACAGTTAAGCATTCAAGCCTGAATTTTTTTTTCCTTCACATTCATATTAATAATAACTATCTATGTTCTTCGAAAATTTGGCTGAATTGAGGACTGATTTGAAATTTGAATGTGTTCTTGTGGAAAAATGTTCACTTCTCCCTAGCTTTTAAATCATTCTATTTCTTTCTGAAGTTATGTTCTCTCCACATCTTGGCTTCTTTCTTGCTGGGTTTTTTTCCTGAAATGTTAACAATATTTGGGTTAAAAATGCCACTGCTTGCCTATGATTCAACTGCCATTCAGGGAAGGGTTGAAATAAGGATTGGCACAAGAATCTCACATATTGCATGTGAGAGACCCTGTTTAAACTATATAAGTAGTAGATAATTGTACTACTGTCTGTCTCCACTATTCTTTCCCAACAGATGGGACAAAATACACCATACCATTTGAATTCTTTATAAAATGCTGCTGTTTACAATTTTAGGGGCTTCTTGAATAAACTGTCCAGCCTTGAACCTATCTTGTATTATGAGCAAAACTGATAACATAGTATTAATTTTCAACTACATATGTGGAGATCAGAATACATGTAGCTAATCAGATTGCAACACATCATGGAATCTAAAAAGAGGTGGATTGCGTGCATGGTGTTTGAATGAAAAGTGATGGCACCAACTCTTTTCTTAGTAAAAGCCAACATAGAAAGATAAAAACAAAACGTGAGCATAGCAAGAACGGAAGAATTTTTATTGCATGCTGAACAGTGTGGCTGCAAGTTAGGAGAAACTGCTGACCTCTGGAGATGTCTTGGAAGGTATAGCCACTCTCTCTGAGTTCAAAATCAGGTGTTCTCCATCTCAAAGTGGATATACTCCTAACTGACTCAAACTGGCTTTAGGGCTTTGAAGAGGAAAACATGCATCCAGCTGTTGATACTTGATACACAGGTGTTTAATGTTGCCTTTGCTTGCCAGCCAAGGGCAGCCAGAATAATAGAATTATAAGTAACTCTCACAATTGTTTCACTAGACAAATAATCCACTAACATTTATTCATCGTGTAAGAAGCTTGGTGATTGAACTAGATGCGCTGTTCTCATCCCCAGCCTACTTGCTTATTAAATTCTTTACCTTTCTTCATAAGTGGGTAGATATTTTGGTTAGAATTAGATCGGCACAGGTGGCAAAATAATACAGTGCTTCCATGCCCCGCACCTGGTCCAGTCTTTTGTTTATTTCTGCAGTCTTGGTCTCTTTCCAGTTGGTGTAGAGAGACTCTAAGGGGGAACAGAAGAACAGGCCCCTAGTATTGTTGGTCCTTCAGCAACATTATTGGTTTTCTAAGTTTGCAGCAAGTGCTGACTCAATAAAATGCATATGCATCCCCTACCTTTAAAATGGAAGAGGGCCAGCTGTTGAGTCAGTGTCTCTTGCTGAGTCTCAGATCCTGTGGTTTTAAATTCTGCACGCAAGGTTTGTGCTCAGACAGTCAACTTTATCAATATTGCTTCATTGATAAAGTAGTGTGAAGGTTTCACTTGAAAAATGGTAGCCTACTGGTGTGACTTCTGATGTGCTAATGAAATGTAATCAACACATAGGTAGAAAATTTTGTTTAAAAAAGCACAAACATGTTTTAGCATTAGTTACTTTGCTTCTTACAGTCTTTCATCTGTCCTTTGTGCCAAGGAAACGTGAGATTTGGGTATCGATTCAACTTGTAATGTGGTAGATAAACACTGACAAGGCTGTTAAGCCAAAGACTTGACTGAAACAGTGTGCCAAAGGTTGTGCCTGCAAGATTTCAGGGGATTTTCCCCTCTAAGTGAAGTTGCAGTATTTATTATTATTATTATTAGTGTGTGGCCATCCAACATCTTGACAGATGAAAGGAGACACAACAAAGTTAGTCAGTCAGTGGTGCTTGTCAGTGGTGTGGGAGAAGAGCCCAATGTGCAAGCAGCAAGCCTTCTCAGAGTAGCTATAGGTCCACTTGTCAGATACTTCTAGGGCCTTCCCCAGATTGAGGCAAGCAGGCCACCCCTAATAGGGATACTTGGACATCTGATCTGCTGCTTGCGTGGGTCCCTCCCAACCAGGATGAACGACCATCAAGCACAGACCTTTGATGTGTACACCTATGCAGAACAAGGGAGGACATGGTTACCATAGGCTCTCCACCTTCTCTCTCAGCAGGGACTAGGGAACTACAATGGCAAGACAAAGGTCAGGACAAATATTATAGGCCCGCTACAGCTTCTAGCCAGAACAACACTCTGAGTGGAAGGAAGGCTGCCTTATTGCATCCACAACTACACCTTTTCTTGTTTGGGTGTAGTCTCAGTAGCGTGGGTTCCATTGGCCATCAAGATTCTGGCTCATCCACTTTTCTGGGAACATTTCCTTCACCCGGGGGGCTCCACTACCCCACCCTTTAGTGCTCCTCTGCCCACAGCTGTTGGGGCTTCCCAAGGGAAGACAGGTTTGTTGACCAGCGCCTGTTGCTCGCCATTGCATGGCTAGCTGCACTATCTACACATCTAGTGGCAAATCCTGGGCCAGGGTATGCACCAGCCAGACATCATTATTATTAGTATTCGTATAATTAATAGTATGTTTCCCTCTCTTTATGCTGTATATGCGTTCCTGGAAAACAGCACATAACTCCAATTCGCATAAAGAGAACCCACTTTACAATGTAACAAACAGAGATATGTTCCAAGACCTTGACTGTACTGACCCCCATACCCATTTCTACCACTTTTACAAGACAATTTTGGTACTCCCCAACAGCAGACAGTACACACAAGCACAGGGTGGTGGTGAATGTTCCCATAATGGGGATGGCAACTACAGAAACACGTGTCCTAGACAATGAGCGAGGAGCACAGATCCATACAGGAGACTATATTTTGATGCATGTCACTCCCACAATGCACCGCACAAAGCAGCTGACTGCAGGCTTGCACCACACCAATTGCATAAGAGTGAATTTACCTGGCATATAACAAATTTTTGGTATAAAAAGGGTCATTGCATAAGAGCAAATTCGCATGTACAGAACCTGCATAAAGCGGGGGACACCTGCACTTGGTTACCCGAGTACCAAGCTTATTGCACAGCAACTCTGGTGCATTAATGAATGTGTAGAATCACCCACTGTTGATTTAATAATAAATACTACAGCATGTTAATAATAGTTTAATATGTGTCTTGAAATAGAACAAAAGTACAGGCACATTTTGAGTTGTATTCTGCCTTGGGATGTAATTGAAGGTATGAGTCAGATGCCATTCATCAAAGCACAGCTATTGTGAAACCCCAATCAGAAGCTGGCTTGAGGATTACATGGAGATGTTTCTTATACCCAGTACTTTGTAACCATCTCTACTCAGTGCTTACATGTTTAAGCCAGTTATCTTTTCTAAGGAGTGGAATTGGTTGTGCCATCTGCTCAAATCACCAAGTTGCATAGAGAGTTGGTAGTTTCTGTTTCTGTCATAATGCTGCTACTTTTGGTAGTAATGCTAGGCGTGAACGAGTGGTGGAAAAATAGTCATGAAAAAAATGTCCCTTTTCTAAATAACTTCTAAGTCTCCAAATATTCACTTTTCTTAGGAAATTTTGGAAGGCTGGTTGGAGGGTTTTTTGGGGGGTTTTTGTTTTCCCAAATGAAAGCATACATAAATGTAGAAAGTCACTCTTACGTAAATGTTGGGTTTTTGAAACTTCAGCAAGAAGTGCATGTTCTGAGCTTTCCTGAGGTATTGAACATGAAAAGAGGGGACATTACAAGGAATAGTTGATTAATTACCTTGATTTTGTACAAATTAAAAGGCAGGATATAATTTTTTGAAATTGTTTAAAGCAGTAAGTAGTATTATCATTATTTTTACAGAAAGGGAACTGATGGAGAGATTGTGACTTGCCCAAGAACACACAGGAAGTCTGTAGCGGAGGTAGGAATAGATTCTAAGTCTTTAAAGTTCAGATCAGTGCCTAATACTACACGGACATGCTTCTTCCCTGTGAATTTTTAAATTTGTTAACATATATTGCCACCAGAAGCCTAATTCAGAGTTCTGCTCCTCTAATCATGGGACAGAAATGGTGGTGTCCAATCCCAATGCAGCAGTCCAGCTCACATAACAGACAAAAAAGGAAATTCATGAAAAGCACTTAAGAGCTGCATTTTATAAGGTGAGAGCTGTTTGCAAACATTCTATGAAGAGGAAAACAACGAACATTTGTTGAGAAATTGTTCATTACAAATTATTTGCTTAGTTCAATAGATATATTTAAAATCTAAAATAATGGAAAAATAACTCGCTAGGGGTATTTTTTTCTAGACTGGCACAAAGTCAGCATATCTTACCACCAGTCCAAATAGCTTCTGGCCTTCCTGAGCTTCTGAACATGGAGTAGTCTCAGGCAATCAGGAAAACCAGAAGTCTTATGTGATTTCATTATGTCATGAAACCTCACCGATGCAGCTATAATTTTGTATAACTTGAATATTCACTGGCATTTTCCTGGAATTCAAGAAAATAGAAGACTTGTTTGGGAGGGGTAGGGAGAGGAGGGGGCACAGAATGACAAGATCCGTGCACGAGTTTGATAGTTTTTTGTTTGTTTTTTGGACATGGAATTTCATTTTTAGGGCAATACTTTCCTTCCAAAAGCACTGAGCTACTACATCAGTGGGTGGTGTTGGTAAAGCCTTAAAGCTAGAGTCCCACTGCAGACTTTCAAGGTACATTGATTTAATACAGGTGTAGAACTTAACTGGTCTCACTTGGCATTCAAGACCCATTAACAGGATGCCATATGTGATTCTGAAGCCACAGCTACATGAGATGCTGACTGCACAGTTGTTACTGCACAGTCATTTAGTACTTGCATACCCAAGTACTAAATGACTGCACAGTAACCAGCGTTACTGCGCAGTAGCATCCCCGGCTTCCTGGTGACACTGAATGTGCAGTAGCTTGTTACTACTGCACAGTAGCATCACATTATGGTTTATGCCATGCAATGCTACTGTGCAATAGTAATGAGCTACTGTTCAGTAGTAACAAGCTGCTGCACAGTAAGCATCTCATGTAGACGCGGCCTGAGAGAAGATCACGTGACCATTGTTGGCTACATGGTTGTTGAACCATGGGGGGGAAAAAGCATTTTGCTTTACCTGTATTATGTGCTCACTTCTATGTTATGCTACCATCCATATGCTCATACACAAAATGTCTATTTAGGAAAGTCCAAGGGACCTCCAGAACCTACCCACCTCCCATTCAGCCCAAGTGGCAAGGTTTGGTGGGGAGGATTCTGTAGCGCTGAGAGAAGACGGAAGGAAAAAGGGGCTGTTCTACAGTAGTGTCTGCAATTCTGGCACTGCTGTAGTCCCTGCCACTGCAACTGTGCTCTTTGAAGCACAGGTTAATGCATCTGTGCAGTGGGGGCCCCATTTAGACCCTGCTGTGTAATAGTGCAGAGGTAGCCTTTGTGAAATTTGTTCTGCCGCAAAGATGTGTTGACCTCCCCTCCCCCCCCCAGCCACTTTACTGGAGAACCACACTTGCTTTTCTGCAGGCAGGGAGGAGGGGAAGATGGGATTTGCCCATCTAATCTAAATGTGATGCCAACATTTCTCTAATCAATTATTTCAGTAGACAGCTGCAAAGGAAATGATGGACTTGCCTGATTTCTAGTGCTTTGGAATCCCAGTGCATAATGAGAAGTGTAGACTTTCAAACCCCAACCAACCATCTTTTTTTTTTTTTTTTTTCTTCTCTAATTAAATGAGTTGGGAGTTAAGAAGGAAGACCATTTCCTTTTCACTTGCTCCTTATTTTGGTGCTGTATTTGTGGTGCACCTGAGGAAACTCTCCTAAAACAGGGAGGGTAGGCTGTGAGGTGGAGCTGCACTGCCTCTTTCTGTGAAGTTATAGGGAAGCTGGCTGCTTAGATGGAGGCATCCTGTTTGTTGAAAAACAAGTGACAGTTAAAGCAGGGTTGCAAGAGCGAGAAAACCACAGGTCTCTGAGCCAAGCTGATAACAGGCCTCAGCAGCTTTTGCAGAAGTTCCGTCCCTACAAAACACTGATGAAAAAATGCTCAGTGTCACTGGCTCTTTCCTGTTTCGTGCTTTTTAACACTGCCGTTTCTTGCTGTTGATTTCTGCCACATTTTTTCAGTTACTTGCTCATTTTTCAAACGTTATCCTCCCCTGCTACAAACAGACTGACAAGCACAGAACAGGCTGCATCTGACCATATGGGTAACATTGACATTCCCCAAACTATCTTGATGAGAGATGTAAGGGGCCGCATATACACAATTTAGCTGTCTGAGGTCTGGACCCTGACAGCAGCTGCACTATTTAGCTCTAGTCATTTAAAAGCTATACTGAGTCTGGTTTGGGGTTTCAACAAATTGTACTTCAATGGTATACTTTATTCTTTTGGAGTACTTTTTGTCCTTGGATCTCAAAGCACTTTACAAAGGTTCATTAAACCTTACATTCAAAATATACAGGGAGGAGAAATGCAGTGTCTGAAAGAGAGCAACATTTTCAAAATTGGAAGCCTACAGTTAGGCATATGAATCCATATTTGTACCTTGATGGTACACTGAATTTGCAAACATTTAAACATGTGCTTAATTTTATTACCAGAAGTAGTTCCAGTGATTCCATAAGGATTACCCATAGTAGCATAGTTAAACCTATATGTAAATGTTTGTATTTGAAGGTTCAGGAGCCTTTTGCACATGCTTAATTTTAAATATGCAAATGACACCTCAATGGGACTATTCATAGGTTTAAAATTAACCACACGTATAAGTCTTTGAAGGATCATGGTTTTACATGCCTGCTGCACCTGTAGTTCACACTGAAACAGATTGAGAACTGTGGGTGCTCAGTATTTTTGCTTAGTGCCTAAATATGGACTTACAGTGATTTTATATTGGGCACCCAGTCTTTAAACATTTTGACCATAGGGACAGATCTTCAGGCATGAATTGGCCTCAGTCCACCCAGTTAGATAGAATGTTAGATTTATTCAAAATATTTTGTGTGAACAATTTACATCACTGAAAAATGGCCTTTTCATAGAATCATAGAAAATTAGGGTTGGAAGGGACCTCAGGAGGTCATCTAGTCCAGCCCCTGTTCTAAGCAGGTCCATCCCCAACTAGATCATCCCAGCCAAGGCTTGTCTAGCCAGGGAGCTTCTGCCACCCTCCTAGTGAGAAAATTCTTCCTAATATCTAACCTAAACTTCCCTTGTTGCAACTTGAGACCGTTGCTCCTTGTTCTGTCATCACTGAGAACAGTCTAGCTCCATCCTCTTTGGAACCCCCCTTGTATTCTAAGCAAAGCCTTGCATGAAAATATGGCCAACATTAGCACAATTCTCTATTGTTTGCAAAACTTGTGCAATTTCAATAGCTATTTTAATTATCAACACTATCAATTTTTATGTGCATCAATTTCAAAATCAACACGCACATACACACGTGTTGTCCTTTTATAGCATTTTATGCTTTTTTTCCTCCCTGAAAAACCTGGTTCTCATTAAAGAAATTCAGTTTTCAGAAAAGTTACTTTTGATTATGGCTTTACACATCAGCATATTTTGGTTTAAAAAAAAAAAGGCTATAAAACAAAATAAACCTTTACTGCCCCCCAACCCCACCTTCTTCCACCCTACACACACACACAACATGGACATCCATTTAAATTTAAGCTCTGTAAAACGAGCAATTTTGGAGATTCAAAATTTTACTGAAAGGTGCATTTTGTCTCTTTCAGTCAGCTCTAGATCTAAGTCTGATGCTAGAGGCTGTATAAAAATAGAGAAAGGGCAAAGGTTTATAACGTACAGGCAGCTAGACTGATACTGCATAGACTTAGCACCTGGGTGGCCTGAAATGATAGAAAAAGACAAATTGTTTTGACAAGAGCTGCCATCAGTCTACCCAAGGTGTAGTGGACGTATGAGAGCCATCTATAGGATAGTAATATCTGAAACCTTCTCTCTGACACAAATTATTCTCCACCTACACCTTTACTCCTTTCCTAAATTAAAAACCTTCCTTTGCTTCTATCACTGCTGTTCGTAGCACAGGTCTAACTTGCTATAAATTCACTTCAGCACCAAGTGGCAAAGTTCTTTGGTCTGGATTTAGCAGTACCCTGCACTCTTCTTAGTCGTCCACACCAACACAAAGTCAAAGTAAAACCTCACCAAATCACTCTGCACGGAGGTAGATGCTTAAACTGGAAAAAAGAAGCCACAGGCTTCTTAATTTGTCCCATTCCCAGATCATCTGTTTCCTCCAACTCAGGGGTGGACAGCCTGTCACAACTGGGCCAAACTTACTGAGTTAACACAGACAGACCCTGAACTGCTTTGAATGATTTTCCAATTAACAGGTAATGAAGAAGTTGTTGTAGTCCTAAATATATGGTGTTTATTATTCAGTAAAGAAGAGTAAATGGTTTCACTACCTTAGCGACCCATTTAACATGGATTGCCTTTTCAAAATAACTGAAATTTGATCCTGACGGGAAAAAAAAAATGAAAACTGCCTTGCCATTTCCAATGTTCTCCACACATAATAAGGAATACCTAGAAAATCTTGCCCAACAGTAAGGTAGCGTTGTCTGGTTATCTAAGACAATTAGTGAGTTGTTAAGAGTGGGTACCCTGGATAGTATGACAGTTTCTGCCAGCTTGTTTTCATCATCTCTGAAGATGAATCATAACCTGGTTCATTTTGGAGTTCTTCAGATGTTAAAAATAAGCTGGTAGATTTGCCGGTTCTCAGAACTGCCTCTCCCTCTGCCTGCTGTCAGAGCTCATAAGAGAGACCCCACAGAGGGCTGCATCTTGACTTGTCACAGCAGCCTACTTCACCAACTACTCTATTTAATAAGTGGAGGAGCTATATTTTTTTTGCACTTGATTCATAAAGTACTTATTATAACACAGCAAATTGTATCAAACAAAATCTGGTTATGTAATCTAGTGCTGTATAGTATTCATGCTGCATATTTTCATAGCCTCACAAAAGTACAGAATGGAATAGGAGTCACTATGTGCCAGTATAGATTTGTCAGATGTAGAGTCCGTCATCCTGTTTAGTTTTAAAGACCGTGCCATATCCACACTACGGAGACCATGAAATGGCCTAGGAAATTTTACCATAAGAAAGTTTTTCTCAGCATATTGCATAATGTTCCTAATTTCATTTTCCTACTTACAATATCACCCTAAATAATCCCTTTCTCTTCTTAGCATTCACACTCTTTAAATACTTGAGGACTGTTACCATATTCTCCCTTAGTCATTACTTAACCAAAATCTTCAGGTTTAGCTCTCTCAATCTTTCCTCATAAATCAGCTCCTCCAATCTGCCTACCACTTTAGTTGCCCTCTCTTAAATTCCTTCCATACTGTCCATTAACTTCCTGGTAACAAGAGCTCAGAACTGGGACTCAAATGTTCTTGTGTTCATTACTGGGAGCACCCATGGAGAGGTGTCTATCAGGAAACCACATGTAGCTTTGATCCTGAGGGCTCTTTCGGACTAGATTTGGCTTCTGTAAAGGCTATTCTGCATTCCACCTGCTGGTATTGATCTGCTTGGGATTGTCCACCCGGTATGTTTTGCCAGAATGTTAGGATCTCCAACCATGCCTCCAACATGCCCTTTATGCCAAGAGTCTGAGATTAGCTGTGTCATGCCAGGAGAATCCTAGCTAGGGAAATGTGGCCAGGCTGTTCCTTTTGTATCTCAGAAGTGGCATAAGGGATATGGAGTCCAGAGGGAATCTGGTCTGATATTCCAATGTGATATTTGGAATGTAATCAGTTGCACTCGCTGTTGGTCAATTGCATTTGCTTTTTATATAAAGAGGCATCATTAGATTATTACTTGGTGATTGATGACCCACTGAGTATAAAATCCAAAATTCCTTTGTCTATCTTTGTGCAGAATACAGTTATCTGTTTAGAGATGGTGTATCTGTTGCAGCCGGCTACTTGAGACCCAAAAGCTAGCTGAACAAAACATTTTGACATGGGATGCTAATGGGAGAGATGTTAATATCCTCCCCTATTTGGTTTGGTGAATCATAGGGATATGAGAGGGGGGGATTTTGAGTGGCTACATATATTTTTTTTTCTGTTTTCACTTTTTTTATGTTTTATATATGTTTAACACCTGTGAGATTTTGCTGGGAGGGCAGGATGATGGTGCAACCAGGCACTTCACCAAGATATAGAACACCATTTTGGAGGAATCCTACATGTGTGAAAGAGCAGGCAGAGGAGAACTGAAGAGGCTTGGAGAGGCTGGTTCAATAGCAGAACACTGAGAGTTGCCGGTAGCGCTAGGACAATAATGGCATTCTC
>NW_005842161.1:1238061-1246501 GCF_000455745.1 Alligator sinensis | reverse complement strand
ATTCCCAACTTCCCTCATTTAAAAAAAAAAAAAAAAAGTTGCTTTAAAAAAAAAAAAAAATTATATTACTATATGCTCTTGGAGACCAAGTCATGATCAGGATACCTCTGTGCTAGGTGTTGTCAATAGTATCATAAAGACCCTGCCTCAGAAAGCTTACAATCTAAGCATAAAATAAAAGCTGGATAAAGGGAGATGGGGGAAGAGGGCAGAGAAGGAAATAACGAGATAATATTAGTCAACATAATAGGCAATGATCTCACTAAATCAGCAACCTTTGCCAAGTTTTTTTTTCTCTAGATACTGTGCGGGCCGGGCACGAGCCAGGCCCTTTTTCATGCTGCACGCGGGCTGTGGCCAGCAGCCCGGGCACGCGGGGTTGGAGAGAGGGGCGCAACAAGCTAGAATTAGGCACAGACTCATAGCGGTAGTTTTAAAGATTGTTTACTTACACCAGAGATGGTCGTGGTGTAGGCTGGAAAACTTGCTTGAGTTGCGGTTACAGACAAAGACAACACGAACGGTCACGTGGAGTTTGCTAGGCTCCACGGAAACAGAGCTCCGGATGCTCTGGGTGAGCGCGCCACCAAAATCGGACTCGTAGATACGTCTTATAATTTTTATCGCTCGAAGACAGGAAGAGGTGGGCGATGGATCAAGTCGCCAAGCTCCTCTGAATCTCACACAGGGGTCTTTACTTCCCTTCTGTGTACCCAGAGTCCCCACGAGATGGATGTGGAATCCTCTTCGGCTTGCGCGGAAACCGCTCAAGCCTCTTATACGGCTAACAGGCCAATCGCTAGCCGCCACGTGGGAATAATTTAGAACTAGCCAATAGCGGGATACAAATTTGCATGCGGGTGGCGGGAACTCTTTTGCACCGTGCATTCCTCTTGCAACTTGAGCAGCGCACTCTGCAAAAGAAGCTGCAAATAGGCGGGAAACTCGTCCCTGCACCGGAGTTTTCCTCCACAGCAGAAAACTCCACCGTGCAATAAAGCTGCAACCTGACAGGGATAATTCTGGTGCCGAAGCACACACAAAATCATACCTTTGGGTTATGACAGATACTTCATGGCAAAGGAGAAATTTGAAGAAAGATAATGAGGTAACTTTGTGAGGAATATCCTCCTTTTGTGGGGAATATCCTCCTAAGCATGAAGGAGAAATAATAAGAATCTAATAAGCATGGTGGGCAATGGAAGCTGCCATTATGGGGAAAACAGAGGTGGGAGTAGATCAAAGAACATGGGTAAGCAAGACAGAGGATAGGCTGTGAGTCTCCCTTTATTCTCAGATGATACCACAAGTATATAACTTTTCTACTTAAAGGAGTTTATTCCTGGGAATTAGAAAAAAGTTTCAATGTGCCAGACACTGAAGACCCATCAAACAACATTTTTTTCCTTTCTGTTTTCAATATCCCTTCAATAATGAACATACCAGCTATGCATATGAAATAATTTCCTTTCAAATGGTCAGATGGTCTTTTTCAGACCATTCAGCCTATCATATACATGGCACTTTCTCAGTAGAAGTCAAAGCACTTTACAAAGGAGTGCAAAAATATTGTCCCCATTTCCCAGAAGGGTAAACTGATGCACAGAGTAGTGAAGTGACATGTTCAATATAACCCAGTGGTGTAGTGAAAGAGCTGGAAATAGTACTCAAGTCCTCTGATTCCCACTCCAAAGCACTATCCACTTATACCATTCTGACACTCAACAGAAGATCTAAATCCTTGTCATGGATTCTGACCAGAGTTCACAATACTCTGTACTTTGCAGAACAGAGTCTTAAATTAACATGATATATTTTTTAATTGCTGCTGATATTACTTTTGCTTGAGTATTTTCCCCCTGAAGAACAGAGTACGTTTCCTCTTAAAAGAAACTTGATGCCTGAATACCAATCAATGGCTTTGACTTTATTAAGCTGTGATTGGCTTTGATTTCATCTTCTAATTGCCAGAAAAGTGAACGTGATGTTGTTTACCCTGACGAGTTTCAAAGAAAGTGAAGCTGAACAGAGTATTAGGTTTTCTCTTGTGGGAAGGCAAAAGCCACGTACACCACTAATTCCACCACAGTCATTCCCCGGTTACTGACGATAGGCCAGAATGGAGGTGAACTGGGTACTCTGTTAGGCCACAGATATTGCTGGCTGACCTCATTTTTTCCGATGATATTTCAGCCTTTAAATTTATCAGATTTAATTTCTTTCTCCTCGCACTTTTTTTTTTATGAGTCTGACAGAATAAAGTTTTACAGCCACACACAAAAAAAAAGCAAAAGCATGTGGGCACCTGAAATCATGTTGCTGTTTCAAACTTCACTCTGGGGAAATGCCTGGTACAAAAGGACTAAATCAGGAAACAGATTTGTGTGTGTGTGTTGTGGGGGGGAGGTTCTTATGGTATACCTGTAGTTTTGTACACTTGTAGTCTTTTGTATATTCATTAGGTTTCTGGTAGAGAATATGCCTTTTTTTTAACTCTTCTTCCTAAGAAACTGAAATTCAACCAAAGATTACTGTGGGCTTACTATTAAATGAACCACATAATGTTCTCACTTCAGGTTTGTTTCAAACAAAGGCTTGAATACCTTTTATTTAAAATCTTTGAGATCTCTGAACACAGCTCCCCAACCAAACTTCTTCCGTTTAGGTTCTCCCTACAAATGTACCAGCTCTTGTTTTAGTGTAAGGTACAGCAGGGAAGAAAGCATGAGAATTGATAAGCATGGCAGGCAATGGAAGCTGCCTTTATGGGCCAAACAGAGGTGGGAGCAAATCAAACAACATTGGTAAGCAAGGCAAAGGATAGGCTGTGGATCTCCCTTTATTCTAAGATGATACCACAGGTATATAACCTTGAAATCCAAGGTTTCAAATCTACCCACTCCTTTTCTCCTTTGAAATATTAAGGGGTTGAAATCTGAATTTTTGTCTGCTTCAGGCGTATCTGATAGAAGCTCATAGACTAAGTTTTTTCCCATTTCTGACATGTGGAAAAAAAAACTGCTAAGGAGTAAACCGTGAGTATCTATTAATAGGCTCTAAAACCAACAGTACATTGGTTCATTGTCTATTCCCTGCTACCTAATTTGCCACACAAATTACTTTCTTCTGATAAGGGGTTTCCACTCAGACAGCCACAAAACATTTCTGTTAACTTTAGTTACAGCTGAAAGTTGCTTAGTCTCCCTTACAGGACTGAAGGGTAGATGACAGTATTAATAGTCTCTTTGTGCTGCTAGTCTCTGAGTATTATTTTTTTTTAACAGAAAACCATATAGACAATGGCTTACATGAATGACCTGCTTGACAGAACCTTTCCAAAGTGATTTCATTGAAGTCCAAGGGATATAATCTGGTGTAGATTATTGCCAAAAGGTTTTACAAGCAATTTCAAACAGGCCCTCAGAAAGAAGATGGCTTTTTTGTTTCTTTTTTTTTTTCCCCTAACACCCTGGTAATAACTGCAAATTCCTGGTACCTTTCTCAAAAGTTGAGGCACCCCAAAAGAATAGGCTATGGCATGAAGTATTTTAGAAACCATAAACAAAATGTTGTAGAAATATTTGGAAGTCATAGTGGTGTTAGCTAAACAGCTCTTCTAGACCTTTTGTTAAAGATTAAATAGTTAAATGAGGGGATTTCACTTTTTTCTTAAAAGCAAAATTGTTAGCGTTCATGCAGGATACCAGCTTTGGAAGTAAAATTCCTCTGTCTACAAAACAGGCAGATGGGAGGCAGCACCATTATACTTTTCCCTGCTTTGTCCTATTTATATTCACCCTGGTTTTGGAAGCTCTACCGTCAAAGCGGACCAAGTCTCTCTGGATTGTATTCCATCCTTGCCCTATTTGGCAGCAAGCTGCAGGAGGGTCAGGTATCTGGTTCAGGCTAGAAAGATGCCATAAATGAATAGAGGAAACAGCTAAGAGGAAATGCATACTTAGGCCTGAAGCAAAAGAGCAGTGGATCTTTAAGATGTGTCCCAAATGTCATGTAGTAACGGATTCAAGCAGGATCCCTCTTTGCTATTTATAACATAGCAGGTACTTTATACAGGCACTTGGCTTTATACCGCTTTGTAGAACTACAGAGAGACTCTTCTGTTATTTCCTTGATGCATTCTGATCAGTCAAATGCTCTTTTTGCTACACTCCACTTAGCAACTAATAAAGTACCTGAAACATAGAAATATTATAAGGATGTCTAAATGCTATGAATGTTTGCAGTGAAATGGCCCAAAGTGATTTAGCTACTGAGTAAATCAGGAAGTGTGCTCTGCTTCATACACCTCAAACTCACCTGTTTTTGTAGTATGTTGTGGTGGACTGTCACAGGGCACTGTGAACGTGCAGGATTCCTAGCTGGCTCAAACATTTTTCACTTGTGTTGTGTCTCTGTTTCTTGAGGGACATTGAGGGAGGTAGAGTTTTTTGTTGGTTTGTTTTGGGGTTTGGGGTTTTTTTTTGGCATGTTGTGTGTGTATATATACACCTATTTATGTGACAAAATTGATTCCACAGGTTCAGAACTGGCCTTCTGTGTGGGCAACACGGGTGACTGCCCAGGGTGCCATGGTCAGGGGAGTGCTGCACATGGACACACATACGCATGCATGTGCACACACACATGTGAGCAATCTGCACTCACAACAGCACTCTTGCTTTACCCCACCCTGACCAATCCCCGCACCAGGCAGAACAAGTGGTGCTCAGCTCACCCCCATCTCTAGCCACCTCATGTGCAGATGAGGTGGCACCTGCTCCAGTCTGCCCCGCTTGCTTCTGCACAGCAGCAGCAGGCCTGTTTGTCTGCCTGACACACCATGCTGCTCCACCTCCCCACCAGACTGTATTCTGCAACCCTGACTGCCTGCTTCTACTTCAGCCTGCAGCAGTGCCACTGACTTGGGGGGAGTGGGGGCAGGATCAAAATACAAGTTTACCCAGGGCACCATTTTCCCTAAGGCCGGCCCTGCACAGGTCTAAACTAACGTATCTTCTATTGCATCACCATGTTCCTGCCAAAAAGTAACTAATACATCTCTCTCTCTCTCTCTCTCTCATTCACTCCTCCAAGGTGAATCTTGAATAGAGGAATTTGTAAATTTTATAAAGAGGATAGCATCACGTTTGAAGACTAAAAATACAAATCATGTTATCTCCTACCAAAAACATCTGTTCTCTTTTACAACCACCTAAAAAGAGGAATGAATGAGCCATAGTCATTATGAATTTGCCATAGTTTGTAGGTATGAAATTATTCCTGTCCTAACTCACAAATCTTGTTTGTTGTAAGAACAACAAGTTACTCTAAGTTCATGCTGTAGAGATAGGTGGATGATCCATAGTGCTGACAGGAATCCTCCTTCTACCTGTCTGTTCAGGTCCAGTGTTCAGATGTTGGTACCTTAGCAAGCTCTTCAAATTCTGCACTTGGATGCTCAATTTGATATACAGACACATAACAAGAGGGAATGGTAGTACCTAAATGAAGAAAATAGATTATGGTGTTAAGAAGATGCAACAGGAGTCCACTGGAAGGAAAAAATAGGGGTCTTGCAGGGGAGAGAAGGGATAATAATGCCACAGGTGAGGAATGTATGTGGAGGAAACAGTTTTGGGCAAAAGGAAATATCTATAGGGTAGGAAGAGACAGTGAAATGGAATGGAGCAGGGAAAGTAGAGAGGCTAAAAGAAGGAAGGGTGAAGAAGCTACAGTTTGACAGGATGGGAGGGCAGGAAGTCAAGAAATACAGCTTTTTCACAGGTGTTTCTCTGAAGTATGACTGTATTGGTTTACACATGCCAGGCACCAGAATGGTAAGAAAATTGTGTCATGGGTTTTCTTCCCTCGCACCCTTGTAGCAACAAGGGGACACTGATCTTCCTGTGTATATCTCAGTTTGGGAGTATGGAATTGCCTTAAGAAAAAAGACATTCTTGACTTAAAAATCCATGGCCTTAGTCACTGGCTTGCATTTCTTGTACCTAAGGCTGGCTAGTTCTTAAGATTCAGCTATACTGACTCTACAGTTTCATATTCAATACCAAAAATTGTGTGCTATGAAGACTATCTATCATTCTGATTGCATTTCCTTATGAAGACAGCAAAAATGAATCCAAATGAATTTACCCTTGCTGCTTTGTTACCACCTTTAATCAAAGATTGTACAACTGCTGCCAAAGCCTATACTTAATGTGTATCTGTAGTGTATAGTGAAATAGATGGACTGAAGAAAGACTTTTTCACTGTCACTATAGATACAAAAATCTTGCACAAGTATTTGCAAAATATGCAGACAAAAATCAGCATTAAATCCAAACCTGTTGTAAGATAAGGAGGATTATGCTGAAAGATCATATTTACTTTAGTCACACATGCAAAAAAAAATCCAATTCAAAGTTTTTTCCTGTTCAACTCCCCCCTTAATCTAATAGCACCTGCCATAGGACATCTAATAACCTACTCTTTAGCTCTAAGGAAAACATACAAAAGAGAGTCGTCAGTGTGACTCGTATTACAAGCCAGCTGCTTACTAGAATCCGTTAGGCTTCTAAAGTAGAGGTCCCAGATCTCTATTGTGGTCTTCTATAGCGTTTACTTAAGAGCTGGAAAAAACACATAAATGCCAAAGTAGAGGGCGTAATTTGTAAGCAAGGTGGAAAGAATTCCTAGACTTTGATTTGACACACCTTAGTAATTGGTATGAACAAGAGACCTTAAAGTGTATATTATGTTTTATCACTATACAAGTTCAACCTTCTCCAAACAGTAGTCCACTATTGATGATGATGATGGCAGGTTAAGATGTCATTTCAAAGATGATGCTGAGCATTTGGAACCCTAAAAAGAGGCAATCTGGAATTTTGCAAGGATCCTAATGGAGTTAGGAGGTCCAGCTCTCACAGATGGAATGTGATGCCTAACACCCTTAAGCTTCATTCAGACCCTTGACAGAGGCATATGGGCATTTGCCCAATATGAACCATATCCTGCTTCCTGTCTACAGGTAGGCTGGCAATAGATGATTCCACAGAATGGAAGTTCTGTGGAACAAGGACTAAGTAGAGCTTTATTTTGGGGGTGAGAGTGGAAGAAATCTTCTTTGTAAGTCCTGTCTAGAAGAACCATGACATTGACTAATTGGTATTATAGCTTGAACAACAGGTATAGTAAGACTGGTGGGATTTATCATACTAGCTAAAATTAAGAAAGCAACAACCCTCATCCACGGATAAGGCACTGCAGCTGTATGTACTGATTAATTATCTCGTAGCATTGCCTCGGTGCAGTCAGTCCATGTCAGTTTTCTTGTGATGTCCTAAGTATGTAAAACTTCTCCTGATTGTGGGATTTGACTATATTCACAGGAGATTTGGGCCTACCTTGTAATTTTACATGAGAATGACAGATATTACAAAGAGTCTATGTATGTGTTTGACATTAAAAAAATGTCATTTACTATCTGTTTAGAAGTGGTGGTTATATGAGGGATGGAGGTTTGCATAATCAGGAGAGGCCTCTTGAAGTTCTAACAAAAGAAAATAAGCAAGCATAAGGATGCCCTTTGGAAGCAGGACATTTGGCCTCTTGTGGTTCACTATAGTCTATAATTATTAGGGCTGTGCAAAACACCATCGTTTCGACGTCCATTTCCCCATTTCAAAGGGACAGTGTTTCAGTTTGTCGTGTCACTTCATTTTGAAGCACTGTCCCATTTCATTTCATTGAAATTGTTTCACTGTTTTGACTCGTTTCAATGTTTTGCCCATAGGCTATAATGGGGAATAATGAAAATGCCTAAAATCCATATCTTGCCTGATATAGATGCAACTTGCAGGGATGGTAGCCCCTTCTGAGGACATGAAGTCTGCCAATTTTCAAGGAGATAGGGGCAGAGATTTCTCAGAAACTGCACATCAAAATCATGAAAGCAAAATTTGCCAGCAGCCTCCTGTCATCTGGCATGCAGATCCAGGGGCTTGTACCCCCAGGCAGGCTGCGGGGCTGTGCCAGACTCCTCCTGGGGGTGCAGGGTACCAGATCTGTGCTGGATGACAGGAGGCTGCCGCTGCTGCCTGGGACCAGCACTAGACTCAGCCCACACCCAGCACTGAGAAGACAGATGCTGCTGCTGGCCCCAGGCAGCAGCAGCCACCTCCTGTCATTCAGGCACAGATGCAAGGGGCCCACACTCCTGGGAGGAGTCCAGCACAGCCCTGCAGACCTCCTGGGGGTGCGGGCCCCAGATCTGTGCCAGATGGCAGGAGGTTGCTGCTGCCACCTGGGATCAGTGCTGGGTGCAGCCCGCACCCAGTGCGGCTCCATGGAGCTCAGCCCGGTGGCAGGAGGCAGAGCGCAGCCCTGGTTCTGCCTGCCTCCCACTGTTGGGCTGCGCTCTAAGTGGCTCTGCAGGCCCGGC
>NW_005842161.1:1223663-1237952 GCF_000455745.1 Alligator sinensis | reverse complement strand
CGGGGGGGCCGGAGGTGGGTGGAGCTGGCACTGCACTCCAATCGGCTCTGCCAGCCCCACAGAGTGCAGCCTGGCAGCAGGAGGCGGGGAGAGCCAGGTCTGCGCTCCCTGTTGGGCTGAGCTACATGGGGCTGTGGAGCCGCTTGGAGCGCAGCCCTGGCTCTCTCCTGCCTCCCACCAATGGGCTGCTTCAAAACTCGAAATGTTTTGAGTGCCCTTGTTTTGTTTCAAAGCTGTTTTGTAGCTGTTTCAATGCTTTTTGTTTCATTTCAATTTTGAAACGCATCAAAACAGCTTTGAAACAACACACTCAGCAAAATTTTGCACAACTCTAATAATTATTATTGCAATGGTGACAGCCTGGGTCAAATTGGGAAACAAAAGGAATGGCACTATTCTGACTCTCAACCACTTGCAACAGCAAAATGCCACACATCTCAGTAACCAGCACTGATGTTCGAAATATGATGATGCATACTTTCAGGGCTCTCACAGCTCTTTGGCTTTCCCTGCTCTGGGTGGGTTCACAGTTATTCAGCTTATTGATAGTGAGGGGAAATGATGGTAGCAAAATGAACTGTCAATCAAAATAGATTATAAATATTTCCATAATGTGATACTTTCCTTTCCCTTATGCTGTGAGGACCAGTGAAATACTTAATGCTGACATTTAAAATACCTAAAGCAATGGATAACTGAAGTGAATTCTAAGCCAGGCCATGAGTCTCGGCTAACTGCAAACCCAGACTATCTGCAAACTCAGACAAACATTTGTTGCATCGGTTACGTCCCTTTCAGATCTCTAGCCTATCAACCATAATGACAAAAAGGTTCGTTTCAGAAGAGTTATGATAGGTAAGAAGTAATTTCATACTGGGTTTCAAAGAAAATCCCATTATCTAATTGTTATAAAACTCTGTGTGTATTGTTTATATAATGTTTGCATTTTTTTTATATGTTAAATGTCTATGCTAGTATTATTTTAGGGCTAGGGATGAGGGTGAGCTTCCTGGTCAAGAATTAAGTTCACTTTTTGAACAAAGAGTTTTCTGTGTGCCCTAAATCAAACTCATGGCAAAATTCAGCTCCTAGCTATTATCTGGAAAATGTCTTTAGTGAAAGTTTTCATTACCTTTTGCAACAAAAAATTTAATTTCAAACTATTTTAAATAAAAATATCTTTTTCTGAAACAAAACCATTAGTAGAAATCTTTTTGTTGTTTGAAATTTTTATTTTCTGTTTAAACCTAAAATTTTGGTTTTCTGCTTTCTCTTCTCTCCTTTTAGTTGCAGAACAAATGCACTAAAATGAATCAAATGTATGGTTTATTTCAAGTTTTTTCTTGTTTAGTTTTCTTTTAGGTTTTGAGTCCTTAAATTGGAAAAGTTGAGAAGTTTTACAGTACCAGAATTTTGAGTTTTATTTTTTTTCTTTCAGTCTGTAACTTTTTCCAAAGATGCAGATTTTGAAAAATTAAAGTAATAAAAGAAAAAATTAGTTAAGATTCTGAAAATAATCTATTTTAATGTTTTTCAGTGGCTAAAAGAACCAACACGGAGAAGGGTAAAACCTAAATAATGTATTTGAATTCTTTTTAAAAGATATATTTTTAAACAATTACAATTCTCAAAGTTATTCTGTTTCAGACTCTCAAATGTTATGATTGTTACTGAAAGAGATTTTTTTTTTTTTTTTTTAAGTTTCAGATCCAGGGTTGTTACAACACAGACAGAAAAAACCCGGACTTTAGTTCCCTCACAAATTAATGTCAAATATATTAGGCTTTTTTAGCATAATCTGTTTCTGTCTTCAACTTAGTATGCATTACTTAATACCTTGTACCTTGTAACATTTAAACCAGAGCTCAGATTAATGTCAGGCCAGAACAGCCTGTGGAAAAGGAAATAAATACATTTCCAGTCATTTTACTGATGATACTGTAAACGCCAAAGGGAACTAGAGAAGCATGTGACCCTGTGTTTATCCACTTAAACTAACTATTGAGTGTAACTCTTCATACAGACTTAAAATATTTTTTTCATTGATCAGCACTTAAAATGAATAATCATGGCTTTCACACCTTGATCTTTGGACATTAAGATCCTGAACCAAAGTTTATAGGCTTCTGTTCAGGTCCTTACTTAACAGTTAAACGATGTATAGGCACTTATAACTCCAACATATTTAGCTCAGGTTTTCTCCCTAGAAGTTATGACTGTTAAGATGTGTCTGCTCTAGATAACTCTATATCACACTGAGTTTTATTAACAAAACCTTCTTTGATTATTCAAGAGCAAACTCTGCTATGGAAACAAATTAGACCCTAGCCCAGTCAAATTGGCATAGGGTTAAAGATGCAGTTCTACTTTCCCCTCTAATAGATCAAATTTCCATTTGACGCTGCTCTAAATTCTTTAGGGCAAACAGTAAAACCACTGATAATTGCCTGTTATTCAACGCACACACGACTGACTTTCCCTCTGAAAGCCCTGCATCTGCCTCTCAATTACAATCACAAGACTTCTTTTTTTTTTTTTTTTCTTTTGGACCAGTGGCTCTTTTCATGTATTTTCCTATTTGATATCTTAACATAGTGAAATTTCTTCTTGCATTCCAAGCCTACCTTGTTAAAAACCATTAATTATCATCATTATCAGTGTAGTTCTGTTCATTTAATTTAGCAGCATGCACTTGCTTGCTATTCATAGTGTACACTAATTATGTTATTAATTTGTCCCGAACAGTTACGGGGTAGAGTCTGTGTTGCCCCTCCCCAGAGACACCACAGAGAAAATGAAGTCCAAGAGCAGTGGGGGACAAAGGTGGCTTCCAGCAGCATAGATCCCTCATAGACTCTACCAGTTCTGAGATCAAATGCAGCGTTTGCCATAAATTAGAACAGCGCTGCTAATTGGAAATTTAAGTCAGTGTCTTTATTGCTGGAAGTGGTCCACTGTCCACACCACATTAGCTCTAGTACAAACTGTGAGGTGTTGGGAAAGAGAGTAAGTAATCTCCCCAAATCTTTCCTTATTTCATGAGCTCAGACATAGGACTTCTTATGCCTACTCTTTGCAACTGCCATAGCATAGGGAATTCCCTCTCTCCCCTGATCTTTAGCTTCTAGGAGTTGGATGGATTCTGGAAGCTGGCCCATTACCTGTGTTGGATAATACCTAGAGACCTCAGTTGAGGCCAGGACCTTATACTATAGGTATGAGTAGCCATTCTCTACCTCAAAGAGCTTGACACAACCTAAGAAAATAAGATAAACTAAAGGGATATCACCACCCGAAGCCTAAAGAGAGTAGCTGATTTGAGCAACGTTACACGAAAAGTCTGTAGAAGAGCAAAAAGTTGAACCTAGGTCGTCTGACTAAGATTTTGAGAGCAATTGATTTTCTGATTCTGTTAGAAAGTTTTTTATTTTATTTATTTATTTTTTTAAAATATGAATTAATTTGGTTTCGGGTTGACCTGAAATTTTCTTTTCACCAAATTGGATAAAATATGTATTTTGAGTCGGTTTAAATGGATGTTTGGTCCAAAATGAACACTCTTGTTTCATGCTTTGAATAAAAGTATAGGGCTACTTTTCATGAAGGGATCAAGGCGCCATTAGCAAAGCAGGATGGGGGGCAGCTATAGAAGTGCCTTTAGCACTCCCTCCCTCCCTGATGTCCTATACACCAGAGTGTTTCAGAGACTCATCATCATAAGACTGTTCTTCCCCTCTGAAGTTTTAAACTTGGAATTAAAGACTTAGAGTTATTTTTTCCAAAGAGCAGATGAGATGTTTTCACTGGCCTGAAAAGCTGAGCTTGAGAGAACTTTTATTTTCAAAATTCTCAAGAGTTTTTAGTAGTTGTTTTTAAAAATGGGGTATTTTCATCTTGGCCTGATCATGTTTTCATAGGCATCTGGAAACTCAGCACCAAAATTATCTGCAGTGAGCCAAGCTCCCTTACTGCCAACACAGGATAGTTTCCTACTGTGTGTTCTCAATTGTTTTGTCCTGAATAGTTTTAAATGGCTCGAGCAATGGTGTTTCCCAATACTTCCCTTGGGGGGACTTTTTTGTAGCCTAAATAGACTTCTCTGTTAGCAAATTTTCCTCATACTCAGCTTAAATTTTCTTTCCTCTCCCCTCCCCCATGAGTTTCATCCTATAATGCCTATTCCAGATGGGGATAATGTAGGACTAGGGGAAGCCACCAGAAAAGTTGGCAGAACTTGTATCGACACCCCAGTGGAAAATGTGGCTGCCTTCCTGTAATACAGGTGCACCACTTGGGTGTGAAGTTAGGTCCTATGTGGTTCCTGGATGAGAGGAGCATGTGAACAAGAGCCAGGCAGCCAGCAATTGCAAGCCCTTCCATGAGGTCCTCCAGCCACCAGACAAGAACCATAGTGACACTGTTGGTTGTCCCCTAACCTTCTGAGGAACTAAGAGGAATTACCCTTGCCAGCAGTTCTGCTAGAGTATCTCATCACGGGTGTCCTGGTGTGAGGATTTTTCTCCAAGTTACCCCCTGGGTGTAAACAGAGCTCCTACCACTTAATGTAGATGTCTAGGAAGAGAGGAGTAGCATGAGCAAAGCTAGGGCCAGTGCAGTAGCAAGTGGGGGAGTGGAGGATGAGCAGGGTGACTACCCCGGGCTCTGAAGCAAAGGGACACCAAGAGGCACTGCCCAGCTGGGGCAGGGTGCAGGACAGTTGCAAGCAGTTAATTTGGGTGGGTGGGGGTGTGCAGGGAAGGGCAGCTCCTGCTCCTCTATGCATTCCCGGGAAAGCATGGCAGAGCGTGTGCCCCCCAGATCTGTGCACTGGGTGAGGGCAGGCTGCCACTGCATGGTTTGCCTCAGGTGCCAAACTTCCTTGCCACAGTACTTGTTAGGGTTACCCCTTTACGACACCATTTGCTTTCTTTGGTGTTTTCTCTTCCCTTACCCAGGGAAGAGGTGCAATCTTGGGCCTCTGTCATGGATCATCCTCCTGACTGTTCTTGCTCTTTCTACCATGAGAGAGCCATTCATTCCACACTGATTGAATCATAGAGATGAAGGACTGGAAAGCATCTCATGGGTCATCAAGTCTAGTCTCCTGCTATGGCCAGCAACCATGTCATGTAAGCCCTTTCATAAGCTGACCAAGCTCTATCTAGTGTATAAAAATGCTATTTTACAAAATTTTTAGGGGTTTCTAAAATAAAGTAATTAATTTCCCTACTCCTTAACTTTTGTTTTGTGAGATTCAAGGTATTACAGTAAGTGGGTCTTTACTGAGTGAGAGAGAGATTGAAAAATAATGTTTTAGTAGTAGTTTTTAAAAATGCTAAAATAGTTTTCCTGCAAAATGTGTGTCATCTAGAGAAAACATGATGGATGGGGTGATGTAAATATGTTACTGGCATTCTCTTGAGGTAATGTTAGTCAGGGGTTTGGTACTCATGAGAAATCTGGCATATTTTTCAAATTTTTCTGTAGTTGGGCTTCATATGGTTTTTGCATATACATGTAAAATTAAAATTCCCATGCATGTATTTTATAATATTTATTGTAAGTACACGTACAACGTACTCGATATAAAAACCAGAATTTAAATTTGCTCAGGACCTGTTTTCATATTTGTATATATGTAAATATTGCATATCTAGATCTGTAAAAGACTGGGTATATGTGTGTGCACATATAAAGAATGAGACCAACTGTCATCTCACTTATACTAATATAAGTAAATTTCCTCAGGTTATTTTTGAGTTACCCAAGTCATGGGGAAAAGAGTAAGGAAGAGTCTTTAAAAGTGTGTATGCATATGCTTGTGTGTGCGCATCCATATATGTGTGAATTCACACACATGTGTATTGTAGATTGTTGAAATAAAGGGGATTTTGCCAGTGTGGCACCAAATAAACTGTTAGATGAACAAACAGTAATGCCAAATGGGCTGTTCTTCCTCTGTTTTTTATTTGTAGGGGAAATTAGAAATAAAATTATTCTGGCAGAAAGCATGAAAATTGATTCTGTGCTATTGTCCAGCTATTTCACTAGCTGTGAAAATCTCAGTATAACAAAGATACCAAAAGAGGTTTTAGCATCATTTATTACTTCCTACATTTATAAGAGTTTTTCACCTTCAAGAACATTACAAAGTAGAAGTTACTATTAGCTGAAATTTGAATTGTGTGTAATGGAATGGTAGGGATAAACAGAGAAAGTGAAATGGGTTTTTCATGCAGGGTTACAGGCAGTACAGAAAAAGCAGTGCAATCACGCAGTCTTCGCACTTTTAATTAAGCAAGTTGCTTTGTCTTAGTCCAGCCTAAAGAAGAATTTCCATTGCTATAGACACTGAGACTGAATTGTACTGTAACTTCATTCCTGAGAATGTTGCCGGCTTGAAGGCAAGATTTCTGAGCGTGATGTCAAGGCACAGCTGCACAACATACTTGTGGACACATGTACCCTAGAATATCCACAGGTACCCAACAAAGGAGTGGGGTGGAATTGCTTTATTTTTGCTTTTTTTTTTCCAGAAAATGTACAGTATAAAAATATTTCACATTAAGCAACTGCTATGAGTAAACCAATGGATATTTGTTGTAAAATTTGTTTTATGTGCAGACTAATTAAATTACTCTGAGGGGGGGGAAATTGGTTTGATCTGACTTCAATTTGACTGAAGTCTGGAACTAAAAATGTGGTGCTTTGAAGGACAGAATAGGCAGTTTCCTGAGTCATAAATTGAGTCACACAGACCCCTAATGGTGTTTCCAGGACTGCAGACAAGCTGTTGCTCTCAAGACAAAAAGTAGAACCCTTTAAAAAATAAACTGGAGTGCGTGGCAGATTTCCAGGGAGATTTGTAATGTCCTTTGAGAGTCACTTCAAAGGTATGTACTCTGTGAGCCTGTATCTTTACGTGAAGTGTGCAAAGGGGAGCTCTGGTGATGGGCAGAACCAAGGGCTACATACAAGCAGCCTTACATCAGGGGAAGTCCAACAGCAAATGACTTTATTGCAAGTCTTAAATGTACTTAAAAGTTTAGGCAAACTAGGAAGCTCAGGGAATTGGTTATTTCTAAATACACAGGCATGAACATGTTATTATAGGAAAAACAATAAATCCCTATAAATGAATCACGCTTTTTCTTCCTTAGTTTGTGAAAGAAAAGAGAAAAGGCAATTAACATAGATATGTTCTATCCTGTTAGGAAAATTCAGATGGTATAGCAATGGTTCTCAACTTTTTTAGACTCGAGGCACATCTTATTAGACTCAAGGCTTCCCTCCCCTAGACTTAAGGCACCCCTCAGAAAATGCCAGCTGTTTGTTTTTCATCATTTGTTTTTATTGCAAAAAACCCAGCAGTTTTTCTACTGCAAAATGGTCAGAAAGACCACAACAGGCCAGAATGCTTTTAACACTATGGCTTCCTATTTGAAATCTCTGGGCTTATCTCTGGTATGAATGTTGTTTGTATCCCTAACAGTGCTAACATTGCATCGGACCCCAGGGCACCCTTGAAAGGATCTCACCCCAGGATGCTACACAATCCTGGTTGAGAATCATTATGCTATAGTGCTGAAGATCACAAATTTCTTCATATATATTAATGTAAATCATTTGTACTCTACTATTAGCCAAAGACCCCAGTCATGGTAAAGCCATTATGTTTAGTGCAATGTACAGAAGTCATCACGGTTCCCGGTATACATAGCTGGGAACCTCCAAATCAACAAGTCAAACCCAGCTTAAGTCTGAAAGCTGTTCTACTATAACAGGTTACTGGACACCCAGCTGGAATGAGAAGATTGTCTCAGCCATGTCTCTGTTTTGCAAATGGTGTTTATTAATAGTCTTAGCATGGAAGCCATGGCTTTGACTAGTCTTTTTTTTTTTTTTTTTTTTTTCTTTTTTTTTTTTTTTTTTTTTTTTGCTCATGAAGCCTATCCTTCCAAAAGAGACCAGGGCACATTGGAGAGGTCAGCTGAGGAAAACAGTCCTGCTGCTGCCCACACGCTATTTCTTCTGTGGATTAGAAGAAGATTTTAGTCTCCAGCTCTCCCTGAGTCACCCTTTACCAGCAGCAAATTCACACACAAAAATGCAGCTTTATATTAATGCTTTGGTGGTAGTATGCGCCAGTACCGCAGACGTTCGTGCTGTCATGGGAACTCCTGAGTCACCTGATAGAAAGCAGTTTAGATGATAGATAAGGAGAAGAATGAAAGTATCTTGAAAAATACAAGCAAAATCTACGAAGAAAAATAACAGTACACCTCTGGGTTACCCTTATTTTCAAAAACCTATTTAGTCGCCATATTCTGGGTGTAGCTCCTTGCTGGGTTACTGGACACCCAGTGTTACTGTCATTAACCCCAAAGAGGTCAGAAAATTCTGTATGCTGCAGGAAATGATACAGGGCCAGATTCTGCCTTCATTTGCTCCCTGTGCAATCTCATTGACTCCTGTAGATAAGGGCGGAAATTGGCATATGGCCAGTGTTTGAAGCAGTGTGTGATGTGCTGTTTCCTTGTAATGTTATCCTGGATATGCTCCATAATAGCAAGCATACATCCAAGGCACTGGTGGTGCCCTTGGATCTCACCTGCTCTCTCTGTGGCACTTTGGAAGGTATTTTGGGGGTTTTGTGAAGTTGTGTAGCAGGCAGTTAGACCCTTTAAGTGGGGCAGGCAGCCCTGGGGTAAAAGTCAAGGTGTGTGTGATTAGCTCACAGTTAAAAGTCCAAGTGGGAAGAAAACAAGGTGTTTGAGCTGGGAAGGAGCAGTATGGGGCCAGGAAACAGACTGAAATTCAGAGGACCTTACTTCTAGGAAACACCAGAACTAAAAGAGCCATCTCCTGCCACCTGGAGAGGCTGCAGATTTGATTTGCTCATTTGGCTGTTTGTTTGGATCAACAGCTATGGTTTATGTTATGGACTATTGTTTGGAATACCTGCATGGTTCCTAAGGGGACAGAGCCCACCTGCAAGGAAGCAGGCACACCAACCCACTTCAGGGTGCTTTGCAGCCTGGGTGGGCAAAGAGGGCTAAAGTGGAAGTCCTTGCAGATCTGTTTCAACAAATAGTTATCACTTGAAGACCTGCAATGGCAGGGACCAGCCAGTCCTTCCCAATCATATGGAGGAGGATGACCCTGGTGCAAAATCTCCAAACTTGACAAGCTACAAGGTTCTAGCCCAAGCTACAGCACGTAACTTCCTGTTATGCTCACCTATTATTCAGTGACTTCTCCAGCTTACAACCCAGTCTGTTCCCCCTGCCATGCCCTGCACCCCTACAGACCCTTCCACTGATTCCTAGAGCCTAAAAATACAGAAATCCATTCTAGCATCAGCATTAGCAGACCTTAGGCTGACTGCTTTGGTTTCATGCCTGGAAACAAACCCCACCATTCTGCAAGGGGTTTCATTTTACTCTCTCGAATGATTGTATACTACTATTTGGCAAGGAGATGCACCTAAAGAAATAGGCTCAGCATACTGATGTGGCCTGTCATAAAATTCATTTTAGTTTCCATGTGAAACTACCCATTTAAAAGAGCTCTCATTACAATGCAGTCTGAGAGCAAGAATCCCCTGTGGAAGAAAAAGACCACAATTGTCAGACTGGGGTTGGGGAGGGCAGGGTGTGCTGTGGAGATGAACCAAAATGTAGTTTGTTCTGTTTTCAAGTGAATCAGAAGCACAGCTGTACTTCAGCACAGAAATTCCCTTCCAGAGGGCCAAAGATGGAACCAGATTGTGCATTGACTCACACTTGTAACCCCACTGAAGCCATGTGAGCCAGGGATCACCAATGTGGGTATGGGTGTACCCAGTCTACTCCAACGTTATATGTCTGGCCAAGCACTTGTGGTGGATTCTTCAGCACTGGCAATTTTTAATCCAAGATTGTTAAGACTTCTGTGAAAGAGAGGATGTAACTCAAACTGAAATTAATTCAAGGAAGGATTGCCTGTTACGCAAGAAATCAGTCTAGAAGGTCTAAGCAGTCACTTCTGCCCTTATAGTCTATGAATCTATGCATAATGTTAATTATTCCAAGAGCAACATGAAGGAAGAAGACAATCTCTGTGCAAACAATAGTGTGCACTCTTGATTTCTCTCTAAAGTTGAACTATAGGACATGCCTTGACTGAACCTATAGATTAGATGGCTAAATTCTGCCCTCTGGTGTGCAAAATGTGGAAAGGGCATAAAGGAGCTTTGTTTTCCATGCATTTAGCCAAGGAAGACTCTTCCCTAGTACAGGATAGAAGTATGAATGAGAGTATCCACCAGAGCTGCAGCAGTAAGCATGTCTTCTTAGTACACTATGTTCACTTCCTTAGCTGGTGGCAGTTTCTGTTGTTGTAATCAAAGACATACAGTGCAGTAGCACAAGTGCATAAGTCAACAATTGAAAACCTGCAGGCACATTTCTCTAATTCCGAGGGTCATAGAACAGTGCCCAGCATCAGGCTGCAGTAAACCAAAAGGCAGAAGAGTGATGCACCTTAGGCCCCCTCTACATGCTACAGGTATTGTGCAATTAATGGATTTATTGTGCAATTAACCTGGAGATCAACTACACATGCAAAGTAGCTGTTATACCATAAAAAGCTCCAACCAGTTATAAATTTAGACCTTGAAAATGTGTACTAACTTTATAACTGGTTGCTATTGAGCTTTAATTTGCATGTGTGGCCGGGTCTTCCCTGCAGCTGGGAGCCCTGTCACTCCCACCTGAGCTCAGGTGTATGTGATGCCTAGGGTTCAGGGGTGCAGGAAATCCCCAGACCCTGAAGATTGTTGCTGCTTCAATTCCTTTGGGGTTGGGGTGCAGGAAACCCCTGGATCTGGAGGATTGCCACAGGGATGATCCTTCCACCCCCATGGATGTGGAAAACCCCTGGGGCCAGATGACTGCAGTGATCCTCAGCCCCAGAGGTGCATGGAGTGCTCCTGTAGCTGGAAGCCCCTCAATTGGAGTGCACAGGGCTCCCAGCCATGGGTGCTTGCTTCATGCCAGTGCAGAGGGAGCCCAGGATCATGCTCCCCCTGCAATAGCAATAAGGCACAATGGGATCTAATGTACGATCCTATAATCATGCCTCCTACCATGCATGTGTGGCATGGTAGGAGGTGTGACTGTGTGAATTGTACACTAGATTGCATCATGCCTTTACCTGCACGTGTAGAGGGGGCCTTGTAGACTAACTATATAAGATGTATATGTATATAGAGCACACACTTTTCTGAACACAGGATGCATCAGATGAAGCAAGCTCAAGTTCAGGAAAGCGTGTGCTCTATATGTCTTACTTATTTAGTCTGTAAGGTTAATCTCTACCCTGCTTTCTGCCTCACTTCAGACTCATGTGGCTAACTACCTCTCTCTGCAGTACAACAATCAAGCTATCCGGCACCTCAAAGCAAAACACCTACCCTGCCAGGTATAGGGCCATTTATAGCCAGTCTTCAGTATATTTCTCTTCCCTCTCAGCCAGGTGCTTCAGATAAAGACAATCCAATGCTTGCTTTTCCTCTGTGACGGAGTAGGTATTTCTAAAACCTTCCCAGCTGTATGTGAAATGGTATCTAAATTTTCAGATGAGAAGCAGACTTTGAACTTAGGCAGTACCTTTCCAAGGGTGTCAAGTCATTTGGGCTAAGTACGGTCAGTCAAAAAGCCTGAGGCTGAATTGATTCAATCTTTGCAGGTCAATCTAAACTGCATAGACTGAACCAATAAACAAGTGAACAGGTATTCACTTCTAATTCTGGAAATGCAGCCACATGCCTTCAGTGGCCCAGGCCAGTAGCTGGGGGGGGGCTTGAGTACACCTTCCTGCTCTGCTGGAGCAGACAGCTTGGGCCAAGGTTAGCCTGTCCACCCTGTGACGGCAGTGGGGGAAGTTGCAGGGGAGGTGCAAATCATCCTGGGATCCCAAAGGAATGTGAGTTAACTTGAATCTGGAGTGGATCTGGGGCAGAAGTTCAATAAACAGATTTAACCTAAATCAGTCAAGCCTGATACTACATCCATCCAGGTTTACCTTAAACTGGTTTCAGCCATTTTGAAAGTGGTTTATGTGCACTGAATTTCTATTGTGTTACAGATCTGAACCAATTTCCAATCATTTATCCCAGTTTATGTGTAATTTCTGTTCCTAGCCTTAATAACCAGAAACAATGTCCAAAAGAAACATAGGAAAGATTTTCTGAGCCTCTTAGCTTCTTAAACACATACCAGAAATGGAAATTGATTCCTTTTAGGTTGCACTGTTGTTCCAAATGGCACCTGAATCCCTTCCATGTTCATTCATGGCTGATAAATAGGATGTGACTGGAGTTCAGTGTCTGAAAAGTCTCCTCCTGAATTGGCTGTGTTGCTGTTCAATACAGCTAATGACAAAGTCGTGGCCTTGTAACTGTTTTACAAGAAAGGCTTCATATATATTCTTAATGTCAGTGATGTCATGCAGGACCATTTTCACAAGCCCTTTTTTTTTCTTTTTTAAAGTAAAAGAAATGGTGAGTCACTTCTTACAGGCAGCTTTTTCCCTTCTTGTTCACTCATCATCAAAGTGCAAATCACAGCTTAACTATGTGCAATTGTAAATTTGTTTGGCACAGTTGTGTCTAAATCGACTGAGTTTCCCACTTCTGGGAGTCTCCCATTACCCTTGCTGCTCTGTGACTCACTTGCATGTGTATCAGTGATTTCACTACCAGCTGTCTTGCTGCTCCAAAAGAGCTAGGATTTGCTAATACATATATACGCTCGGCAGTTTTGGCATTATGCATATAACTGAGGATACATCTCAGCCCATGAACATTTTGCTTTTTTTTAATGTTAACCTGTGTGCAGTAATTGCTTTTACAGACTGGAAAAACAATTAAGGCACACTTTTCCAAAGATGTGTGTGGAGTATTAGCCATGCAATTCCCATTGACTTTAATGGGTGATGCATGCCTAGAGCCTTGTGCAATTAGTTGGGAAGTTTAGGGGAATTTATAATGTCTGCTGATTAGGAGACTATGCCATTGTTTTCCGGTTAGCTTGCAATCAATAAAGTGAAGTTAAGCAGTATAAGGAGAAGGTCTGAAAGCAAATACCACTGTTATCAAGCTAATGTCGTAAGAAAGGTTATAAAGCTGCTAAGAGAAATTCTAAATGCATTGCTTGATGATTATTATTTATTTTGGACTTTTGTTGGAGTAATACATGCCCAGAGATCACACATTCAGGCTCTGACTGCCCTGGGTGTTCCAAAAATGCAAATGAAGATGCCGCTTCTGTGGCAAAATCTAGCAAGGCACACAGTGTACTTTTGTTACATTATCAAGAAATTATGTATATGGACATAAAGTGCCAGCTAAGTGGATTAAGTTATCATTAATGGATCACGATGATGCGTGAGCATGGCCAATCAAAACCAATTTCATCTTTAGCCCAGCCATTTGATTTTTAGCTGCAAATAGAAGATTGGACTAGATTTGGATGCTGACATCACGGAGGTTGTGAAGATTAGATGGCTACTTGTAAGCTTAGAATCTAGAACCACTTGCTTTTGAATTCCAGCTTCCCTGAGAGCTGCTGAGTCCCTTCCATGAATCAGCTTATCAGTGCCCATTCTCCCTATTGGCAATACGTGCCACAGAGATACAGTGAAGATTCTGTAAGCTAAGACATACCATATTCATCCCAATCCAAGACAACTTTGAATTTAAGATGACCCCCCACAATAATTAAATCCTACACATGGAAAACTACACATTTGTTTTAATTTATAGAATCTTAGTAGTGGGAGGTCATCGTAAATTCATCCCCCTCAACCCCCCACATAGACACAGACTGGGGTAGAGAAAGCAGTGATGGAGGTAGACCATAGAGGAGGTGGCCTGACCCCCACCTCTTGCTCCCCTACCATCTGTCTTCCCTGACACTTACCCCCCTGCCAGTGCCTGCCCCCCTGCTCCTGTTTACCCTATGCAGCGGCTCCAGTTCCGACTCCGGCCCTGGCCCATGGCATGAAGTATGTGATGGGTTGGCTGCAGCCCCAGCCAGGCAGCAGCAGTGCTGGCATCTCTGCCTTCAGCTCCTGGTTTAAGTCAGGGCCAGAGCTGCAGAAGCACCCCTGCTGCTGCATGTTCTCCCTTGCATTTCTCCTCCCCATGCACCTTGCAGTCTCCCATGCACTCCCCCCCATGGCTCACACCATGCATGCCCCCTGGCACCAGGTGGTCTCCCCCCATTCCTCCCCATTTCTACCCCC
>NW_005842161.1:1182558-1223632 GCF_000455745.1 Alligator sinensis | reverse complement strand
CCCTAGCCCCCCCTAGCCCCAGCCCCCATCCCAGTAATCAAATCCAAGATGAGGCTTTTATTTCCCCATGTTGACTGGGGAAAACTAACCTCATCTTAGATTTGAGTAAATATGGTAATTTGTGCTTTGACATTATGAAATTCTATGTAATTCAGAGTTCTATGAGTTGCGTTTTGTTACTGAAATGTTTTTACAATTGTCAGTGGTGGTTGAATTTAACCATGTGAGGCTAAGTAGTTACTCTCTGTGTCATTGGTGATGCATAGGGAGTGCACATGCACCCCCTGAGCTTGGCGGTGCACCCCCTGAAAGAAGCGCTGCCAATGCTGCCAGCGACGCCTGCGGGCAGTCACCACTTGCCACACCCCCCTCTAACCTTGCTGCCAACACCACTGGTATCATCTGCGGGAAGTCGCCGATCACTGCTAGCCACTGCCGATGCTGCCAGCGGCACCTGCAGGCAGTCACCAACTGCTGGTCGGCGATCGCCACCCTCCCCCCGCTGCCAGCACTGCTGCTGCCACCTGCGGGAGCTCACCAACGCCACACTTACGCCACCGCCACTGCCCCCGCTGCCTGTGGGCGGTTGCCATGCCCCCCCAGCCTCCAGGGGTACGCATCCTTCATACTCTGTGTTTTAACTAAAATAGGGAAGATTCTTTCAACAAACAAGCCTCCTTTTTCTCTTAAATAATAGACATTTGACAAGGCAACCCAAGATAAATACAGGAAACACACCTAGCATTAAACATTCCCAGTTAGGTAGTATTGCTATGCACACCCATGTGTATGCATTCATGTTTGCATATCCTCCACACAATGAAATCCATGTGAAAGTTTTCTGTAGACTCTAATGATGCCAGGAAAGGAGCCTGGGGTTGTTTTGGGGGGGTTTTTCTTTTCTTTCTGCTTTGTGCTAGTAAGGCTAGTTTTTGGGTACGTGCACCTACTTGCCCCAGCCCTGAGGCTGCATACTTCCTACCCCTCCCACAATCCTGGCTGGGCTATTTTTAGTGCCCCCCCCACCCTCCCCCACTCTAGACAGACAGCCCCCCTCCACAGACATGCCAGCCCCCCGCCTAATCCTACCTCCCAATCTCACCTGCCCCCTCTCTCATCCCAGTTTCCTTAGATCAAGTTCCCAGTGCAGCTCCTAACACTGGCAAATGCGTATGCACAAACTGCTCTCAATCTGTGATCACGTGGCTTAAAGCAAGCCACATGATCCTCGCTCACATACTGCAAATGTTTACACATACCTTCTGTGACACAAATGAGATGCTAAGTTCTGTACCCATGAATGAAATAATGAGGGACAGAGAAGGAGTTATCATGGGTCCATTACCAATATTTTTTACTTGCTTTTTTAAAAACAGCAGAGTGGCAAGAGGAAATCAGCTAAGAATGACAAGACCTTGGCAGATTTCAAAACTCTATTCCTCTCTTATCTTAACCAATATTTTGATTCTGCTTAGCTGGAGGTATGCATCGATTTCCAAAAGACCACCAGCCCTATTTAGCCCTAAGGAAACCCACTAATTATTTGATATGTTTCATTTTGGAATTGACCTATTTCCAGAGATCCCCTGGCAGGACTGGGAAAGGGTATGCCAGAGACGTAGTGTAATTGGTAAAAGGCTAGATAAAATATTTGGGAGGAGCAAGTTTTGCCCATTTCTGCCACCATTCTGCCAGGGAGCTTATTTTGTCCTACAAACTGCTCTCCTAGCTTGCTTTTCCTTGTTACCATCCTCCAGATCAGGGCCTTTGTGTATTGCAGTGTATTAGGTCAGAATTGCTGCCAGTATGTTCTTAGCAACTCCAGCTCACAGTCTTAGACACTCAAAAAACCCAAGCAAGTGACATTAGAAAAACATTCCTTACAGCACAGGCTGTCCTGAAAAATATGGGGTGTTGATATGTTTTCCATTTTCATGAAAGAGCTGACTCAAACAGAAGCATCATCTGTAAATGACCGGTAAGCCTTCAGCAGATTTGAAGTTCGGTTTGCAAGGCTGCTTATCTAAATGAAACTTATTCTTGGGCCTTCGGAACTGGAATGGAATTTTCATGAAAACAGGATTTCTTGTGAGCTTTCCAGGGCTTCTAGCTTCTGGAGGGCCAGAAATACCATGAGAACAGTATGTGTCTAACTATTTTGGCACCTCTGTTTCCAATCCTGGCTGGAACACAGGTCCAGAGTTGTGCAAAAATCAAATAAAAAACAGTAAGAGCAACATAATAAAGCCCAACATTGCAACAGACTCTTTTACTCTATTTCTCCACCTTTTCCATTACTGAGTTATTGCAGTAAATAAATAAAACTTTTGTGAGAGGGAGGTGGGGATGGGGGAGATTTTGTGTGGGTCAAATTTTGGGACTTTTCCAGAATACTAAAACCTGGGAAAAAATTACAATAATTTTGAACAACTAATTTCTAAGCCAGTTACATTCTTAATGACTTTTTTAAAAAATTAGAGCATTGCCTTAATTTTCTCAACAGATGCATTCACATTGTAAGTCACATTTTACAGGTGCTAATTCTAGGAAACACTCAGAGGAAGGGCAAGTTTACTATTATTAAGCTAACATGGTATACAAAATTCAAGTCAGTTTGGCATATCTGTAGAAAAAGATACGGCAACTGAAAACAAGTAACCACACTACGCTGGGAACCATGGATTTCATGCCAAAAATTTATTAAGTGCTGTCCCACTTGTTGTTTTTGTTTGACATTTTGAATTTATTTTTTAACAGATGGTTTCATATCAAGTTATTTCTTTTATGTGAGGATGGATAGAGAGCCTTGCTCTTGATATGAGTGTCAGCATTTGCCGCCAAATGCTGAAATTGCAACATTTTCCTCTCTGTTATAGATAGCAAATGCTCCATTTGCTTGAATATAAGATAACCCTGGAATATATACGATGACTCTCTCCCTTCCCCCCCACCCCAGTTACTGTCAGATCCTGCTATCCCTGAGTAAATGGAAGTGACACACACATTTGAAAACACCAACTTTGAAATAAACATGTTGATAGTAATTCACTTGATCCAGAATTGATACATTTACCTTTATTTGAAACTCCTGCAAGTTTTTGTGCTGGGTTCTGAAGACAGATGAGGATGACAGAAAAGAAATGGCAGACCTCATATGGTGGAGAGGGGACTGGCATAGATGTTTTCAGAAGCAAACCCTCTGAAAGAACAATGAGTGATAGCACTGGAATGGTGATAGTGCGTGATGATAATGGCGGGTGCATGGTGTGAACTACGTAATGGGACTACAATAGTTTAACTGTCAAAGTATGTTTTGATCTGCCAGGTGAACCACAGTGGTCACTTGACAGGTTGTTAGAGGTACAGTTATATGGTTATTTTTATTTATAGAAATAAATATTTTTGCAAAAAAAAGTGGTGGGTTTTCATCGGCCTGTTGGCCTTTTGGGCTTAGATCAAATATAGCATTTTTGGCATCAAGGGGAGGGAGTCTAGATTGGCTTTAGCGCTCCTAGTGCCAACTGATATTGCTGTACCTTTGGGCCCAGTGCCAGTTCCATGCAAAAGGGAAGACCCACCCATTTTTTTTAAGGGCCACACACACAAAAAAAGGGTTCCCATCAGTATGTTTATCCAATATGGGCCTTGTGTTTTATAGTCATGCTTAGTGTTGGCTGCATTTAATCAATCTCATACTTGGTTTCCATTACCGAGCACATGCTGGTTTGGGGAGTAGTTTAATGATAGGCAATGTATTTAATGAGGTTTCCTTATATGCAAATATAAGACAAGGAGCTTTTTCCCCATGGTGATTGGGGGGCAAAAAAATCCTCTTATTTTAGTAAACGTGGTAGCTATGGGGGAATCTTGGCAAATAATTAGGTTTTCATCTGTGCCTCAATTACTTTTAACCCTTCCTCCCTTATGCCAAATCTTGTCTTTGGGCTTCTCCACATAAAGAAGTTATCACACAGGATAAGAATTATAGTTAATTTTGAAAATGAGTAGGTTACTTTGTCATTAGCTTGCATTAAGGGTGTCTCCATGGGGGTGTTAATATGGAGGAACTAGTGCACTGTAAATTACTAACAGTCTCACTTACTGTGCATTGTGCATTTCCCAGTTGTAACAAGGTGACAGAAACTCAAGGGCAGTGACTTATAAAGATAACTACAACACTGGACTACAAATACCTGGTACTTTCCAATTAAGCCTTATATTTTGTGACATGCTCTCATAAATCTGACCCAACTGCACCTTGATTACTTTGAACTTATTAACAAGGCTAAGAGACAATATAATAGCTTGCTGTCGGAAATCATTAACATTTTCTTAGCGCCTGATAGAGATTTCATAGATGTTAGGGTTGGAAGGGACTTCACGAGATCATCAGGTCCAGCCCCCTCCCAAAGGGACAGGAAGTCAGCTGGGTTCAGATCACCCCAGCAAGATAAGCATCCAAGCATTTCTTAAAGGTATCCAGTGTAGGTGCTTGCACCACTTCTGGGGGAGTCTATTCCAGACTCTGGAGACTTGGACGGTAAAGAAGTTTTTCCTTATGTTGTGTCTAAAATGGTCTTCCAGCAGTTTGTGACTGCTAGATCTTGTCTTTCTTTGGGATGCCCTGGTGAACAGATATTCTTCCAGTTCCTGATGCACACCCCTTATGTACTTATAGGTGGGGCCACCAAGTCACCCGTGAGCCTGTGTTTCTCCAGGCTGAAGAGTCCCATGCCTTTCAGCCTCTCCTCATAAGGCCTGTTCTCTTGTCCTCTAATCATGTGCATGGCTCTCCTCTGGACTCTCTCAAGCTTCTCCACATCCTTTCTAAAGTGTGGAGCCCAGAATTGGATGCAGTGTTCCAGCTGCCGCCTCACCAAGGCCAAGTAAAGCAGGAGAATGACTCCTTGGGTCTTGTTTGAGATGCACGGCATAGGCAAAGCATAGGGGTGCACATGGATGCACGTGCATCCCCTGAGCTTGGCGATGCACCCCCTTCAAAAAGGCGCTGCCAACACTGCCGGTGGTGCCTGTGGGCAGTCACTGCTCACCACCCCCAGCCTGTAGGGGCACATGGGGTTCATGTGCATCGGTAGATGCAAACCAGAGTTTTATTTGCTTTGCCGACTGTAGCATTGCATTGGTGGATCATGTTCATCTTGTAGTCAGTTATGACCCCCAAATCTCTTTCGGTGATGGTGCTAGTGAGTGTAGCACTGCTGAGCCTATAAGTATGATGTGGGTTTTTTCTCCTGAGGTGGACCACCTTGCATTTCTCCATGTTGAATGTCACCAGGTTTTGATCTTGCGTGCCTGTCCAGGTCAGCCTGGATTGCCAGCCTATCTTCTAGTGTGACTGTACTTCCTCATAATTTGGTGTCATCTGCAAACTTAGCCAGTACATTTCTGACACCTGAATCCAGATCATTTATGAAAATATTAAAGAGTACTGGTCTGAGTACTGAGCCTTGGGGAACAGGGCTAAATAAATCAGAATAATATGAGTTTGTTCTTTGATCAAGATGAAAGCAGTAAATGACTTGGATCTTGGTTAACTTAGATTCATAGATTCACAGATTCATAGATGTTAGGATCGGAGGGACCTCAATAGATCATCGAGTCCGACCCCTTGCATAGGCAGGAAAGAGCTGGGTCTAGATGACCCCAGCTAGATGCTTATCTAACCTCCTCTTGAAGACCCCCAGGGTAGGGGAGAGCACCACCTCCCCCCGTTCCAGACCTTGGCCACTCTAGCTGTGAAGAAGTTCTTCCTAATGTCCAATCTAAATCTGCTCTCTGCTAGCTTGTGGCCATTATTTCTTGTAACCCCCGGGGGCGCCTTGGTGAGTAAAGCCTCACCAATTCCCTTCTGTGCCCCCATGATGAACTTATAGGCAGCCACAAGGTCACCTCAACCTTCTTTTGCAGAGGCTGAAGAGGTCCAGGTGCCCTAGTCTCGCCTCATAGGGCTTGGCCTGCAAGCCCTTAACCATATGTGTGGCCCTTCTCTGGACCCTCTCCACATCCCTCTTGAAGTACGGCGCCCAAAATTGCACGCGTTCTGTTTGTCATGCATCTGCTGATGCACGATAAAGTGCCATTGGCTTTTCTGATGACTTCGTCACACTGCCGACTCATGTTCATCTTGGAGTCCACTAGGACTCCCTAGGTGCAGCACTTTGCATTTCTCCTTGTTGAACTGCATTCTGTTGTTTTCTGCCCATTTGTCCAACCTGTCCAGGTCTTCTTGTAGTTGTTCCCTGCCCTCTGGCGTGTCCACTTCTCCCCACAGTTTTGTGTCATCCGCAAACTTGGACAGAGTACACTTCACTCCCTCGTCCAAGTCGCTGATGAAGACATTGAAGAGTATCGGTCCAAGGACTGAGCCCTGCGGGACCCCACTGCCCACACCCTTCCAGGTCGATACCGACCCATCCAGTACGAGTCTCTGGGTACGACCCTCTAGCCAATTTGCCACACACCGGACCATGTAGTCATCCAAGTCACAGCCTCTTAACTTGTTCACCAGTATGGGGTGGGATACCGTATCGAAGGCCTTCCTGAAGTCTAAGTAAACAACGTCAAACCCTACTCCTGCATCCAAGTGTTTTGTAACCTGGTCATAAAAAGAGGTTGATCAGGGGTAGGCAATTATTTGGCCTGGAGGGCCACTTAAGGAGTTTTAGTGAGCTGTTGAGGGCTGGTGGGAGGGGAAGTACTGGCCCGGCCCAGCCCAGCGCAGCAGGCGAGGATTAAATTGATCCTATCCAGCCACGGGCCTGATTGCTTCTCACCCACCACCAGGTGTGCCAGATGAAGCAGATGGGTGGGTGGGCAGGGTCTCCATGAAGACCAGCCCAAGACCCCTGCGGGCAGGGTGCACTTAGCCAAATGGATGGGATGGGGCTATGGGCAGGCAGGGGGCAGCATCTGGGAGTGGGGTGGGTGGGTAGAGCCAAGGCCAGGGCCAGGATTGGGACACAAAGCAGCAACATTGCAGGGCCGGGGCCCAGGGCAGAGCCACGATTGGCTTCCCGCACATCCCTGTAATGGGTACTGGTTTTGTAGTCAGGGACATGCAGGGAGTTCATCATGGCTCTGCCCCAAGCCCTGACCCCAAGCTGTTACTGACCCATGATCCCAGCCCAGGTCTGGCCTTGCCTCCACCCACCTATCCTGTTTCTGGACACTGTTCCCCTCCTGCCTGCAGCCCTATCCCATCCACCTGGCCAAGTACACCCTGCCCACTGGGATCCCCATGGAGACCTCATCTACCTACTTCATCCAACAGCCCCAGCAGGGTAGACAGGCCAGGGTACCTGAGCAGCGGGTTTGGATTTGGCAGTGGCATTGAAGACACTGGCAGGGGCTGTCAGGGTGGCAGGACCAGCCACACATGCCATGCCCAGGCTGCCCCTCACACCGGGCCGGGCAGAGCCAAGGGAGCCACCACAGGCCGGATAGAATCCCTTGGTGGGCTGGATCCAGCCTGCAGGCCATATTTTTTGCCCACTGCTTTGTTATACCAACCCCCACAGGAACATGTGATTGGACTTCTACTAAAGCCTTACTTTCTTTGAGTAGTGCTCCTGCTGTCTCAGCTACCTTGTTACCTGCAGGAGCTACTTTACCTTTTAACCTGTAAATGAAAGGTAGTTGTTACATCCACCAAATTTGGAAAAGAACATCTTGTTTGTTCCATTTATGAACTGTACTTAGCTATGCCAAAAAATAAGTGACTTCACAAACAGCTTGCTAAGAGAATTTCTTGAGCAGCAGATCCTGTTTTGGTTTTGCTGTATGGAATTATTTGTTGGCAATTTTTTTTCCGACAGGAATAGCTGGAAACTAGCATTGATTTGCTTCATTGTTTGAGTGCCTGTATGTCCCGTACACTATGTTCCCTGTATAGAAGTTACTTGCTGTCCAAAAATTATTGTTTTCCACATCTAGTATTAGAGCAGGAACTTCACAGATTGATTTCTGTCTGGAGAACTAAAAATGAACCAGTCATTCCCTTGTATTGTTCTCCTTCAAAACATATTAAACAGGCAAATCCCAAACACTCTGTGTGAAATGGATGGGGTTTTTTCCTTATCTGTATTGCTTCCCCTTGAAGGTGTTATGTTACTTGAGTCAATTTTCTAATTCAGATTCTTTCTCTAAAGGGCCTTTCTAAGCCACTTCATTTGCCTGTGTTGATAGTTGAACACCAAAGAATGGGAACCCTGATTCTGGAGTAACTCCTACCTACTGGGTTAAAAAGCAAAGAACTGAAGTTGGGCCTCAAGCTTGAATTCCTCCAGATCGCATTGTATTATGCTGCTGTTAGAGACTGCTGGGCTGCTAATTAATGGAGGTTGTTCAGAAACCTCATTGACATCAAATTTCTGCCATTCAGTAAGCCTGATGTTTTAAGCATCATTTAAGGAATTTTCAAAGAAGCCAAAGGAGATGATTCCTATTGAATTTCAATAGGCATTGGGTGCAAGATTCCCTTAAATGCTTTTGAAAATATCAGTTGTAAGCCAGATCTAAAATAAAATGCTGAGCAAGAACACTTCCTGCAGGTGATTCCCACTAAAAATGAAAAGCCTCCTAAAAATGGCTAAATTTCCCCCTCTTGGTACTGAAAATATCACTTAGAAAATAACTTTTTCTTTTATTGTGTAGTGTTTACTAACAGAAGACATCAGTGTCAGTTATACATAATTTTAGAAGCAAAGGAATGCCCAAAGAAGGCTGAGACTGTATCATTTTCTTCCTTTGTTCGTGCTCATGGTTACACTCCTTTTCCTTGTCCTCTTGGGCCACTGGTGCCTCCTGAGTCTGGGGGGACACCTGCAGAAGCTATCACTGGTGAGGGTAAAGCTGGCAAGCATTCACACACACTGCTGGTGGTGTTGGCAGTGGAGGCAGAGCTGGTGAGCATCCACAGACACTGCCAGCAGCATCGTGGCAGGAGCAGAACTGAAGAGCTCCTGTGGATGCCGCTGGCGGGACCAGACCTGGCAAACATCCACAAACTCTGCCACCGGTGTTGGGGACGGCCCTGTCAGGGGGGGCACGTGCCCCCCCATGCCCCACCTACACGTTGCCTATGCTTGTCCTTATCTTTGTGTGCAATACTTTCATTTTCCTGTTTTAAGAAAACAAAAGTTTTGCTGTTACTGCTCATAGCCCCTGATACTTGGCTGCCAGGGGATACTATACTCGGGGATACTATACTCAGGTGTACTGATCTTGTGTGCATGGTATGTGTTGGGAAGGGGGTGGGGAGCTAGATGTTGCATTTGTCCCTGGACAAATTGCGTCTGTGTTTGTTTGTCCTGGACCAGAAGTCCAAAGTGGTGCAAACACGTACTCTAGATACCTTTAAGAAATGCTTGTATGTTTATCTTGCTGGGGTGATCTGACCCCAGCTGACTTCCTGCGCCTTGGGCAGGGGCTGGACCCAATGATCTCACAAGGTCCCTTCCAGCCCTAATGTCTATGAATCTATGAATCTATAAGTGTTCCAAGACTGGTGTGTACACATATCACCCTTCTAATCAGGATTTAGTGAGCAGCTGAATATATACTTTTCTGCCATTTATTCAATTATGTAATCCCAGGATAACCATCAGACACACTTTGCAGTGTCCCAGGATAATCTGTCAGCAGTTATTTTCCAAGGAATTTTTTTTTTAGGATGTATCCTGGGGCTAGAGACATGGATGCCTGAATGATTGCACTTTGTCCTGGGATAAAATGGTTTATCCTGGGACAAATGCAGCATGTGTGTAGCCTGTGTGTGTGAATAAAACCCCTAGAAAATGTACAGTAAATGTGCCTTCTGTAAAGCAGAAATGCAGAGCAAGGTGGACTAGTTCTAACTGAAGAACAGCACATCAGCCAAAGTTGTTTTTAACTGAACAGGAGGGTTGGATAACACCCTTCTATAATGCAGTTCACCTTTTCATCAGGAATTAAGGGCCAACATTTTTCTGCTGCAAGTAAGCAAAACTCCACTGATTTCAGAACTGAATTTGGTCCCCAGATTTTATTAAAACTTATATCTTTTGAAGAGGAAATGGGAATCCCCTCCTAATGGAGGATTTTCCAATGGTAATCCCCAGCCCTCACTGTTTTCCAGTCTTTGATAAACTGGCCAGACTAGGGGCTCACCCCTTTACTTTACTTTGTTGGAAAGAGCCAGCTACTAACCTGAGCTTCCAAATTTAGAAATAAACATTTATATTGAGAGATATCCAAAGCACATTCCTATGACATCAGATCACCATCTAGCTTACTGCACAATGCACCATGTTTACAACTCTCTCAATGATATTCAGTGAGAGGTCAGTGCTCAAGGGATGGTATTTTATATTTCAGTAAAAATTACTGGTGCTTTAAATTTCAGCGGGATAGTGGTGGAATAAATAAAAGCAGAGAAGTCTACTGTCAGCCCCTGGAGTTTGGCTTCAAGGGCAAGAACTGCCAACAGCCAATTACAATTCTTAAACAACATGCACATGACTGCGTGGCAGAGCTGTGCTTGGGTGCACTGCGGTCTGGGCTGAGTTTGTAGCTCCTGCATGCATTTTATAGAACCCAGTAGATCCCACCTTGATATTTTCACCCTGTGCAACTGATCCTCACAATTCACAAAGGAAACAGCACAGGGATTTTATATTTAAGCATAATTTTTCTCTTTCTACAACAGATAAAAGGTATACACCACCCTCTTCCCTACCCCTGAGGCTTAACCTCCCTCAGCTGATTTAACAAAGGTTTAAGGGTTGTGTTCCCCCACCCCGCTTTCTCCTTTGGGACCCTAAAATAGTGTTTAAGGAACAAGCAGCTGTCTTTGGAACTAATAAGCAGAATGCATGGTGACTTCATTAGTTACACACATCACAGAGTCCTAATCCCCCTGCTCCCTGCCTATGTGTCAGCACTCCAAACCCCTTGCAGTCTGGCTCTTCCCTAGTAACTTGTTAAACACTTGTGTTCTCACAAAGACACAAACTGTGGCTACAGAGCAGACTAAACTGGATTTAATTGAATCTTTAGGCAGTGATTCACTGAACAAAGACTTGACTGTGTCTGACCTGGACTTCTCTCAGCAGGGAACTTGTGGGACGGTCAGCCTGGTTTAAACAAAGTTTACCAGTCTGGCATTGACTGAAGTTTGAGATCACAAAAATATAAGAAGCAGCAGCAGTGAAAAGGTACAAGAATCATTTACTGTACTAGAGCGGTAACTTACACACTTTAGGATCAGTGCTTCCACCTTTAGGGCTAGAATAATCTATACTGGGCATGTCTACATGAGACGTTTTACTGAGCATTAGACTAATCTAATGTTCAGTAAAGCATCACCATGTATCTGTGCACGGGACTTACTGCACAGTAAATTAGGCTAATGTGCCATTTGCTAGTACCGGAAAATACAGGTACTAAATTAATGGCACATTAGCTACTGCGCAGGAGTGCACGTGTAGATACTGACCGGAAGCAATTTGCTCCCAGTCAGCCTAAGCAGCAGCACCAAGCAGGGACATCTCTCCCAGCCACATGGGCATCTGGTCTGGCCTCCGTGCCCCAGGGACCTTGAGCTACCCCTAGCTGCTGCAGCGGGGCAGAGCACAGCAGGAAACACCATGAAACACCATGAAATGGGCTGTTCCTGTAAGGTGCAGTTTGCTTCTGAGAGGGGCACACATGTAGATGTGCACCCTGGAGCACTTTAATGAGCCTGAATTTTCTGCAAAGAAAATTCAGGCGCATTAAATGCATGTGTAGATGCACCCAGTGATGTTACACTTCAGAAAATATTAATCTACTCATAAGAAACAATTCCTGGTTATTTAACTTGTTTGACCAACTAAAAATAGCATGGACAGCTGATAGAACTTCAGCATACTACACACAACCAAGAAAGGAGTTTGCTTAGTTATCTGTGCCTGACATCATTTGCGTTCGCTTGCTATCAGTGCATTATATCTACTTTTAGCTATGGCTGTCATACAAGTAATGGATCCATAATTTTACTGTTTTTAAAAACCCTGTGTGCTACCTGGCATTCAGGAAGGGTTGACTGAGTGGATAGGATGCTTTCTAACAGAGTGAAGAGTTAAGCAAATTTCAGCAACCACTACCTATTTCCTGGGCCGCTGTAAAGTTAGAAGTGATCAGGGCCACAGTGACAGTGCTGCACAAAGCAAAACTAGTAGAAAGCTTCAATTTTTCTCCCAGAAGCTCATGACATTCTTAGCCCATCTTCAGTCCCCCAGAAGACAGAAATAAAAAGAGAAAGAGAGGGAAGGCACGAGATCCACATTTGGGTTTTCATACAGGAACTGCCTTTAAAAAGTTAATATTTGTCGCCAGTGTCTGGAGTTATTTCTTGTCCTAGCTACAGAGGGAGGAATGTTAAAAAATTTTGGAACAGTACTGTGTGATTATTATTAGCAAATGGTGATTCTCCAGTATCATTATATATTGACTTTGGTAAAACACATTCTGTTTTCCAAAATGCTTTATTATCAGAGGTGCTAAAAGTTTTTCCATTGATTTTAAAGGGCTTTGGGTCAGGCCTTGCTTGTATATAAAAGGGAAGAAAAGAATAAATACGTTTTCACAAAAGAGTGTCCATGACTTTTTACCACATTTCTGTAAATTTTGCTCTTTTCACTAGGAACACCTTCTGACCACTCTTAAAACAAATTGTGCAAGATGGCTGTCATAATCTTGCCGTGCTATACCATGGCTTGATATCAGTAGAAACATCACAGAAAGAATTCTTAAGTTCAGAATTGACCACAAATTAGTCATTTAAATCACAAATATATTGGCTCCAGTAGTTTCAATGGAAAAGCCTAACCTGTAGGATAGAAATGTATATTTCCTTTCATGTTAGTCAGAGTACAGTTTTCCTTTGTGTATGTATCTTAGCCTGTCTGGTGAAAGAGAAAAAAAGACACTTCCCATGGTCTTATTTAAATTCTGTGCCACCTCACAGTACAAGGATGAGTAACCCAACTGAATTTTCCCCTCCAAGTAAGTGTGTCATGCATCAGACAACTAGAGCATAGCTGATTGTTAAAAGTTTTTAAACATTCAGCCATTCATGAGAGAAGAATAAAACAAAGTCTAATGGCAGCAACCAAGTAAAGGAATTAAAGTCACTGATGATGGCGTCAGCACTTGCTGGTCCATCATTATTAATGCAGATATTCATTGTCTGGACTCAGTTAGAGCTTGATTCAGTTTTCAGTGAGGGGTCCTCAAATGTGGAATTTGCCATTTGTTTTGCCAAAGCCTAAATATTTTGACCTTCGGGTCACACCACAAATTGTAATATTCTCCTGAATTTTCTGGCAGGGGGAGGGGAGGGGAAAAAGAACTGATGAAAGGAGTGTTGAGAACAATTTGGATTCTGGAGGAATGTGTTCCTTAATGCTGGGTTCCTTGTGAAAGCTCACATGTTCAGGTTGTCAGATGGTTGATAAAATTCTATAAACTGGAATAATATTGTCTTGTTTGAACACACCTAAGAACATAAGGAGAAAGAGGCACACTTTCTGACTCTACCTTTTATTAGACCAACTAAGAAATTGCAAAAAAAAGATCTTTTTTTTTCTTCTAATTTTTTTTGTGATTTCTTAGATGGTCTAATAAAAGGTATCATCTCTGAACCAAGAGTTCTAGAGTTTTGCATTTTCTTTTGTCTCGGACCAACACAGCTATCAAATACATCCCTGACACTTTCTCATTGGCACTCTCAAGATGAAAGTGCAGGGGTGGGTTGTGCCGAAGGCCTCCTCTGACCATATGGAAATCCCAGAAATCTGGGACACTGCCTCCCCTCCCTGCCCCACACTCTCGCAAGTCAGTGAGGGCGAGGCTGCCTGCAAAGCACTCCATGCTGCTCTGACTCCCAGCCGTACTGCGCCTCTTGCCCCTGCATTTCCAGACGCCCATTATAATTCCCAACAGCCTGCCAGAACCAGCTTCTGAAATCCAGGGCTATCCCAGCTAAAACAGGACATATGCTCACCCTAATTATGCCTTGCTGCAACTATGCAATAAGCCATCTGCCATGGTTGTGAGGGGAAATGGAAGGCCATGGTCCCTGTAACTCTCTGCTCCGAAACAATCACTTTTGTGGAGACTAACATGGGCGGCCTTGCTCTTTAGTCTGAGCTCTTAAAATCCCTACTCTGTGTTCAAAATGACCTATATACAAGTGCTTGAGAGGGAGAGCTCCCTCCATCCTTCCCCTCTGTAGCATGTTAGTACAGGAACAAATACAGGCTCTCTGTGTCTAATATGGGGTCCAGGGAGTTCTAAGTACTTTGGAAGAACAGGCCACAACTGCATATGAAAAAAAGGAGTCTGGCCATTTTCTCCTAAAATTGTCTCTGCTTCCTATGGGTATGTATAGGCATTACATTTAGATTGGCCAAACCAGAGTTAGGTCAATCTAAATGCCCAATGAAGTAGGCATTTACTGTGTGTAAATCACCCAAAACATGGCACACCCTATCTGAGTTAGTTCACCAAAGGAAGTGTGCTAATTTAGATCAAGGTCAGGTTAGTCCAATCTCACGAACCTGCACATGCTCACAGCACAGCCCTAGGGTGGTAAAGTCCAGCCATTTGCCCCAGGTCCAGGGACTGCACTATTCCCACTAGCTCCTGGGAGCAGCAAACAGCTGTACACCCTACTCCCATTCTACATTTAGGTGGCTTAAAATAAGGCACGTGAATGTAGTCCAGGCGTGGTTGTACACACCCTACGCCTTCAGTTTTCATTATGGTCAAAAATATCACCCCAAATCTAATTTATTTTTTTTACACTGAGGCAATCTCTAATTAGTATACTATTACATCCAACTCATATAAGATCTTGTTCATTCACTGAAAGATCATCAGTAGTAATTTCAACCCAAACGCTCAGCATCTGAATTCAGAATGCTCTACAGTTGATTTATCTTAGCCTGCAAAAATTATCACAAGTCACTGCTGACTCAGGCAGGGTTTGGGCCTATGAAATCCTGAATGTTCTGGCTCCCATCCTGCAAACTGGGAAGCACATGTTTAACTTGAAGCAGATGAGCCCTCCTACATGCTCCCAGGAGGACATCTCACATGCTGAAAGTGAAGTGTCTTGGTGAAAGCTTGGCAGGAGCAGAACAAGACTGCTCAGCACCAGCCAGATTGAGCCCACAGTGCTTTTCTTGTGTTCCCATAGAAATAGCATTACTGAGAACAAACTATGACAGGACAGATTTTGTTTCACGTATTCACCTTTTGGATTTAACTGCTGGATGACCTTGTGAAAGCAAGAATCCTCCCCTGTGCCTTAATTTCCCCATACACAGAGGAAGAATAATGCTGCTGACCTTCTTTGTAGAGCACTTTGAGCTCTACTGATGATAAGTAGTAGATAAGAACTGTATATATCTATTATTATTTATTATTGTTTGGAGCAAGGTATCTATGCAGTATGGGGAAAGGTTGCAAAATTTGGCCCTGAATACATTAATGTAGCAGAGTTAGATTTGTAGTTAAAATGTTCATGCATTCTGCATAATGGATCAAGACTTGGGTAGTCGAGAGCCAGTGTGACTTTCAGAGTTCATTGTATGTGAAATGCTACTTACTAGGCAAAGGATGAGAGAAGGTCTCTCAGACTGAAACTTTTGACACCTGGTTGTATGGGGTGGAATTTTTTTTCTTTTCCAGCTCTGTAAAATGGTGTGAGCTTTTTTCGGTTTGTTGCAACAAATACACTCAAATAAAAGAATGTTTGAAAAAAGGTTTACAGAAAGTCTGCACAGTTCTTTTGATCTAACTGATCCACTCTACCATCTTAGGGTAAGATAATGCACATTTTACTGATTCCATTATTATATGTTGAAACAATAATTCCCAACAAATTGTGCAATAATTTGTACAAAATCATTTGCTGTGTGTTTCCACATAATTTTTATTCTCATTTTAGATTCAGATTTTAAAAGGATATATTTCACTTAAATTTTTTTTTTTGATGTTCCTGGTCAAATGTAGGTTTAACTCATTTGCCATTACTAATCTGAGTAGTCTTACTTCATGGAGTAATGAAGCTTTAAGAAAATATTGCTATTTTAGGAAGAGAATTCCATCCTTCCAGAAACAAACCCATACAATTCCAGCCACCACTCAAAACCTTCCCACTTAAGATGTTGAAATTTAGAACCCAAACTTTAAAATGAATATTGCAATAATATTATTAACTGGGGAAGGTCAATACCCATTGTGATACAGAGACTTTGTCATGTTCATTTTTCCTTCAGACTTTTAATTTTTTTCTGAAAGAGTGATATTTTGATTCTTAAACAGTTAACTAGATTATGAATTAAATCAAATAATCTTTTAACAAAAGGATTGAGAATATGTTGGGTTCAACTGCTTTATTTTTCTTAAAATTGGACTTACAGTATCAGTGGTCCTGATTCTCATTCATGATATTTGCAAACACTTTAAGACTGCTTTCTGATGCTAGAGAAGTATGAGGAAGAAATGGTGTGAATGAGGAAGAGTTCTAGTGAGTTTAAGCTTCCCAGGTATATTCCCAGGTAATCTATGCTACCTAGACGAGTAAAATTGAAGGGAAAGTATCAGTACTGCTAATGAAGAATTGTGTTGTTCAGTAGTAGAAGGCTAGATTTTCTTGCAAGTCGGAGGTTTTGGAATGAATCCCTTTCTTGTCACCTGAAAGAGATGGGTGTTGTTTGTGTTACCCTGAAACAAAGTAGTTTAGGGTCAGTAAACCGCAACAGTGAAATTCAGCGGAGTATTCTGACTTGCACCTGTTTTGGATCTAACACATTACATTTAATTGCAAACTAGTGATATTTTAGGAGCACATTACCTCAGAATCCATTTTAAACACGGCATGCAGATAATCTTCCAACGGTATTGAAACATGTGGCCATCCTACATTTCAAATGGGAAATGCACTGATGTCTCTGTTTTAATAACACTCAAAACCAATTGTTTAACTTTCTGCCTAAATCCTATGACTTTCTCTTTGGGGTACAGAGTTATTAATATCTGGTCATTTCCAAGTTTTCCAACACCGCTGACATAAATAAGTTGCCTTTGCCTTTTTAGATTTTGAGTTCAGTTTCTATATTTTCCACTCTTTGGTCTTTGCTCTTCAGGGTAGATTTTGTCTGCCATATAAAACAAAGAGATTATTCCATCTAAATCTTTGGAAAGTTCTGTTCTTTGGCACAAAGTTGTGTTGTCTGATACTTCTTTCTTCTTAGTGTTGGATTTCTGGAAGGGAAACCCTTCCTATGAGGAGACTTAAATTTCCATCAGTCATAGGGAAAACTGTTCCCTTTTGGATACTGGAGGTTGGCTTGGGATAGATTGTTCAAAAGAAATAAAATTCCAGATTGTTTCATTTTGAACCCAAGTCTTTAACTTTGGGGTGGTTATTATTTCCAGCAAACACCTTGCTCTTGAAATTTTCTCAGTCTTTTCCAGAGTAGTGCATTGCATGTAATAACCAAGGCATTCAAATGGCTGGAATGCAGCAGGCATAATGAAAATAAAGCAGTTATCAATAGGTAAATATTAATTTATATTTAACATTAAACATTGTGATGCATTTCTATAAAAACACAGAATCAGAGCAATGTTAAAGTGTAGCAAGATTGACTTTCCCTCTGATTTGTTCTTGTTTCTTGACTAGGATGATTATTTAAAGATATCTTCTGAATTAGCTTAGAAAGTTATTTTATTTGGGTTCTTTGTCCTTTTAATGTGATTTACATGATTTACTTTCTCCTGATTGAAAATCAAGAGTGGTCAGACACTGTTCTTAAGTCCCTAAGATGTATCTAAGGGGGATGCTAGCTCATTCAGATTTCACATCAATGGAAGTGATTCACCCACCATTTTTAATCTGGTATTAAATTCACACATAGGTATTTTGGTCATGGACCTGTATGCATATATTTCTCTAATTTAATAAACACACAGTGATGTATTGTGTAACCTACATATACACCAGAAGTTGCATTGTTCTTGTAAGAGTTGATGTAGCTACATCTTATTTTTTTAGTAGTCTCTAGACGAATGCTTCCTAATATGGCTGTCCAATGTCACTTATTAATCCCCAAATCAAAGGATTCTTGAATATCCAAGCTTCAATATCTAACTTTAATATCTCTGGTTGCAGTTTAAGCCTGTTATTTCTTGTTCATTCACCTGGGGACATAAGGAACATAGATACCATTCTTTTCATAACAAACCTTTCTCTGTTTGACTGCTGTCCACTGTACACTAAGGCACAGGAGCCCTGCTATGAAGAATCTGCTGAAAGTGGAGTTATGGTAGAATAAAGTGCCAGCCTTGATTCTTCAGATATCTAGAGCCGGTTGGCAGTGTTCCAAGCCGTATTCTTGCACTGCAGCCACCATGGCTAGAACTCACAGAATATCAAGCAGAGTAGAGAAGTGGTTGCTCAATCTTTTGGCTCCACAGGCCAGATGAATGGAACAGGGCCAGTCCATGTCCTGGATAGAGCCCTGCACACTAGGATTAGGCCCTGGGAACCTGGTGCCGCCCCCTCCCAGCTCCCTACACCAGGATTGGGCCCCCACTCTGCCCTGTGTCCTGGAATCAGGCACCTAATTCAGTTCACAGTGCCCAAGGCTCCCCATGGGTCCAGACATTTGGCAACAGGGGAGCAGTGCCACCCCTATCCTACTGCCAGATTTCCAGACCTGTGGGGAGGCCAGATGACACTGCACGGCAGGCCAGATCTGGCCTGCAGGGCAGGGGTTGAGCACCCTTGGACTACAGCTGTTCTCTATGCCTCCTGCTTATAGTATTTGCCTATTTTCTTTGGGAAATAAAAGCCTTGTTGTTTAGTGCAAACAAGGATGTAATTTCTTTTCCTTTGAGAAAACACAAGTCTGTCGCATGACAAAATGCCTGCTTGCATATACTGCCTAAGCCCATTAGGCATAAGTAGATTTCTTTCAGTAGGATGGCATCCCTACACTGAACCTTCAGGCCGATGAGGGCCCAAATGATGAACTAGAACTCCTTTCTGTCAGTAGTACTGACAGAAGCCTCAGTCAGTTCTTTAATTATATTTCAACAGCTGTTTTTAAATATTTGTATTTCCTTTCTCAAACGTGGCTAACAAAAAAACTTGGTAAATGAAGAACACATTATTGCTTTTAACCAAGAAATACAAAGCTCTGCAACACAAGAAGCTGTCATAGACAAGCTGAGCCCTTTCCAAGAAAAATCATTTCCTTCCCAGACCTACATCATTGCTGATGCCACTCTGGATGATATGGAAAGAAAACACAGCACACTGGGGACTGGATTAAAAACCAAGGCCACAATCTATATTGAATTGCAATAATTCAAATTCCAGTGTTACTTGCCAGCCAAGAGTCCTGATAGTGGTGGGTAAATAATGATCCAGCTTGACAGTATCCATGGTGTGATCTCTAATCCAAAAAGAAACAACTTTCTCCTTCCAATAGCAGCTCTTATATCATACAAGTAGCAAACATGTGAAAAAAGAGGCAATGCCTGGGCTGGATGGGCTGGATAACATACTACAATGTCCTTTCACCCATGCATATACACAACATCCTTGGCATGTCTGCTTCCAAACCTGTGTAAATATTATTGGAAAGGAGACTGTGATGATGACAATCTTCTCCTACTGCAAAGACCTTCTCCATGGGCATGTCTACACAAGACATTTACTGCACAGTAGACTAATTAGCTGTTCAGTAAATGCTGCACATCTACATGTGTACCCCTATTAGGCTGGAGTAAACTAATTAACACCACAGTAGGATAGTACTTGCAAGTACAAGTACTATCCTGCTGCGGAGTTTTTTATTCTGTAGCAGTGCACATATAGAGGCTTCCCTCGCTGACTAGGGCATGAGGGTGCTTCAGTGAAGGGGTTGCCCACTGGCTAGCCCCACACTGAAGCACCCTTGTGCCCCAGTCACCTCTTTGCAACATGTTAACTGGGGGGAGCAGCCCCAGGATGACAGGAGGATCCCCTAGGGCCCCTGCCAGCCAGGGCTGCTCTGACCCAACTCAATGTGTTGTGGTGCCGGGTGCACTTGAAGACCCAGTGCCTGGAAGCAATAAACTCCAGAGCAGTAAGCTATGGAGTTTATTCATGCACATTAATTGCATCTGTAGATGTACCTCCTGACATGTTGTAACATTAATAACTGCCTCAGCCTTTATAGATCATGTATACCATTGACAGGAATGTATGCTGGATAAGGTTATGCCATTTTTCCTTGGAGTGACACCAGCCCATAAACAAGCATTTGCTTCCCTCCAGATGATTTCCAGTGGGAGATTCCATACTCATTTGCTGAGTGCATGAAGGGAAACTCCTCCCTAGCTCTACATGGTAGTCATCTTCACTCTTAGTATGTCAGTAGAGATAAGAATGAAAGACCTTTTCAATCATGGCTGAAAGGGACCTCAACAGTACAGATGCAGAATGTGATATTCTAAATCTTCCCAGATAAATACTTACCCACCCTCTTTTGGAAAACCTCCAAAGGAGATTCTATAGCTTCATGGGCAGCTTGTTCCATTGTCTTTCCGTTCTTACAATGTGGGTGTTTTTCGTCTGAGATTTAATCTAAATCTATTTTGCTGCAATTTAAAACCATTGCTCTATGTTCTACTTCCTGTGGCAAAAGAGAAGACTTGTCTTGAAGAATCTTCATGGCTGCCATTCAAATATTTGAAAACCTGCTACCACGTGCACACATGCACGCACACCTGTGTGTGTGTGTCCATGTCCCTGCCCTTATCTTATTTTTTCCAAATTAAACATACCTGGTTTTCTCAGCCTTTATTCATATGGCTTGACTTCCAGACCGTTTATCATTTTTGTTGCCGACTCCTGGATCCTCCTCAGCTTGTCTATGTCCTTTTTGAACTGAATAACCCAGCTCTGTACACAGTGCTCCAGTTGTGGCCTAACTCAGTAGTTCCCAACCTTTTTTTTTTGCTGCGACCCACTGCTGGGAGTAGAGTGCAGTGGCAGTAGTGAGGGAGCTCTCAGCATGGGCCGCAGCTCGTCTTTTGTGTGCAGTGCCATCGGCATTATCCCCGCAACCCCCACTTGGGTTTTGACCCAAGGTTGGGAACTGCTGGCCCAACTAGTGCCAACTATAGTGCTATTATTGCCTTCCATATCTGATATATAATACCTTTGTCAATGCAGCCCTAAATTGCATTTGCTTCTTTTTGTGACTGCATGATAACAGGTTGAGTTTGTGAACCACTAACCTCAGGATTCTTCTTGGCAGTGTTACTGTCAAGCCAGTTATCTCCCATTCTGTATTTATGTCAAAGTACTTGTCATAAAAATCCTAAGATAAGTTAATTTTAACACTAACACAGAAAAAACCCCACCTCTCCTTGAGTTGAATTGGGAGTACCTCGGCCAATTAGCAAAGGAACAAAATTGGCTCTTCTTCTCACTGGCAGCTCCATTTTGCACTTCTCTCCTCATTACTACCAACCTCCTTCTTACAAACCCCACAAATTCCAAGTCACAAAATTTATCCTCCTGGAAAGCCGCATTTATACCTGGAAAAGATATTTGATGAAGAGGAGAGGAAAGCAAGAGCCATGATAAAAGGATTGAAACAACATTGGTTAGATGCTATCTGTAGGAAAAATGGCTAAGATAAAGCAAAATGTCTACAAATAGATAGTTACATAACAGGAAAAGTGAAAAGGCTCAATTCCATGGTTAGACTATGAGGCCTGAGCAAAATCTTGTGCAGTTTTACCCAATTGTTCACCTAGAACACTTCAGCAATTGTACAAGTTCAGGAATAATTATCTTTAGAAATAATTGAGGTCAGACCAAAGGGATGGGTTAAGCCCAATATGGCTTCTCTCCTGCCCCTAGGTTTGATACCAACAGAATAGCCCTGTCCATTAGCTCCTACTCTGGTACAGCGGAGATTAGCAGTTAAGCAGAGTATGACTAGACATAACCCCAAGACAGTGGCGTACTGATGGGGGGGAGCCATGACCCTGGGCACCCTCCAGGAGGTTCTCAGTCACCCAGTGGCACTTCGGATTTCACCACCGGCACTACCGGTTCCACCACCGGTGTTTCTGGGCTTGGCGATCAGCTGCTGGGGGACACCCCCCCACCGCAGCAATCGGCCATGGATGGTGGGGCGCAAATGCAAGTATTGGCCCCTGGGTGCCAGGGACCAATGGTACACCACTGCCCCAAGAGCTGGCCCAGCATCTCAGGCTCTCCCAAGGCAGAATATGAGCCCTGCTCTAGGCCATGCACTCACTCAGTGTGCCTGAACAAGAGCAGGGGCCAGGGCTTATTTTGTTAGTGACAGACCATGTGTCAGGAGGGAAGCCATAGAGACATGCACTTATACTTTTTGCTATAATGCCTTGCAAAAATTATATCTAACAGGCTCTTACAAGAATCTCTTACAGATGCCAAAAATGTCTTTTGCAAACAAAACTGATAAGATAGAAACATCCTGGGTGTTAATGAAATGCACTACAGATAAAAAAAAATGTAAGAAACAAAGACATGAATGTGTCAAGATGAGCTGATGAAAATATAAGTACTGGCATTGAAAGCAAGCTGACATTCCAGCCAGGGATAAGCAAATAACCCAGTGTTCAGAGGCACCTGACAAAATCTTTTAGGAACCATTTGACTGGTTTTCTTTAGAAGGATACACTAAAATACTGAACCTGGTATATTTTGCCCTTGTTTGCACAAGTGGAAGTGATGCATGTTATTTTATGAACTGCCAGATAGCATAGCACAGCATTGAGCTTTACCTCACTCTGCTGAATATACAATTTTTCCAGTGCTTACTGCTGTTACCCAAAGTACTGTTGCAAAAGAATTAAGGAACATTCACTTTTCAAGACATCTTTTGTTTCATTCAGCATGAAAATATCATTCCAGCCTCAAAATACCCAAATCCTGAAACACCACAATCTATATGAAGTATCCCAAAGAACGCAGTACACTTTTTTTTTTAAAGGGGAAAAAGATGTAGGCCTTATTATTTATATTATATAATGGTTCTACAACTGAAGGCCTGCTCTGCATGTTTTCAGCCTAATTTCTATAACAGATTTTCAATCCCTGCAAATGTCAAAATACTCAGAACAGATTCTGATCTAACATTGTAAAATGCTCGTCCAAAATACTCTGAAGTCTAAACTCTAAACTCTAACTTAGCATGACACCAACCTTTGGACTTGCTTTCAGTTCTCATTCCTTTTTAGCTTATTTGTGGAAACTTATAATTAGATTCTCCTTTTCCTTTTTTTTCCCCCCTAACTGATAAAGTACCATAAATCCTGGACATCATCCATGAGTGCAGTCATTTATGAATTCTGCTGTATTTTGCACATTGCACCATATGTAAGACAAACTAACTTGGAGGCACAGTTTCTTATTCCTGGCATGCAGGAGAGTCACTGAGAGATATCATATGGTCTCCTGGCAAAAGTACAAAGTAGCTCTTGCTGTTTGATCTACTGTCTTAAACTTAAATGCAAAATCTGATAATTGGGTCAGGCAGGAGAAGAACCTTACTAATAAAGCTCTTTTCATTTCCTTTTCCTATATTTCCTCTTTTCATCTTTTCTTTCTCTCTTTTTTGTTTGGTCCTGATGAGCAAGAATCAGCAGTTAACTCAAGGTTTAGAACTGAAGCTTGGCTTACAGAGTTTCATCTCCTCCTGAATTCCCTTTCTGATTGTTGTCCTTTAATATAAGCCATTTTCTTGACTTCCCTGACAGTGCACTAACGTCTTAACCAGGGCTTGCTAGGAATATATTTTTATGATTGTTTTGGTCTCCATAAAACAAAAATCATGAGTACACCATATATCTTTGGAAAATTGCTGCCTCTCTGGGCTTGGCTTTCCTACGGGGCAAAAAAATGATTTCTGTGTTAGACCATTAAAAAAAGACAGAGTACTTCAAAGAACACAGAAGATAAATTAAAGCTGAACTTCCTTTTCAAGCAGAATATCTCCTTAATATGAGAAGTCTGAGTCTCAGTTTGCTCAGCTGAGTGATTTTTTTTTTCAACAGTAATACAAAACGTTTGTTCTGTGCTAGGAATAGCACAGCAAGAACATTTCATGGTCGGTTTCATGGCCCAAATCAGATACTTCATGGTTGCTCACATTATTGGCTCCTCCCTCCATCCAGGATTTTGCCTATATTTCATCCAAAATATGATACCCAAACCCTGAAAATTATAATAAATTACTTACAAAAGGAAGTCATGCTCTAAAGTGATAGAAAATATGATGCTTTCTGCCTCTTATTTAGTACATGAAGGCTTTAAAAATGTTAACTGTCTGACTGCAGCTTTCCGTGCTGGGTGGTCAGTTGAATAGATACATCACTTCTGATGTGATTGCATTAGAAAGGCTTTTAAATTGCATTGAAAAGGTCACAGATACAGATGACTGGTGGCCCAAAGTGACTGAATAATAGTGATTTAATTGATCATTAAGCCTCAGCTATTGTGTACTTAACATACAGAATGGCCAGCCTACACAGGACTGCCCAGAGCAATCCGTTTTATTGCATTATTACTAGTATAATATTGACTGCCATTGACTTATTTATTACTCTGGTGGACCTGTGAGTTTTCTATATGTCATGCCTTCAGAGGCTTGGGAATGTTTTTAACACAGAAAACAAGTTCTGATTTGTGAAGAACCAAAGTAGATTTCCCCCTCCATAATATCGTTGACAAATATAGCAGTTGCTCAACTCTGGTCAGAGACGATGCTGACAGGTCATCAGCAGCCAAATGCAGAGGAAGAGAGCTTGCATGTGTGGCTACAAAGGGTCTCGAAACTGCATCCTTGTTGACATTTTTATGGGAGTGACTGACTGATTATAGTGCTTACTAACTGAAATGAGTTACTGCTTAAGAGTTCATAAATAATTCTGTTACTCAAAGCAGGACCTCAACTGAAAAAAGACGTTTTAGAAAAGCATATGCTAATATGTTGGTTTACAATACATATTGGGATAGGATATTTGGAAAAGACACAATACATTATATTTTCATTATGCATTCCAAATTCAGCATTATCTACTATATATTGGAGTATAAAGAGAGAGCATTAACAGATGCTCATTTTCATACAGTAAAATATCAGAGACCCTGAAATCACAAGACCAAAATATAATTAAAGAGCCATAATACAAGTGTCCAGTCTCCCATATTTATTGTCTCTCTCTCCCTCCTTTCTCCCTCCCCCTCCCTGCCCCCACAGGTGTCCTAGGCATCAACAGTGGTTTTCTTTCTTAAAATATTTTTGTTACAGATGTGCCCCACTGCAATTTTCTTTCATTTGAGACCCATGCCAAAGTTCCTTTAAGTCAAAGTAAAGACTGTCATTTCCTGTAATGCATTTAGTCAGGCCCTTGAATATCTGTATCCTAGTAGAAATTAAGAAAGAAAACTGGGACCCCTTCCTACCACAGGTGTGGTCTACCACAGTGGGGGCCAACCTGTTCAGCAGCCGAGCACCTTCCCCAAGTGCCACTGTACTCTCGTTCCCCTGTCTGCCTGGCTGATCTGCTCTCTGTTCACTGCCTTGCCTACCACTGTGCTGCCTGTCCCCTCCCCAGTCTGCCATGTGCATTCACAGAAGGATCATACCACTCGTGGCAGGTTGGCCACCCCAAAGACATAAGAACATAAGAACTGCCACTTACTGAGTCACAGGTCTATCTTGCTCAGTATCCTATGCCACACATTGGCAGCGTGTAGATCAGGGGTGAGCAAAATACAGTCTGTGGGCTGGATCTAGCCCACCAGCTGATTGGATCTAGCCTAGGGGAAGGGACCCACCAATTAACTGTACCCAGCCTGTGGCTGCCCCTTCTGTGCTCCACACGGAGCGAAGCCCTGCCCACTTTCTCCCAGGGTAGCGCACACTGTGCTCCCACATTCCCAGAAGGGCCCTGGACCCTTGCCCCGGCCCTAGCCCTGGCCAGCACACACAGCTTCTCAGCGCAGCGGGGCTGCTGTTGCTGCTGCTGCAGCCACCTGGGAACTGCTCAGCTCCCCCCACCTCCAGTAGCTTCTCCTTCTGTCCCTGTTGCAGTGCTCCAGGCAGCACGTAGGGAGGGGAAGTGGCTGTAGGTTGAGGGGAAGCAGCAGCAGGCAGGGAGGAAGCTGCAGCTAGGGTCTTCTGCCGCAGTATACAGGGCTCCAGTTCCAGCTTCTGGTCACCTTCCACCCACTCCACCCTCCAAGCATGATCAGCAGCCACCTGTGGGCTGCTGAGTGGGTAGAAGGCAGCCCATAAGGAAGCTGTGTGCTTTGGCTGGGGCCGGGCCTGGGGCCGGGGCCGGGGCCAGGGCCACGGAGGTTGCAGGTGGAAGCACAAGGTACGTATAGGTGGGAGCACATCATGGGCTGCCTCAGGTGGGAGCAGCTAGGGCTTGGCCCCATGCAGTATGCCAGGAAGCAGCCACAGCCCTGAGGGGAGTTGGAGTGGACTTCACCTACACCACCTGGGTGAGCTTTGCTACATGCACCTCCTGCCCCTCACTTACCCCTGGCTAGCTCCTAGGATCCAACACTCGGGCAGCCCCCCACACGCGCATACCTAGCCCACCCCACACACACCCAGATCCCCTTCATACTCACCCCAAACTTCCCACATCCCACCACACACACATACACACTCCACCCATACACACCACACTCCCCCACACACACCCCACACCCTCCCACATACAACCCCCTAGCCCCTCCGACATGCAATATACAAGAGTAAGACTTTATTTTACGCTATTGTGCAATTGTCTCTGTATACACTACTCAAATACACCCAAATCAGGATAAAATATTTTTTTTAATAAAACTAAAAGACATTGTAGTAGATGCTTGATTTTAGTATATGATTTGTTTTGTATCTATACTTTGTTAAAATGATTTATTTTGAAAGATTTTTTGTGCAGCACTCAACTCAACTGGTTTGGTGCTGTTCTTGGGGAGGTCCAACACCCCTGAAGCCCCTACCAATTGGTTGAGGGTGATGGCACAGGTAGTGAGAGGAGTCACAACCTTTCACTACCTATGAGGTCATGCCTGTGCTTTGTGGCCTAGAGGGCAGAACTTCTGTAGCCCCAGGGGTGGCCCATGCACCGTGAAGACAGGCCATATGGAGGGGTAGTGTTTTCCAGTCAAGGGGTGGACCTTTGGATGTCAGGGATCATGTGATAGGAGCAGGGGAGTCTAGGACCAACATGGCAGTGAGCAGGTCAAGATTTGGTGTCAGGTAGGTGGGCCTTCTTATATCATGGACCATGTGACAGGGCAGAACTTCCGGTTCCAAAATGGCAGACTTGCCAAAAGGAGTATTTCCAAGGCAAGAGGAGGGACTTCCAGTGGCAAGGGTCAGGGGTTATGGATGGGACTTCCAGTCTCAAGATAGCAACCAGGGGGCAGGGCACCTTCCAAGGGGTGGGGCTTAGCAGCTTGACAAGGGGTGTACCCTTGCAGCCCTCAACAGCTCACCAAAACTCATTAAGCACTGCCAACCCCTGCCAGTCCACCTTGGCCTTTACCACTTTGAATAATTGTATGTCATCCACAAATTTCACCACCTCATTACCCACCCCTTTTTCCAGGTCATTTATGAATATTTTATACACCACTGATCCCAGCACAGATCCCTGGGAGACCCCACTTTTTACTTCTTTCCATTCTGAAAACTGACCATCTATACTCACTCTTTGCTTGTATCTGTAAATTAATTTCTAATCCATGAGTGGGCATTACCTGTAATCCCATGACTATCTGGCTTCATTGAGAGACTAATGGGGGAAAAAAGCACTTTCTAGTTGTTTAAATATGTTTATAATAGGAAGAGAAGGAAAAACAAACAAACAGGCATGTGATAAAAATATTAGCAAACATCCCTGAAATATTTATTTTTGTCTTGTGTATGTTCTTTTCTTGCCTTTAGGAAGCTATTAGCTGAGGATAAACTGAGTGAATTCAGGTGGAATATGTTGTTAAAATATTTCTGCCTTCTCAATGACAATTAAAAAAATACTCTTCCCATCACCTATACATTAACCCTTTTCACCTCCATATCTCACCTGACTTCATTCCCCCTTAAGTGCACAAAATTGGTAATTTATACTATATGAATTACATGTGGGTGTCCAGGATGATGTCATAAGTGGAAGAATGTTATTTCATTAGCAATACAGGTAGTAAAATGGTGTGGTAATACTACCTCTTTTTTCCCCACCTTTCCTCTGTCTTTAAACTCTAAACATTTGGCATTAGGGATTGTCTCTCACATGAGTTTGTCCTGTGCCTTGCAAAATATGACTCCAATCTCAGCTAGGGCCTCTAAGCACTATTGTAGCAGAAATAATAAATCCTGTTATTCTCACACCTTTAGCTCTGATAGGCTGGGTACAGATATTAAGGGAGGTTAAGATCAAGTTTAAAATAGCCACCTGATCTAAGGTAAGTTGGCATGGTGGAGCTATGAGAGGGGGTTGGGGGATCCAAGGGGCAAGCAGACTCAGGGGTGGATCAGGGGAGGATTAGAGGAGCAGGAAGGGTCTGCAGGGGGTTGGTGGGGTCCAAGAGGGTTTGGCTGGATCAGGGGAGGTTGCAGGGTCCACATTGGGGCTTGAGGAGGACCAGGGGCTCCCCAATCCCCCTGGTGAAGCTTTTCCCCCCTGTGGCCTGTCCCTCCTCCTATAAGACTGTTTTTAGCCCCACAACCCCTCCTAGTGAACCTACTCCACCATCCTGCCTAACCTTCCCCCCACCAAGACTTACTTCTTTGGCTCCCAGCATTGGCAAATGCTGACAAAACCAGCACCAGGAGCAGATTGTGGGATTGGGGGTTGCGGGGGGAGGAGAATGGGCCAGGGGGCTAAAAATAGCATGGTGCCAGGGGGTCAGGTATGAAAGACTCAGCCCCAGGGCTGGGGCCAGATGCTGCACTGGAAACTGTACAAAAGTTTGGGAAAGTTAGATCGGTCTAAAAATGGCCGACCCAATCTCATTTAGACTACCTCTGAGGTAGGGTTAACTTAGATTGGGTCGGCCACTTTTAGACTGATCTAACCTTCCTGGAACTTCTGTACAGTTCACACTTAAATAGCCCTAACTAGGGATCTAAGTATAAGATCCATACTGGGGCGAACTAGGTTAGATCGCATGGCTATTTTTAACATGATCTAACCTCCCCTTAACTGCCCCAAATGTCCATACGCACCCATAGTATTGTCCTCTTGTAACCACAGTTACATACATATATATATAAAAAATAGTATTTTATAACAGATGCATTACTGCACCTTGGGGTAAAGACTCAGATCTCCCAAGAAGTCTTTTTATCCCCGTCTCTAACTATCTCTGTCATGTTGACAATGACCCTTATTGGTAGTATGGGAAATCCACAGAAGCTGACCTTGGAAAGTCTGTTTTACTTTTCTAAAAGTGCCTAATTTAGACTATATTGAAGGTATGCTGCTCTTTTATTTTCTTTAATGGGTTTTCAGCAGAGCTGAGGGGGGAATGCTTTTGCTATCCTGTGAAAATCTTTGACTTTTCAAAAATATTTCTGTTCTGGGTTGGGATGAATCCCAAGACCTTTTAAAGACTTGTGTGTGTGCAAGAGAGAGAGAAAAAGAGAGAACTCCACATGCCAAAATATCCAGTTCCTAGGCAGGCTTGGGAGACCAAATTTCAAGTCTTTGTTATGAATGAGTCAAAATAATGACTTGAATGAACCATAGTTTTCTACGTGACATGTAAGTGTCCTGATTACTAGGTTATTGCTTATCCTGAAGAGGATGAGTCCCACTTTCTTCTTGTGACCAGAATTCTCATTACTGTTAGAAAAGTTCTGATTGCTCTAGCTTGGGGTCAGGCCATAATCTGCTTTTTTGTACTTGAAAAAATATAGAAAATAGTATCTAGAGAAGGAAAAATAATGTAAGAATAAAATCTCTGGCAGGGCTTAAAGTGACAGATTTACGACATATTTTAGATGACAGATACATGTGAACATCTGTATTGGAGACCAGTTGTATTTTGCAAATTTTCCTAATGCATCAGTATGATAAATAGCTGTGCTAAACAACCAACTACTGATCCAACCTTTGTCTTATATAATCCTCAAAACATCATGCCTTTTGGGTGTGCAAGAGAAGGTTCGTTGACTGCACATTAAGTTAAAATGAGAAGAATGTGGTATACGCATACTGGGCACATCTACACAAGATGTTCACTGCACAGCTGACTAAGTAGCTGTGCGTAAAGGTCTCAGCATCTACATATGCATTCCTATTAGGCTGGAGTAAGCTAATTAACTCTGCCACAGGGTAGTACTAGTAAATACAAGTTCTATCCTGCTGCTGAGTAAAAAGCTCCACAGTAGTGTCTGTGTAGATGCTAGGGTGGCTCAGGGTGCTCAGGGTGCTTCAGTGTGGAGGCTGCCTGCTGGCTAGCCCTATACTGGCTAGTCCTGCTCCAAAGCTCCCTCATGCCCCATCCAGCCCCTCCGCAGCACATTAAGCCTAGGGGAACAGTTCCGGGCAGGCAGGCTGACCCCCAGGTCCCTTGCAGCCAGGGCCGGTCCAAGGGTAACTGGCACCCTAGGTGAATTGTGTACCTCAGCGCCCCCACCACTTCCAACATAGATGAAATTAAGAAGTCTAGAATGAACTTTTACATGTACTTATTTGATATTTCTCCCCTTACCAAACCAAAGGTCTTAGACCAAGGTGGAGCCGTAGCCACCCAGGGCTGTTATTTAGCATGATGTTCCTGTTATTTTGTTCTGCATATAATTTTGGTACCCCCCACATTTTGGGTCCCTAGGCAACTGCCTAGTTCGCCTAATGGTTGGACTGGCCCTGTCTGCAGCTGGGGCTGTTCCACCCAGTTCCCACATGCTGTGCCTAAATAAACCATGGAGTTTATTGCTCTGGAGTTAATTGTTCCCAGGTATATGTTTAAACAGTGGGCCTGGGAGCAATTAATTCTGAAGCAATAAGCTTCATAGTTTATTCAAGGGCTGTAATTGCGCATGCTGATGCACCCATTGTCACCGGTCCCCTTCCTTCTCACTTTATATCCCAACATGCTTGTGATCCTTCTATGTTGTTCTCTTTTCCTCAGTTGTAAATTATTTTACATCTGACCTGTAAACTAATGTACATTTATAGGAGGATAAAGGAATATGGTGAACCAGGCATGAGAGCTAAATAATAAATGGTTACTTTTATTGTACTGACTTTTTATTATATATTTTACAAACACCCAGAACATTTTTGATAGATATAATATGCTAATTGAATTAATAAATGCATGCATACACAATTTATTTATTCTTTAAAACTCTTGCCTTCTTATCCATGTCTTGTGTCTTCCACTTTGGGTTTCTACACCATTGTTAGAGGTCTGAAAGTTTAGAAAGAACTGGTTTAAGATTAATATCAATAGCTACGCTTTTATTGGCATTATAAGTAATACACTGTCAAAGTGAAAGTATTTGAGCATGCAGCAGTATGCAAAGGAATGAATATATTACATCATATTACGCTGTCTGTCACACCTACTTACCTAGCAGTGTGTTGTGTGCATAGAAATGCAAAATATATTTATATAAAAAACAAGGTGGATTCTAAAGAAATTACTGTATCTTTAGACTTTTTTCTCTTCTATAAATGGTTTTTCATTCTTTTGCAAATATGTCACATGCAGTTTGATTGGAAGCCACCTTTCTCTTACAATTGAAATCTTTTCAATGGAAAAGGACCCTTGTTGAAAAGACAGTTCTCAAATCTAATTTTAAAAATAGAGAAATGTGTTCATTTTAGTATTCCTAAGAATATTTCACACTTCCATCTATTTACAGATGGCAATCTGTCATTGGGGATCTCCTCCATAACACCTGTGTGTTAGCAGTATTCTTTGCATGGAAGGCCGACCCTTCAAATAAGGTATATCAAGTGCATAATGAAGAATAATGGGCAGTGAGATGTTTTTTCCAGTTACATAATTCAGTGCATCATGATATTTGATAGCCTGTTCATGCACATACTTCATCCCACACTCAAGATTCCCACAGATTTCACCAAGTATTTAATCGAAATGACCTGTAGGCTCATTCTATAACATAAATCACCATAGACCTCTTAATTGTGATGTGATGGCCTTATCTTGCTTCATGAATGAAAGTAATCTTCCATGCTTTAAAGAAGCTAATTCATCAGAGAGGCTAACAGTTCATTGCAAATCTGTCAGTAATCTAAAGGGTTTGCTTGCAGTGCAGAGGGTTTTAATAAGTGACAAATAGAGCAGGCTGACCACTAGGCTGTAGGAACATGTGGCTCCATGGCACATGGCACAAGGAAAACCTTCAGCCTCCAAAAACCATCAGACTGAATAGGGAAGCAGCTCTTCTTTATGTTATGTTGCCATCGATTTTTTTCTAAGCGAGCACTTTTTCTTGGTGTTCATTGAAATGAAAAGTTTCTTGATAATTAATTACATAAGAAATGCTGCAGCTTAAGCAACTTCTAATGATGGGAAGGAGCCAGCACATTTGTGGCGATGGAAAGACAGAAAGAGAAAGAGACAATGAACATTCTTAGCAGTGTGAAGTCTGCCAGTGACCCACAATGGCATGTCTTTAATTATAACTCTCTTTCTAATTCCAGCTTCGCTGGTTCAGTACTTAATTCTGCTTAAAAATTTTCTTTTGTTTGGTTCCATTTTGCTGGAATTTGGAAATTTGCTCTGACTTCTCACTGGTGTGGATTACTAGATGACTTTTTAAAAGTTTTACTTGAAAGGGCACAAGAAATTACTATGCTATTTTAGTTAAAAAATAGATGCGACTAAAACTGCTCTTGACAGTTAACAGATATGAAATACACTTGACTTCTAGGCTATTAAAGTAAAGCAACAAAATGTTCCCAGCAGTTGCTTAATGCAATTACTTGATTAGAGAAAGGCATTTCATTTCTTAACCGCTACAAGAATATGCAATATAGCTGTCAATAATTTTGCAGCGAGGGCTCTAGTCTGGTGGTCAGCATCTGACCACATCTTTACATGGTCATTAACGCATTTCCATCAATGCTTAGAAGTGCACCCAGTGAAACCTTGATAATCTTAAGGGATTTCACTGGTACGCGAATGACCTTTTCCTTTATCAATTTCCAGAATGTTTTTTTCATTACGGGATACGCAGCACATCATAATGTTTTACATCAGGCATTCATTTAAGTCATATCGTGTTATTTTGAGACTGCCTGTACTCCTGACCATCTCTTGACTCTAGTAGCCTAGGTACTGATGAGATGCCTTCTTACATGAGATCATTGCCAACTAGAGGAAAGGCCTCAGTATGTTACACATAGACCTTATACTGTGAAGTGTAAAAATGTGAGTTGTCTTTCGTGTGGCTAATGTCACAACAAGGAATTAGTGTTTGATTAATTTGATGAATTAGTACTGAGTTGCTATGTGAGAGAGAGAGAGAGAGAGTCCTATAGAGAGTCCTATGCTGGAAAGTCCTAAAGACAGGCCTGGTTAATTTCCAGGGTGGCCGGGGGGAAGCATTTAAATGGTATTAGGGGCAAAATTCACTCCACCCACAGAAAGTCAGGTTTATGTCAGTGAAATATGTTAAATTAGTGGGCAGAGTGGGTGAAAAGCACCTCCAGTTTGGGGACAGGACAGAGCTTCAGGCTGACCCTAATCTATAGTCACTATGGATTGTCACTCTGGATAGTCACTCTGTCCACTTGCAAAAGCTTTCAGGGATACTGCTAAACAAGTGTGATTCAACATATATGTATGTCTCCCCAGCTCAGTCAACACTGGTCCAGGTGTTTGCTATTATTTATTTGTATATAAATAATAGCACATGGGAGTCTTAGCCATGGGCCAGGAGACTTTTATGTCTGACAGTGTACAAACACTAAACAAAAAGACAGTCTCTGCACAAAAAACTTACACTCTTTAAGTATAGAGGGCAGGTCTGTGGTCCAAAGATTTTGGAGCTCTCCTTGTACTGTATTATCATGATGTGATATTAAAATCTGTGTACTCTGAAATAAGATTAGTCAGGAAATTCAGTATGTAGGCTGTTGTTCCATCCCTGGGTATAGTGCTAACATAATATCTTTTTTTTCATTATAGTGCCTTTTGTCCAGGGTATTTAAAACATTTTATAGGAATTGATTTTCTTTAGCTTTACAAAATCTCTGTGATGCAGGAAATGTTTACCTGTATTTTACTGATGGGTAAATAGAGGCATGAGAAATTTAAATGACATGCCCCAAGTCACATGGTATCCTATGGTTAGAGCAACATACACCCCAGAATGTACAAAATTACCAGTTTTGTTCTAATTAAGCTCAATTGACCTAGATGCTCCATCACACACAAATATACAAGGTCTGCTGATTTTCCCCAAAATAATAGCTGGGCACAATGAGCTGAGTTACGAGCAGTGAATTAAAATAGCCCACAGAACTCTTTTGTCCTTTTTTTAAACAAAAGCGCTACATCTTATTCTTATCCTACTTGAACACTTAGGTCACACTCAGATAAGCATGGCTGTGCAGCATGTGGTGCTGCAAACCTGCCTGTAGCACCACATACCACACAGTCAGGTGTTCTTCGTGTTGCAAGGGAGCACTGTGCGTGTGTGCGCTGCTCCATTTTTATTTTTCCACGGGGTTTTTTGACCCCTGGGGAAAAAAATCCATGGAAAAATTAAAATGGAGCAGCGCACACAAGGGCAGTGCACACTGCTGAAAAGCAGAGCTGGGCCACCTAGAGCCATGCTGCAGCTGCCAGCCAGGTTCCACCTGGCAGGATCACCACTGCTGCAGCCCCAGGAGACCCCCTGGGGCTTACCTCCAGGTAAGCTTACCTCCAGGTAAGGCTGCTGGGACCAGCCCAGTGCTGGTCCAAGCATCCCTTCCTGCCCCAGGGTAACTTGCTGTGCGCCAAGGCATGCGTGGTACGAGCATTCCCTGGGGACAAGTAGCTGCGGCACAAGGTGCACTGGTGCTACTTGTCCCCGGGGAACCAGACATCCACGCTCATCTGAATGCGGCCTTAAAGAACTAAATCAAATGCAAATATCACTAAGTCCTACCTCCTGGGCATATTTGTTTTCAACACTGAAAGTTAGGATCTTTAGAAAGAAATAGCAACTGAACCTAACCTGAAATTTAATGTTTAAAATAAAATTATGCTCAAGATTATTTCCATATGGGAAAACTTAGTGCATTTTCCAGTACCAATTTCTTCGTAAATACTGTATCAGGGATGTCAAACATGTAGACTTCAGACTGGATTTAGCCCACAGGGCCTATCTATCTGGCCTGCTGGGCAACCAGCAGCCTACCAGAAGTTTAGGGCATGTGACCTAATGCAGAATCTGGAACCTTTCGGTCCTGATAGCCATGGCCATCAACAGTGAGGATGGCTTGCCACCACAACCGCCCATGTGTAGGAAGCCTGGGTCACACAGTGCCGCATCACTGCCGGCCCAGACGGCAGCACAGCCACAGCCACGCTGCCTGCTGCTGCTGGCGCCGCTAGGGCTGGGTGAGGGGGAAGGCATGTGGCAGCCCCTGCTTGAGCCCCTCCACAAGCCCACCCACCACCCCCCCTGCCACTCCCGACACCCCCGACATCCCCCCACCCTTCCTTATAGCCCCCAACATCCTCCTGTACTCTCTACATCCCCTCTGCCACTCCCCATAGCCCCTGACATCCCCCTCCACTCCTGACACCCCCAACATCCCCCTGCCACTCTTCACACCCACCCACACCCATAACCCCCACCACCCCCACATCCCTAACTTACCTGTGACAGTGCCCAGGGCATCAGGAGCACCATACAGATGCTCTGGCCAGAAACCAGAGCATCTTTCTCTGGGGACCAACTCCCAGGTTGCCTCAGAAATCCACTTTTTTGCCTGGGTTTTATTTTGGTAACTGGATGTCCAGGTACCAAATTTTGAGCTCACACTGCAAATATGCAGCATGGGGAGCATTTGTTTTTGTTCCCAGTGTGCGTCTTTCAGCATCTCAAACTCCTTTGAGATGCCACAAGAGGCACGTGCATGCTCATCTGGATATGCCCATAGTGTCCAATGAAGATCACAAACCCATTGTACCAGGCTGTTTTATAAATACACAGTAAGGATATGGTTCTGCTTTTGAAGAGCTGTAATGATCCTGCAAAGACTTTTGCAAATGGAACCAATGGAACTATTTATGTCTGCTTAAAGTTAATCTTGTCAGGGGCATAACAAACTATTTTTGTGCCCCAGGAAGTGGTCTTTCTTGTGCCATTCTTGTGCCCCCTCTGAATCAGCACCCAGAGCTGGTGCCCCATTCTCCCACCAGTGGTTATGCTACTGAAGTTCATGCGTAAGTCTCTGCAGGATCAGGGATAAAATATGTTATAATTATATGAACTCTTTTACACACATTAATTTCTGTATTGTTTTTGGTCTGCGAAACAGTAGTGCTGGCCCTATTAAAGGTTGCCCATGTTCCTTCATACTTATTGATCTTTCTGTACGTAATCTATCAATATTTCTGTGTGTGTTGTACTGGAGATGATGGCAGGAACATCTGTTAAACGAATGGTAAAAAAACAATAATTCATAGCATTGTGTAGTACATGTATAATATTATCTACCACAGTGTGGCCTCTAGAAATTTCTGTAGTAATAAAAATAACAGTAGTAGCAGGAGTAACATTTCCTTCACAAAATACTGATCCTATGGGATTCTATAAAACTTTTACTGTCACTAAAATTAACTAAAAGTGAGGTCTTTCACAAGAACCAAAACAGATTTTTTTTTAGTTTTGACATAGAAGTGAAGAAAATGAAAATTCCTACAGGGTTGACCCAAACCATTTTGTTTAACCTAAAATAGAGTGTTTCATCTCATTTGGGGGATATTTAATCTTTAGGTTTGTTTGCTTTTTACATGTTTCTTTTCATTAAAGAAATGTATGTCCATTTTGAAACAACAAATCCTGTTTTGAAACAAAAAGTTAAAATGTTCTGAAGGTGTACAAACCCAACATTCCTGTGTTTCCAAAATAAAACATTTCACTTACAAAAATCAAAATAAAGCATATTGACAGTTTCAAAATATTTTCCCATTTTTCTCAACAATCATCAAATTTGCCTGAAACTCATGAATAATTTCAGTCTCCCAAAGCTTGATTTTTCAGTGAAAATTCTGAAAAGTTATTACTATGCACTGATGAAGTTCATCTACCTCTATTAACAACCTTGCATAATCAGGCCATATAATTGATCAACTTTCTCTTGTATATATTTTTGTGTGTGTCTACCATATACTTATATGGATGTGAATCCTGGATGCTAACAAAGGCAAACGAAAAAAGCCTTCAAGAGTTTGAAAACAACGTGCTATAGAAAATATTTGTTGCCGCACAAGAAAACAGAGTATGGATGAGAGCTTTACAAGAGCTTTACAAAAAACCTGATGTTCTGAGCTAAATAAAGTGCAGAGAATGAAATGGGTGAGGCATATTCCAACGAGAGAAGGCATGTGAGGCAGATCTTGGAAGATGACGTGGAGGGTATCAGATCTCAGGGCAGACCAAGGCAACGATGGGAAGATAACATGAAAATGGGTCTGGAAGGGACAGTGAAAGATGTGACAAGATGGAAGGAGATTGCACAAGATCGGAGGAGATGGAAGTCTGTAGTTAAAGTGTTATAGGCCCTCCAGACATGTAAGACAGGAGAAAGAGAGAGAGATTTTTTGTGCAGTATTGTGTTGTACATTAAAATCACTCTCTGTGGGCTGAAGCTGCAGGGAACATCTTTTTTCAGGTAGTGTATCTCTCTGTCAGCTGTCTGATATACAACATGTTTTTACTAATCTTCATTTAACGAGGAAAAAAAGGCTACTTAAGGCTAAAATTAAAGTATTTTACAAAGGTGAATCTCTTGATGGTTTTTCAGAGACTTGAACAGGATGGAACAGGATCACATTTAGAGACTTAGGCACTCAATAGGTGGAATGAAGATTTGAACTAATATATTTTGTCTTTTACATGAAATGGGAGATTTTCAGTATTATGTATATGTGATGGGCTATTAATATAAAACATCTAGAAATAGTCCATTCATAGATTATTGCCATACACATGCTATCCTGATTTTTATGGGGCTTTTTAAGAAGGCAGCTGTGATTAGTAATCTAATACATGTCAGTAAATAATTTGTGAGTGGACCCATATCTGGCTTACCTGTTCTATGTTTCCTTGTGCCTCTGCCTCATCTGTGATTGAGTAAGTGAAGCATGCATACCAAGGGCCTGATTCTTATCTGTGGCAATCAGAAGCAGCTACCATGTAGCCTGTTTTGTAAACAAAGGGCAGTAGCTTTCAGGGCTCAGTGGGTGTCTACATAAGATGCTTTACTGAGCAACAGATTAATCTACTGTGCCATAAAGCATCACCAAGTAACCATGCTAATAAACTACTGTGCAGCAAATTAGTCTACCATGCAGTTAACTATCTGCGCAGTAGATACTGCACAGTAGGGCTTGTATAGATGCTTACTGGGAGCAAATTTTGCTTCTGGTCAGCCACCCCAGCAGGGGGCCTGGTCCTGGCATTGCTCCTGGGGAAGCCAGCAGCCAATCAGCATAAGGACCAGATCTGTCTCACCTCCCCTCTCCCCCACCACAGTCCTGGTACTGTGGGGCTCCCAGCTTCCCACAGGAGCAGGGAGCTGAGCAGCACTGGGACTGGGGAGCTACCAGTGGGACAGCTAGCAGTGAGACACTGGCTGGGCACCTGATGGGTGTACATATAAATGAGCTCTCACGGAAAGCTTACTGCCTGGTATTTTACTGTGCAGTAAGCTTTCTGTGCATTAATTGCACATGTAAATGCACCCAGTGTGGCTTAAACTTCATTCAAAAGGTGCCACATAGCAATGAGAGCCAGAAGGTTAGTCTCTGTGGCCTTTCCATCTTCACCTTCTGGACTGAGTCTGACAAAAATGGTGCCAACTAGCATTGGTGGGTTTGTGCTACAATTAAGTAGGGAATAGCCTGAGAAAAATCTAATAAGCACAAAAGCACCAACCTAAAAAAGAGAACAAATTAACACCTTGTCATCTTCAGGTATGGACCAGTGCACTCATCCTTAGTCTGCCATACACTGCAGCTTTCTAATCTCTTTAAAATGAACATGAGCTTATACACTGTCATATCTGAGGAGCAGATATAGTTCACAAAGGTCTGCCTAGATGATTTGTTCATTTACTTGGCTAGTTTAGTCAGTACAGAATTCTCTCTCCTCTCTGATCTATGGTCCAGATCGAGATGACAAATGTATTCTGCGCTTGCAGTTTGTTTTTTTAAAGGTGCAAGTGTTCTACACACAATATTATAAAGTTTGCAATCTGTAAAGCGCTCTGCATGTTGGTAATAGTAATGACAGATTAATGCCTCATTCTAGAAAACAGGTATTTACAATTGCAGATCTGCCTTTGAGAGGGCACCAGACTTGCTTAAATGGCCTGCTGAGAGCTATGAACTATTTTTGCATGTAATGCACCAGATTCAGATATTGGATTGTACAGTAAGTCTCTGTGCAGAGTTTCTACTTCTTTCTATCTGTCTGTGTAGGGCCTGTGCCTCCCGGCACTTCATTCTTGTAAGTAGTTCTTTGAGTGTACTCTCAATAGCTCTGGGAACGGTAGGACATATTCCAAAAAAAAAAAATTTGAGGAAAAGCCATCCTAGCTGAACAGCCCAATGGCCAGTATGGGTAAAGCACACCAGGCTCTTTAGCTGAGAGGATATAAGGTATAACAGGGCCAGCATCACATCCGACTCCCCAGGTACCCATTTACAGCTGGGACAACTGAGGGTCAGCCTTTGACAAAAGTCTAAAGCAGGGCTTGCCTTCCTGTGCCTGTTGTTGTGGCTGCACCCATTCTGCCAGCACACACCACTGGAACAAAAAGACATTTTCTATTTTATTGAACATTTTCAAAATTTGAAATAGTTCAGCCAACAGTGCCTCTCTATCAAATGTAGCTGGCTGGGAGAGCTCATTCCAGTTATGTGCTACCTTAAAAGAGGAGCAGTATGACATACTCTGTGAAGCTCCATGTCTAAAATTCCCTGAAACCACCCCTTTCAAGTTTAGCCAGTCTCACCTTGCTGTCAGGCAGCCATAAGTAAAAAAAAATATTCCCTCTTTCTGGCTAGGTACTTTTTTTTCTCTCTATATATATGGTTATATATATATATCTAAACCGATCCTGTTACAGAAAAAACTTCACCTGCGCACCTGCGCACCCGTACAAAGGCCCGCTGGCCACCCATACCCGTCACAAAGTCCGCAACCATGCACAAAACACACAAAATACACACTCAGTCCTTTCTGGTCTCTCCGACCAGCCCTCCCTTCACATCCACCCGTGCCCCGCTTCCGGGGTCTGAGGTCAGACATTCAAAAAGCCTGAGGAGGAATTGGTCTAACCTGCACTGGTTTCTGTAAGCAGCTTATGTTAGATTGGTAACGAACAGAACATATGTTTGCCCTGTGGTGTGGAGGGCACACAGGCTGAATACACTGGCCAAGGCCAGCAGGTTGGGGGCACTTCTGCATGCCTCCCAGCAGGCCCCCACGGGCTCTCCAGACTGCCAGAGACTGCCAAGCACCACTGAGCACCCGAGTCACCCCTGATTGGCTTCTGGGCATGGGCAAGCACACCCCCAGCCCCCTGCCACATCCACCCTAGTACTCCTGGACCCTGTAGCTGAGGGCCAAAAAAGCCTTGCAGCACCCCAAGCACCCATGGCCTGGGTACCTTCATAGATTCATAGATGTTAGGGTTGGAAGGGACCTCAATAGATCATCGAGTCCGACCCCCTGCATAGGCA
>NW_005842161.1:1159598-1182402 GCF_000455745.1 Alligator sinensis | reverse complement strand
GAGGAGACTGAAAAGGTCCAGGTGTCCCAGTCTCTCCTCATAGGGCTTGGCCTGCAAGCCCTTAACCATACGAGTGGCCCTTCTCTGGACCCTCTCCAGGTTATCCTCATCCCTCTTGAAGTGCGGCGCCCAAAATTGCACGCAGTACTCCAACTGCAGTCTGACCAGCGTCCGATAGAGGGGAAGTATCACCTCCTTGGTTCTGTTTGTCATGCATCTGCTGATGCACGATAAAGTGCCATTAGCTTTTCTGATGACTTCATCACACTGACGACTCATGTTCATCTTGGAGTCCACTAGGACTCCAAGATCCCTTTCCGCTTCTGTGCCACCAAGCAGGTCATTTCCTAGACAGAAGGTATGCTGGACATTTTTCCTCCCTAGGTGCAGCACTTTGCATTTCTCCTTGTTGAATTGCATTCTGTTGTTTTCTGCCCATATGCCCAACCTATCCACTGCAGGCAGTGGTTGAGCTGTGGAGATCAGAGGGTTGCATCTGCGAGGGCCCAGTCTCAATGTTCTGCCCCTGCCACCCTGACCCACCAAAGCAAGCTGCCTGCACCACCTCCTGTGGGGGGTGGTGTGGGTCCAGGCTGGGGTCTGGGTAGCAGGGTGCCTGACTCTGGCCACGGAGATGAGGAACTAGGGTCAGGGGCATGGGATTCCCTGGCTGGGCTCCATGCAGCTGTTCCTGAGCACAGGAGCTCTCCTGGGCTCCTTGTCAGATGTATGTGTACATCATGGAGTACTTCATGATGGAGTGCAAGGGCATGGCCCAGGGACGTAGGTGCCCAGGCCCTGGGGCTCATACAGTGAACACAGAGCCTCCCTTCCCCCTTGCCTGCCTGAGGCTGACAGGTGGCTGGAGACGAGAGGCAGGGCTAGGAATACGGTCCACTCTGGCTCAGCTCTGGGAGAGCTTAGCTGGAGCAGCCGAGTGTTGGATGTGTGCTAGTATGCCTCCCTGTGTGGGGGAAGTTGCAGGGGATCACAAAGGAGCCTGGGTTACCAGAGGACAGCAATCTAACATGAATCGATAGGGGACCTGGTGCAGAAATTCGATTCACCAGTCTAAGCTAAATTGATTCAATTTGAGTGCACATTGAGCCAGGTCTACCTTAGTCCGGGTTCCACCATTTTTTAGACAGGCCTATGTGCACTGGACTGCTATACGGTTACAGGTTTAGATCTATTTCTGACCATTTAGTAATGTCTGTACTTGGCCTTAGTGATACAAAATTATTCCTAAAGCAGCTAGAGGAAAGAGGTAACCCACATCATGGCAACATTGGGTAAGCGGGATAAAGGAGCAAGTGCTATGACTTAATGCCCTCTCTGCCCTGCACCTTAGCTGCTTTTTGTTCTGCAGTCTTAGTCTGTGAGCTATATGATGCACAGCAGAGTAGCAGAGCTAGAGACCAGAGGCTTTCTAGGGTATTGTCTTCTCAGACCAGTATGACTTGCAATGAGGTAAGCACAAAACAATAATGACTCTCCTTCCAGGGCTTTGGCACACTGGGGTGGGTTTACATACACAACTAGCAGGCAGCTTAGCCAACAGCAGCAGAGCATATGCTGCCAGTGCTGGATGTGTGGCTGAAGAGGTATGGTATCAGGGATTCTGCATGGCCTGAAATCTACCTCCCCCCTCCTGCTCCCTCTTGCCCCCATCATCCCGTTACCAACTCTTCAAGGTCCTCAGCTATAGTGGAGGAATGGGCAGTGTGCTCCCTCAGAATTGCACTGTCCCACCTGCCAGAAAAGGGTGAGACATCAGACTGCAAGTAGCTTGGCAGCCATGTACTTTTTCCAGCAGGTCTTCTCATTGCATGCCTTTTTACACGCACAGAGGGGAGGACGGCTCTAAATCCTTAGTTTCCTGAGTTACTGAAGTGGTTTTGTTTCACTTGTTTCTTCTGATGTTTAACTGAGCAAGAGCCACCGCAGAAAAAATCGGCTCTCCAAAACCACTATAAATATACAACTGGAAGGGTAATTGCCATTTCAGGAGAAGGAAAAAAATCCCTTTTAGTAATAATATTAAGTAGGGCAAACGATGAGAGAGAGAGAGCGAGAGAGAGAGAGAGAGAAAACAAACTGGAAACTTCACATGAGGAAATCCAATTGGATGTCAGAGCCTGGGCTTTGATGTTGGGAAGGGAGATTAAATATCCACATAAAGGATTGGACTCGGGTGGTCTGTGCTGTTTCCTCTCACATGCACCGCAGTGTGACAATTGCTTTTCAAACATTAGAAATTTACCACATTCTAAACCAGAACTTTAAAAAAGACATCAAAGAGGGGAGTGCTTCTGGGAAAGGTCTGAGCAGGCTGCAAGTTGGGATGCTGCACAATTATGAGTCTTTCTATTGATTGATTATTGATTTAACTTTTTGTTTGGAGGAATGGCTGTGGTTTTCTATGCAAGATAATAGAGTTGTATTGTGGTGCAGAAAAAATGTCAACAGCAGTGCCGTCCTACTAGTGACATGTCCTGAAAGGAAAAATCTCAAACAGTTTTCGTCCAAATGCAACAAACCCCCAGTGTGTGTGCTCCTGAAATAAGACAAGGACTTCGTGGCAAACAGCCCATGCCTTGTTTAACTTTGTCCATGTACTTGTTCACATTGGTTCCAGTGCATCCATCTCCATTCAGCAGAGCGCTGAATTACATGCCTAAGTCTTGTTGTCCTCAAAGAAATTTTAGCACGTTCTTAATTTTAACATACTTAAGGGCATAGCTTAATTGAAGCCTCTTGCACTCCCAACTTCTCTGAAGTTCTGAGCTTTCAACACTAAACTTATAAACTACTTACAACTAGCACTTAGTAATTTTTATGTTCTTCCCATCCACACATAATTAGGTAAGTTAACGTCACAAAATATGGACAATAGACGATCTTTAGAGATAAGAATTAATGCAGAGTGCAAAATATATGTCCATAGACATAGTTTACAATGCTCGTATATTTTCTCTTTTGCTATAGTCCTGTCAATGAGGAGAGGAGTAAACTGTATTCAAAACACAATTTTCTGTTTTATTATCCAAAACAGGGCCTGATCCAAAACCAATTGAAGGCAGTAGGAGAATTTTGAATGCTTTCAGTGCATGTTGGATCAGGACACTAGTAAGAAAGAGTGCACATATACAGATGAATTATTAAGTCATTTTAACTTCACTATTGGGGGCTGATTCTTAATGCTAAAACTTTCTGAGTGTGGTATTGTATCCTTTGTTGCTGCATTTGGTGCCTGAATGCCACTTTGGTGATGTGTGTGTTACCAGGGTCTTAGATTAGATTATTAGAATATTAATATTATTACTATAGATTATTTCTATCTCTAGTAAATGATTTCTGCAAACACAGTTTATGGTTCTCCATAAAACTTTTCTGTTTAAATTATTTACGATTGATTTTTCTGCCTTGATTTTCTATTATCTCGGTCATTTTAACTTGCACATGTATTCTGATACATCAAGACACAAGGGCCACATCCAGACAAGCACACACATGAAGGGGTGTGCATTTTCCCTGGCAAAAATAGCAGCAGCACAAATTTGTATTGCTGCTTTTTGCTGCCATGCACACCCCTGCATGTGGGATTTGGTATGGGGCAGAATGCCCCGCTTCGGGGGAACAGCCCTCTCCACTCCTCCCAGCTCCCAGCATGCAGGAGGAGCCAGGGAACAAGGAGCCAGAGTATCTCCCTGAAGGACCCAGCCTCCGTATCTGCCAGCACATGCTCCTGGAACGTGCGCTGTGCCGCTTTATTTGTGCCAGGTTTTTTTTCTGGTGTCAAATTTTGGTGCTGTGCTGGAAATTGTCAGTGTGGTGAATGGTTGCACATGTGCCACATGCTGTTTGTGGTGCCTCAAACAACTTTGAGGTGCTGCAAACCACATGTGTGTGCTTGTCCGGATGCGCCCAGGAGATTTAATCACTAACTCTACACCCATTTGCAGAAGAAGCACAATAAAGTTCTTAGGGATCACCACATTTTAGACACCAAAATAAATCCTGCAGATTAAAGCAAAGTGTGGACTCAAGCCAGCCATTCAAGTCCACAGCCAGTTTTATCAAGAAAATGACATGTACTGAATGTGCCACATAAGCCAACTTTTAAAAGGAGATTTTAAATTAAATCTGAAGGCTTTCCATCCCTGCGTATTTGCACCTCTTCTGCTCCAAGTTTCTTTGCAAATATAGCCTAGGTCACACAATCCTGTAATGTATCTGTCGAATATCTATCTTGGTTACTAGACAAAAAAATGCATCTTCAGTGATTCTATTTAGGACTATACATGATGAAACAAACTTTATTCTGTGACTGACAGTTCTTATAACAAAAGTCTTCATTGCTGTGAAGTTCCTTTTTGCTCTAACCAGAAAGAAAAAGACTGAAGGCATGTGAAATAATGAATCAAAAATGAAACTGTTATATTTATAGTAAAAATCTTGTGGACAAGTGAATGGAGTGTGGTTATTGTGGTAATTAGTTAACAATTTTGTCACACTGCCCTGAGCCCTTTGAGGGAAACTGCAAACCTTCCTTGCAGAAAATATGAGTGAATGTTTTGATCGTGTGTATAAGTGTTGAGTTCCACTCTACTTGCACACGCAAAAGGGTATCCCCCAACCCTCACCCCAGTTGCTATCTCTATAATGGATAAGATAATTGTCTTGTGTGGTTCAGAATACCACACATAAATCAAAGGATTTAGCATAGTTTTGCAGGACACTGAGACAGTCTTAGCTTACCAGGCTTAAATTACTACATGTGTTTTTCATTAAAAAATCCATCCCTGATCTTCATTAAAAAAAAATGAAAAAAATGTCTATAGCAAAACATCAAACAATAACATTATCATTAGCTTTCTAGGCCATTAAGAAATGAGAATCCCTACATTAATCTTACTGTTATTTGGTTTTAGTAAATTGACCTTCAAAAAGAGTTTGGATGAATAAAGCAAAAAAAAATTTGCTGTGGAGTAGACAATCTGACATTTAAGAGAATTCTCTGGTTTTACTGTAATCAACATAACATCACACATGCAGAAGCAATGATTTCAAAAGAAAGTCCTGCAGATAAAAAGATCTGTTGCTCAGACAAGGAAAGGACATTTATCTTGGCTTCTAGATGACTTGAGGACATCTTTTAAAAATGTGTATACTGAATCAGAAAAAGTAGAGCAGTATCTTTAGGCTTTAAAGCCTTCATATATAGGTGCACATTGACATAAATTATTTGTGAAAGGCATACAAGTAGAGATGTGCCAAATCTGAGATACCTGTATTCATAAAATAATAATACCTTACATTTATATGCTGTCAGTCATCCATAAGAACCAGATCCCAAGATGTTTTACAGAACAAGAATATATTTATTTTTAATGCAGCCATCTCTGGGGAGATACTGCAAGGTAGGAACTGCCAATGAAACCTTCAACAAGACATCAGAATTGACATCTCTTCCACTGAAGTTTTTAGCTGTAACCATTAAAGAAGGGTCCAACCTGCCAAGTAAGGCTATGTCTTTACATTTTTTTCTGACATCCATAGGTGCTTAGATATTATATTTTTGGATCATTGTGCATACACAAGAAACCACCATATTGATAACACTTTCCTGTTTGCCATTCCCTCAAAACCAGTTCAGTGTTTAAATAACTCCATGAGTGACTGGTGCCTCCTGAATCTGGGAGGGCACCCACAGAAGCCGCCAACCCTGTCAGGGGTGGCACCGGCCCCATTAGAGGGGCACATGCACCCCCATGCACCCCGTACCAGTCGCCTATGGATAAATCGATTGGTTTCAGGGGCCAAATGCCCTCTTCCTCTGGGCCCAACCAAATCTGTCAACATCCCCTGGCATGGGGTTTGCCTGGATTGGGAATGTAATCCCATAAAAAAGCATCAAAGCAGGCATTTACTGAAAACCTAGTTGAATCCACTGAATGCAGCTTCCACTGTGCTGCCCTCAATTATATTTCCACTCTTACAGTTTATTACTTCTGATTATTTTTAGTTACTAATGGATATATACAATAAAATACAGTATTCATGGAGTTTAGTTATCTTTAATTCAGAACACATTTAACAAGGACATTCAAGGACAGATGAATACTTAGCACATGGGAGACCACATGTTATTTTTTCCTTTCATCTGAAGGATTTGGAACCTAAGCTAAAGTAGAATCTATTATTATTAATTATAGCTCAGATCATTAAAGCCCCAGCATCTCTTCAGCACTCTCAATTTATCAACTTTCTCAGACACCATACTCAGGCAAAAAGTCCCATCTCACGCTACTGTCAGCATTGAGCTATTAAGTGTTGAATGGATACCAGTGAAACCTAAGAAAAATAATTTCCTAGAATGGAATATTCCAGTATCATGCTTCTTTTCAGGGTGATGTCCATAAAACATTAAAATAAAGGGTGGGGGGAGTGAAGATTGCAGAAATGATTAAAAAATGTAAATGCTTGTTACTATATTATTCATACAAACAAAAGAGACAGGACCATGCAAAGAAATAGTTATCACAATGTTATGAAATTGGACAGAGAGTTCTTCAACTCTCACAAGCTAAGCAGAGCTGGGTAAGTCAGCACCTATGTAAAAGACCTCTAAGGAAAAACACTACACACAATTTACCTGGTTTACAGAGTACTGTGCTGATAGGAGTGACATCTTTGTGGTAATATACACCTGAGGTTGGTAAGGACTTCTGACCACGCACCCTAAGCACTGTAGCCCTGGCTATAAAGTGATAATTGTATTATGATTAAGTTCATTCTCTCTTTTGAGGTTAAACAGGTCCTGTTGCACCTAACATACAGTTGAATTTCTTTGCAAGGTGAAATTATTTTGCTGTATTTGTTTATTCTAGATTAGGATTACCAATAGGAATCTTTGGGATGAAAAGAGACATGTAAAGCATTATTGTGTGAAATGATAAGAGAAAGAAGGACAGTCTTTATGTTGAAAAATTAAGCTATACTTTTCATATTTCATTTTCTGGTTTTAGCCTCACAGAGAGACATACAGCAGTAGCAGTCATGTGGACAAAGATGTGAACTCAGATCAGGAGGGAGCAATGTTGGATAGAATACACAAGAATGCATGAAGATATTTATGGGGAGTTTTATTATATACAGTTTGCTACTATTAGCATTTTTATGTATATATTTGGGGAAGAGGTGCAGGCATACAACTTTGCTCCAGGATGAAATTTGTTAGGCAAAATCTTGGACTGTGAAGGAAACTTTTTTTTTCCTCTGCATTCATCAAAAAAATCAGATTGATCTGACTTTGAATAAGAGAGTGCAAAATAGATTAATAGCTTCCAGTATTTTTCTGTATTCACATACCACAATGATTCTCAATCAGGGTGCTGTAGCATCCTGGGATGCCTTGAGATCCTTTCAAGGGTGCCATGGGGTTCCACGCAATGTTAGCATTTTTACATGCACAAACATGATTCACAAGATTAACTCAAGAAATTTCAAACCAGAATCCATACTATTAAACACATTAAAAACATTCTGACCTGTTCTGGTCTTTCTGGGTTCTCTGCAACAGAGTTGCCCTACTATTTTTCTGGAATCAAACTACAAGTGAAAACAAAGAGCTCACATTTTCCAAGGGGTTCTTTGAGTCTATTGAGGAGTGCCTTGAATCTAAACCGGTTGAGAACCACTGACATAAAACAATGGTAATTATTTTCCAAACTAAAATTTAAAGCTAGGTTATTTCATAACAGAGGAGGAGCAGGGTAGCCATAACATATGGAGTAGCACTGGCTGCTGTGGTGCTGATTGCAGCAGTGTGTTTAGTATGTCTGTTTTCATGACCCCCACAAAGGCAGCGCTTGGGGCTACTGCCCTTCCCCCTTGGTTAAACCTAACTGTTTCATAATCTGACTGCTTTAGATACTCAACATAATATGGACCAAACTCAGCTTTGGTGTGCATGAACATGTCTTAATACTGCAAGGACTAGACTTCAATAGCACATCAGTTGCAAAGAAAGGGCTTTCCTCATGTCCCTGCTGGAGCCACACAGCTGGGAGCTGTGCCCATACTGCTGCTTCCCCAGTCCCCTACTGCAGAGGCTCGCACTCCAACTGTGGTGTGAGCTGGAAGAGAGCTGGTCCAGGTCTGCAGAGCTGGAAGTTGCTCCCACATTGCTCCTGCTTCTCCCTGCCCCTTTCGCCCCTGCAACTACTCAGCCCAGCCCTGGCACAACCTCCCTCCAGCTGGAAGTTGTGCTTGTACCATAACCTTGGGAAAAAGGGAGGAAGGGCAGAAAGAAGCACAGGCACAGCTTCCAGCTCCCTGGCCCCATCACAGCTCCTTGCTGCTAAGCCCCAGCACAGGAATGGGGAAGGCACAGGCAGCTCTGCAGCTCTATAGGCTGGATCCACTGGTTCTTCAACCCAGATGTGGCTTGTGGGCCAGATTTGCCAACCCTTGTACTACTACACCTTTCTGAGACTACTGCACCGCACAGTGCTAATACTAAGTTGAGGTTTATGTTCCATCTTCTGCTCTTATAGTTGAGAAACTCCTGTTGATTTCAATGGAAATTTGCTATTGATCTCTTTTAAGAAGACCCATCTTTAGTTTCAGTATTCCCTTTCTTCTGCTGGTACCATCATAGTGGTGGTATTTTAATTTTCAAATGCTATTTATTGTAACTTTTTAAAATTAAAAAGTAAAGGGGGAAAGCAAACGTCAAGAAAATTGAATCAAAGTGAAAGTGGGGTGAGCCTAAGGCAACTAAATTTGGCCTGATGTTTTCTATTTTGACTACTGGAAATTTTTGGTAAGATGTGAGGTCAGTGTGACATCTGTTTGGCTTTTGGGGGTGTGTGTGGTGGGGACTGATATTTCTTTGTAAGAAACTGCACAATATTCATATGTGGCATATGGTGATAGAAAACATGAACACCCACTTAGAACATTCATACAGCCTGCTGCAGTATTTCAGTTTTCCTCTTCTGGTAGGTTTAAGCAACAGGATCTCACCAAACACACAAAAAAAGCCTTTTCGCTGTTAATAGTGTTTATTCACATTCTAGCCCAGCATTATTTTATAAAACAATGGAACTCAATGATTATTCTTAATAAGCATATTCATACTGAAACTGTGCCAGCACAATTGTGCATGCTTTGAGGACCTGCTATAACTTTGATCTTAGAATGGCACTATTTAACATTGCACATATGGATTAAAGGCATAGTCCAGCTCACCAATATTTTATCTAGTTCCCTTTATAATAGCTGAGACCCTGATTCTCACAGATGCTGAGTACCTACAATTCTCACTGAAGTCATTTTTCAAAATTAGTCCAGAGACTTCCCCTTCTACCATACCACCAACTTTTAAAGCAAGACTTGGGGGTATTTTATGTCATCTAACAATCAACATAAGACATTCACTTGTAAAACACTACAAATATTCACTTATTAAACCAGAATGTATTGAACATTATATTCAGTACTACTAAAAACAGGGGCTGGTACTTCAAGGCCTTACTGTCAAATGCCAGCAATCCAGCTTTTCTACTACTGCTGGCAATAATGAGACATTCAGACTGCACTAAAAACTTCCTGAAGAAGGAGAGACGTTGCTAGGGTTTTTTACCCGTCAGTATCTCTTACTATTTTTTGAATACTTCCATGCCAATGTTCCTTAGGTCATCTTTGGACAATCAGAAAAATAGCATTATGCATATTCTGTACAACATTTAACATTAATCAGTTTTTCTGTCACTAAAGCATTTTTATATTAGTATGCTTTCTATTTTCATGTAAAATCCCAAACATCTGTTCCACAGGAGATGGGTTTGCTACCAAGCACTACTGTTAGATTTCTCGCCAACAAATTTCATTGCTTCATGTGGTTTGTGTTTTGTTCTTTAAACAGTTAATTATGTTTTATTCTTTCTTCCATAAAAGCTAAATTTAGCCAAGAACTTTACTAATCTGAAACATTTTATAGAAATGACAGTGTTGTTTAAAAAAAAGCATTCTGGGTAGAGATTACAAGTGTATAAAATAAGTGAGCGCACAGTCCCTTACGTTATATCTGTGTTCACAGTTTTTCCATGGTGAATGGACCAAGGCTGTTTTACACAAGTTGTTTGTGACACAGCACTCACATATGAGTTTCTACAAAGCTTCAGAGTCCAGCCTAACTTCCATAGAAGTCGGTAGGAGTTTGCCATGGTTATATCCTAATAGAATTCTGTAAATAAGCAAACAGTAACTTTGGAAAGGGTAGAAGACAGGGCAGGATGGCACACTAACTCATTCAGAAATGCATAAGTTTTCATAGACAACAGCCTACTCCATCAGATGCTATAAACCTTTGTGATTCAGCAAGACATCTGCTGCTCCACTGATCCTGATCCTGACCTATTGATTTCAAAGAAAACAGGGTTAGGGCTTCACGGATGGGGTTTATAAGGAACTTCGGACTGGTTATTTCACAGCTGCCAAATTTCGGCATTGTGTACCTTCCCCTGAAACAAGTTAGTACTAGCCACCATTGGAGATTGGATACTATACTAAATTACATGTAGTACTAGCCGGATCTGGTACAGCAGTCCTCATATTCCTTAATGCATGCCATTATTGTCTCATGTGGGTGAAATCTTGCCCCAGTAAAGTAAGTTGGAGTTTTTCCATTGATTTTTAGTGGGGCCAGGATTTCATCTAATATGTGCATATTTATATGTACTGATGTCTGTACAATGTTTCAGTTTTGAATTAGTAATTACATAAAATCCTGTGCCAAACTTATACGTTTGTACAAAAGATGCTGCTATACCATCTTATCTGCCCCTTGACATTTATTGAGTCAGAAGATAAACAGTGTTTACAAGAAATTGCTGAGAGAGGAGAATGTAAAGAGTATTCCAAGAGCCGTTCCACAGCTGGTTCCAAACATTCAGCTGCCCTGTTTTAAGTTTGTTCTTCTTTGGCTTTGATATATGTTCATTTTTTCTTCTGTGGATTGTCAGAATTGTGCCCTTCTCATCTGCAAATCTCATTTCTGAGGCAAGAAAATAGTAACAACCATTGGTGAAGGAAATGTGGATTCTTGCTGTTAAGCTCCATCAACAAACCGCTCATGTTCCTCCTCCATAAGCTAACTTTAATGGAGCTGTTGCCTGCTCAGCCAGACCACACAGTACTAGCTCAAGAAGCAGAAACCCAATGCTTCAACTGTTGTTATATTAACATCCAGCAAAAAGTAAATGGGGGAATATTAACTCTGAAAACTAGGTTATGAGTTCAAGAAGCAGGAACTCTACAGCACTCCATTTTTTATTTGCAAAAAATACATATTTTTTATCAATGTATATACATATAGATCGCAGTACTTCTACCAACACTGCCCGATGGCTGTTATGGCTCACTCCTCCACAAAATGCTACAAATGTGCTATACACATTTTCTGAAATCCCGCTCTGTCCCTCATGAACACACTTGCAAAAAGTTAGTTGTAAAATCCCTCTCTAAATCCAGAGAGCACAATTATTTTGGAAATGTTCAGCAGTTAGAGATGTACTTTCAATTTCCTACCCAGGCTTCCTGTGTATTAGTCTCTATTTTTAAACAGCCTATTAGCATGTTAGTCTATTAAATAGACAGTAAAAGAAAATTCTGCTTTTGGTGTCCTATATGAGCTGTGCTAAAGATGAAAACCATATGACTCAGCCAAATGTCTTCCTGCAGTATTCGCATAAGAACAGTTATTCAAGCCTTCAACTGTATTTGCAGGCTTATGGAAAGCTGGAGAGGCAGGTTGTGGTGCTACTGTAACTCACTTTGGGACAAGTGGTTTAGGGGATCTCTACATGCAGACAACTGCATGGGTTGTTTAGGAGCTCTCCACTGTTGTTACACAGGGCACAAAGCGGGGGTGAGCAGGAGTGGGGAGAATAAGAGACTCTTATTTAACCTCACAGTACTTTCACAAAAATGCAAGGGCCCAGTAGACTCTAGTTTACAAGGATTTGTCATACAAACTTACTAAAATATATTTTTCTGTTCTGTATATTATGTTGTGAAAACTAGGCAGCAGAAAGCTTCCTGATTTTGGCTGGATAGATTTTTGTATGTTTTTTATGCAGTTGTAATAAATTGTCTATCTGCTTCACAAAGGCATACAAAATAAAGCCACATAATACAGCTTTTAGATCTGTATTCCTTTTACTGCAAAAGATATTACCTGCTGTTGCCTAATGCACCACAAAATACCAACAGTAAATGGGAACCTTGGAGAAGTTATGTTGTATTCATGTAGAGAATCGTAGCAGCACTAGTTACCACTGCACTGAAAGCATTAATGATTGCACCACAGTAGTTTCTCTGAAGACAAGAAATATTTATTGGACTATTTATTGAAACAGGTTTAACAGAATGATTCACTAATTGTGAATAATTAAAAATAGACCATAAAAATCCTTGCAACAAAATTCTATTGGGAAAACATTAATGAATATTTTCTGAATAAATGTTCTTGAATATTTTTTTCTCACTACTCACATATCTCCAATCAACAGTAACAATTAGTCAAGTAGGAAAACCCAGTAAGACGTGGACATCCTATCTTTGATTCACACACACACGACTCCCACAAATGTCAGTATATAGCCCTCAGTAAATATAGCCCCTTAAGGGATAAGAGGAAATGAGGCAAGAGCTTCCTTATAGAGCCCTATAATTTTTCAGGAGTGTTTTGCAAGACTACAGAACAGTACGTGAATTTCTATGCCTGTGAAATTCTATAATCCCAATGCTGTAACTGGATCATGTTCTTGATGAGGGTTTTTTTTCTTTTTCTTTTTCTTCTTTTTCATTTTTCTTCTTTTGCAAAGCAGAAGTTAAAGGTTCTGTGATGCTTAAATCCATAATGTTTTTTTTCTTTTTTATAATCCTGAAATGTGTGTTTGTGTGTATGTGTGTGTGTGTGTATTTTTCAGGTAGACCTTAATTAAAACACTTAAACTGAACTGCTGACCCTTTAGTACCATGTAGACCCTGCTAAAAAAACCCAGTTTCAGGATTAGGAAGTTGTAGATCAGAATAAATACCCTAAGTCTCCTGAGCAACCATTTTCAAGCATTGTTTAAATATTTGGTCATACTTTTGTTGTTTTTTTCCACTGGATATTGATTATATACAGGCAAAAGCTGTAACCATAGCAGAATGCCTGCTACCTAATAAAAGATAACATCAAAATACATACTAGCTTATCAGTTGCCTGTTTCTACACGTATTTAAAAAATAAATCATCTTTAAACTTTAGTTCTTATTGCAACATGTCAAATCACACAAGAATAGGTCCCCCATGTTATATCATGATCTGATGCAGTGCAAGAGGGTTTTATTACACTGGGGCATGAATGGAAATAGGACCTGCTGTATCAAGGTGATGTAGACTATACGCACCTGCCATATAAGGTCCCCTGTTGGAAGGGAGGACCTGGTGAAGATCTCTCCTATCCTGGGAGACAACAAGCAACCAACAAGTATTTCCCATGGACCTGTCTATGTTAGAGCCTGGTAGAACATGCTAGTGCATATGTAACTTGTTTAATTCTTTTATGGAGCTTCTTCTGTGCAATGTACACAAAACTGTAACAAATCTGACACGTAAAATTTGAGGCCATGGAAAGCTTGATACCAAAGAGTCATATTTGCATTAATCATATTGGGATCATATTGCAATATTCACACACATGATGGATAGCACCTTATTTAACAAGAAGTTCCTCTGACATCAGTTGGTATCTCTACTATTCTGAATAAGTGAGGGTATCATAATCGGCTCCCTAGTTATGAAGTAATTTTTATTTAGGTTTTTGTTTTGTTTCATTTTGTTTTTGTTTGTTTTTGTTTTTACCTGGCAGGTAGATTTTTCCTATATCTTTTCTCATATGTGTAGAATGTCTTTATATATGTAAAGACATGTATACATGTCAAATTAAAGCAGCAAAACTGACAGAAATGGACTCTTAAATTTCCAGGATTTATCATATTCCTATATAATTCCTCACTCCATATTCCACAAATCATACATATTCAAAATTGCAAATACAGTCCCTTCTGAAATGCTATAATAATTATTTCAGAGAAAACTCTGGATTTTATATTCAGTATTATCAAGCTTTAATCTCAGAAATAAAACTCTGGATTTTATATTCAGTATTATCAAGTTTTGATCTCAGAAATCCCTGCCACTTCCTGGATCTAATTTCATTTCAGCCATAAAAGAGACCACCCAATTGGAGAAGGAAATATTTTTATCTCCATGCTAATTGGTAAATGATTTTTCCCCAGTACTCGGGCTCCATTGGAAATGAGCCAGATATGTGGTAGACTACAAACCACTAAGAACTTAAGAGAGACCACCAAACTCACTCCTTTTCAGACAATCTCGCTGGAGCTGTATAAGCATGCAATGATTTGTATTTCTAGTAATGCTGGCAATAGATCACACAATTAGAAAAAGTATATACCGATCACCTATTTTCTCCCTCCATCCCAGGATATCACACCTTGTTCAGATCCAATGCAGTATAATTATTGTTGTTGTTGCTGTTATTTTCGTTGGCCATCTCTCCATGTCAGCTTTTTATTATGAAGGCATGTCTAAGGTCAATTATGTGAAAAAAAACAGTGACCCTCTTCATAGACAAGTGTACCATTGTTTTAAACTACGGTCCAAGGGCCTGATCCTGCACCTCCTTTCTTACACAGGCAGGTCAACTGAAACTACTGTGACTTTTTGCTTGAGGTTTTGTAAAGGAGTACCATACCAATCCTAAAAATGCTAGCGAGAGATTTACCTGGAATGTATCTAACCTGTTTCCCTTTAACTTTTAGCATCAGCTGGCTGGCTTACATTACATGCTTTTCCTAACAGAAATCAGGTTCTCCCCTCAAAACTTCAAGAGTTGCATTCAGATCTCCCCTGTCATGGCAGAACCTCTTCTTTTAGCCACCATCTCTCCAAGCAAAAGAAGGCATCTGGAAGCAGATAGCAGATACCCCCACAAATCCTGCTGGATCCCACAGTCCCTCCAGTAGCCCAGCACCTTCCCAGGGTGTGCATTGCCCCAGCCATCACAACGTAGCCATGCTCTGGTGGTTTTCCTGGGATGGCTGCTGTTTGCTGCTGCAGAAGTAGCTCAGCGCAAACCTATATAAGCCCACTAGCTAACAGCATCAGGGTTCTCATCTATCAGGATTTGGTGAAAAGTTCCTATTCAACAAGAACCAAAAGTTTAACTACTTATTTACCCTTTCTCAATTCTTGTATGCACCTTCCCTGTTGTTAGCTGCAGTGAGAAGCACCATCACAAACTCTGTCCTGGTGTTGTTTTCTCCTTTCCTCCCCTCTGAGAGCAGGCAGCATCAGGAATCTCTATGGCACTTAAAAATGTGGGAAGACTATAAAATGCATCTGCTTGATCTGGTCACTCGAGAAAGAACCAGTCTACAGAAACTTCCAATGTTTTCATAGAAAATAGTTTGTATCAGCTGACACCAAAAGCCACTTTTATTCAATTCTTAGTTACAGCAAGAGGAATTTTGTATATGGAATGGAGCTAGGCAGGAAATGGATTTCCTGTCCCCCCAGAATTTTTGAGATTTTGAAAAATTTCCCATGCGTATAGGGACAAAGTCAGAGTCTTGACAATTTTGGTGAAACAAAACTAAAAAAGGAAGAAGAAAAACATGCTTCAGGCCAACTAAAATTTCATTTTTTTAAATTTCATTTTATAGTTTATATTTCAGGCTTTAATACTGAAATTAACTTCAATATCAAAATAAAAAGTCATTTAAAAAAAGAAAACATTTCTATTTAGAAAATGTGGAGGAAAATACCTCGGCAATTTCAAAGCTTTTTAATGGATTTATTTATTTTAAATGCCATTCATTAATACAGACCACTTCCCAAGAACAGTTTAGGTTTTGATGAATCAGCATTTCCCAGTCCCCAGAATCTTGGACTATTCCCAATGAGTTCTAGTATAAAGCACCAATTCCAGGGTATTGATAACAGCTAATAAATAGTAGCTATTATATCAAGAAAGGAAAAAATCATCATAAGACATATGCTAGCTTTTTAATTAAAATAATGGATTAATCAGGAATAATTAAACATATTCAAATTAAATTCAGATTCTTGGGTTTTTTCTTTAAAATTGATATAGTTTAGCAAGGATTTGATGTTTATATAATTGCTTCACTTGGTTTATTTTGCAGTCCATTGGTTTTGTAAACCATTAGAAATCTGTGCACAACCTATTTTTTCTTCTCCTTTTCCTTTTGCTCCCACATCCAACTCCTGCTTTCTCCAAACTCTGTAGGCTTGTCATCATGTGCTGTCTGATTGCAATGGATATTGGTCAAAACAATTATGCAGGAGACAGTAAGTTTAATTTTGCTGTCAATCCAACAGCAATAGGTTGATGCTATCAACAAACCCAACTCCTGCTGTCTTTGGTTTTAGACAACAGAAAATGTTTGACAAAGTCATGGCTTCTGATATTTATGGTAGTAAACCTGTTTCTAAATTCTTGTTGTTGAACAAAAAAGGATACAAAGCAGCCTTTAATTAAAAACCAGTAAAATGGTACTCTTAAAGGGTAAATGTTTCTCTTCAATATTATGTTAGCTCAGATGTGCCCATTTCTGTTCATTCTGCTTCTAATTAGCTGGACATGAATAATGTAAAAAAGTATGTGCTATGGGATAGATATGATATAGTTTGACCTTTCAGGGCTCATTGGTGCATCTTTTGGCATTTAGCTATGACTGAGACAGGGTGGAACAACTTCCTTTCCTTTTTTGTGTCCTTGTGACAAGGTATTTAGCAAAATTTGTAGATTTGTTGGAATCTCACAGGGCCGTGCCATGAGCCCTTCTACTGCCACAAGCTTATGACTCTTGGGCTGTCAACAATGCACCTTAGCACCTGCGCCACGCCAGCCCCCAGTGGAACAACTGGGAAAGGGTTAATGGCTACCTGCTTGTCACCTGAGTCAGGCTGAGAGGAAGTGGCTTGTCCTTTTTTCCAAGGTACAGAGAGGCACAAAGGAGGAGGCCACTACGAGTTTTTATTGTGGGAATACTTGTCATGGTATTACTTTGTCAATTTTGTTTGAACTAATAAACTAACCTGAGGTAAGAGCTTGACACCTGAGCATGGCAAAGCATTTTTTTCCCTGGGCAGGTAAAGAAATCACCTAATTTACATTACTACTTTGGTATTATAATTTATCATGCAAAAGGAAGAAAGCAATAGGTGCTGGAAGGGTGTCAGTTTCTCATCAGTGATCAGTTCAATGTTCTATCTCCCATTGATTATGACAGTGATGTGTGAAAACAGAAATGTCATGAAGACAAACTGCTTTTAAATGGAAACAAGTATAATTTCCCCACCAATGCTATAAACATAGCTATGCATAAATCCAGTTTGTTTGTAGTTCTGAACAATTGAAAAAAGAATTTGTTTTGGATTGACTCAAATGGAAAACTTTTTAAAATGTTGACAAACCTAAACATTTTAAAAATTAGGATTTGGGGTCAAACTGATGTTTGGTTCTACCTGAAATAAAATATTTTGCTGCTACAATTGTAAAGTATTTTTAAATTAAGTGTAATTAAATCTCAAAGCAAAACTTTTCATATTGAAAACTGATCATTTTAAGAATGTTGAAATGAAGCATTCAGATTTTTGGAATGCATTAACTGTTTGGTGGGAGGAGTACCGGGGGGGGGCGGGGTGGATACTAAGGCACATGGTTGACAGCCCAGAGGTCGCAAGTTTGAGGCCATAGCAGAAGTGCTCACGGTGCAGCCTGTCAGATCCAAGGAATCTGAAAATTCTGCTAAATACCTTGTCACAAGGCCGCAAAAAAGAAGGTTTGGGGGTTTTCACTGTTGTTGTTTGCAAACTGTCTTAATTGACCTGAATTTACATTTCTCAGGGGAAAAAATTAGGTTTGGGCCAAAAAAAAAAATTATCTAAATGTAGCATAAGCATCTTGTTAATAAGACAGCATTTCTCTTTTCTGTTGGGGTTTTTTTAGTCATACATCTGACTCTCCGTTTGGCTTGGGTTTTTTTTTCCTTCCCTTTCATCCCTGTTAGGTTTAATGTAAACTTTCTAATACATCGTAATCAATGTAACATGAGCAGTGTTAGTAATTAAAATGCAGAATTCCATTTAACAATGGATCATATATCCTGGACTATACTCCAAGTGGCTGCTTTCACGTCTTTTCAGTTGTTGTGTCAGAAAATCAATCAGAGTTCAGCAAAATCTTGATACTTTCTCCCATCTACAGAGGGGTCATTAATTATGTATATGACTGCGCTTCTTTTTCAGAATTCATCTATTCTTAACCTAAACACCTCACAAAATATGCATTACTGAATCAGCTCTGATTCTCCTATTACCTTTCTTCCAAAGTTTAAATATGACAGGATAGGGCATCTGGTAATTCAGAGCTGTTTAGCAGCAAAATCTTGGAAAGGATTGATAATACACAATTGTGATGTTAAAATACTTTCACCACATTAAGCTTTATGTGTTAAATGCAAATTAAAGTCCATATGTATCAAGCTAAGTTCACAAGCATGGTGATCCTGGCAAATTTCCTTAGTATCTGGACACTTCCTGGTCCAATGATTAGTCTGGCTATGTGTATGGTGGAAAGGAAACCTTGTCTGCATCATCTTAACATACTTGACTTCCTAAAATTATTAGCCAAAAAAAAAAAAATTAAATTAACCCAGAGCAATAATTAAAATCCCAGAGGACTGGTTGAACACACTTTTGTTTCTCAAGACCCACAGACACCCCATGACAAGCTGTGTAGCATGTCAGTCTTTGTAACATGGTAGTGCCCAAGCTGCCACAAAAAGAAAACTCTGACTGCTTCATTCTGCTTCCCAAAATGAAAAATGTTTTGGAAATAAATATGGAAATGAATAACACAATCAACAAAAATTTGTGTTGATGAAAAATGAAATGTGGGGGGAAATACAAGTTGTGCCTTTACCCGATATTTATTTGCTATTGTATAATCAGAGGGAAGAGAGGGCTGTAGGCAATAGCAAAATTATATTTAATGCATGAAGCAATATGAGAAATATGTTTAGAAGTAAGAGGCTGACCTTTAAATTTACACATGATGGGAGCAAAACAAAAACATAAGTGGGGAAGATAACATCATCCCTAGCAAGTGAATTTTTTTTCTGAGTCTACTTCTCCCACTGTTTATTCAGGTCAAAATTTTCAAACCTGTATAGCTGCAGGTAAACTTTCTGAATCCATTATTAAATCGCTCTTTAAGAGTGGAAAAAAAAATCTCAGTAAAGTCAAGGAAAGCTATGGGCGCTGAAAATCAGATTTTTTTATTTAATTGCCTTATTTTATAAACCAGGCTTGAAAATGTTGGTCTCAATATACAATAACCCTCTGATTTCTGCCCACATCTATGTAAGGAGACAGTTTCTGGTGTACAGTTTGTTGGAACTGATGGCCTGCCAGAGAGGTAAAGGGCTCTACAGTTCATTAGCAATCTCCTGAACTCAGGTTTTATCTCCTTGGGTTCCTTCTTTCTGCTAGTGCTGCAGATTCACCCATCTGTATCCACAGCCTCTTGGGATTTCAAGTGGAGAAACAACACTTGCCATTAAAATTGGAGGCACTTCAGTGACCTCTCTCAGGAAAGCTATATATGTACATCAACCATCTCTCCAAACTACCTTCTCAGTTCCATTTGAGTGAGGTATTGTCTCCTGTTGACAAAAGTTCTGTTTTCATACCTGCCGGATGTGCTACATGTAAATACTGCCAGCCATTGTAAATAACAATGAAATGCTTTACTTTGACAGCAGCTGAAGCTGCATTTGGGTTCAAGTTTTAGACATCACTACTTGTAAAATGCCTTTCTTTTTATAGCTGAATATATTTAGAGTCTTCTAAGCTAAACTCCTCAACCAAGTATGATGCATCTAGTCATCCAGCCCAATCAAGAGCAGAATCACAACTTCATGTCAGTGCAATACATTGTTAACTGATATGTCAGAAAATCAATTAATTACTTTTAAGTAGCAGTTAAGAGTATCCACACAATACTGCCATTTGAATTATTAAAGAAAGCAAGCTTGAATTTTCTCCCAAACTGAAATCCTGCCCTAAAAGAAAGTGCAAAATGCTGCTTCTGCCCTGAAGCCTAATCAACATTATTGGATAGGCTACAGGGGCAGAAAAGAGAGGAGGGCACAAAATTGTAAAGATGCTAGCTTGCAAGGCAAAGGCAGCAACAGTCTGCAGCTATTCACGACATTATGAAGTTTAAATGGTAAAGCCTCCTTTGTTCTATAGCAACAAGGCAGCCTTCAAATGAGAATAACCCTGAAGGGTAGATGTTTAGAGAGGCTACCAAGAGCTTTTCACCCCTTTCCCCATGTACACAAAGGATATCCTTGACCAATATGGGTTCTTGTGCACCTTCTGACTTTAGGGACATGTCCAGGGCATCACAGTGCAATGCAAGAGTTAATTTGGGTATCAGAAGCAATAAAGGTTTGCTAGTGCACCATTCCACATGGTCTAACAATCCCCAAATTGTGCCAGACAGACACATATTATGTATCATAGACTTTTGTGCAACACTCTTCCCAGAACCTCTAATGAAAGCTAGGACTGCATAAGAAGGTTCCTCGTGAAAATTCATGAAGCCCTTTGCTCTTTGACTTTTCCTGACTGAAAGAGACTATACTTGGCTTGGTTGCTGGTTTAATGCCGGTAAATATTTGATGGCACAGATGAGATGAGGGCTGACAAGGGTAAGATTTTGTTTACATTTCTAATCATCCATTTGGTTGTCATGGGAAAGCTGTTTCACAGAGCAGGGACTTCCAGTGCGAAGAACCTACAGGATGTTAGACTCTGGTTAGTTTGGAAGTTCATTACATAGCTGCATGCCCCTCTGCAAGAACTAGACACTGTGGGAAGCGTGGATTGTGTGAAGTGGTCAGACATCTCCACCAGTCATTGGAATAGCACCAGCAAAGGAGTCAAGCTCCCACTCTAATGTGAGCTGTCAGAGAAATCTCCAAAATGCCTCTGAAGATTGCTGCTAGGACAGCCCTAGTCCCAGTGTAGGCCAAAAGTAAGTTTTATGAGTGAAAATTAGGAGTAGCTCCATTCATTCTAAAATTACACATCCAGCTCTCCACCATATTTTCTTTATGTTTAGTTTTTAAAAAAAAACATTTCTAGTAAAAGCCAGGCTATGACTCTCTTTGTTCATGCTAGTCCTTGTTGAGGGGCAGATGGGGTACCTACCTGTCATTATCCAACATTGTAAGGCATTATCATCACAAATTTCATCAGCTTCCTCCTCTCTGGATGTCACCCTTCATTAAGATTTCTGTTCCATACAGCAAATATGCCAAGATAAGATTCTTAAATCACCAATATATTATTTCTTAAAATCCTCATCCCATTAGGCAGGAGGGGGCTTTGGTGGATCTGTGCACAGTGGAGATGTTGTTGGGAGTGGGATTACTGGGGCAGAGTTCCCCAAACCCTTTCCTAATCTCTACCATGTGGAGAATGCTGCTTTACTCTTCTCTCTCCACTACTTTCTCTTCCTCTGTGCTCCAAGGCAAGTGAGCAGGGAAAAAGAACTTATTGCATTCAACCCAGATGCCAGTAAGCAGCAGAAATAATGTGGGGGGACATTAATAGGCCATTATCTGTATGTGGGGAATGAGAGAATGATGAGGTTCAGTGTTGTCATTGTGTGACATCACAGGTTTCAAATCCCATCCAAGAAGCTGGGCAGATACTTGAGCAGCCAGCCCACACTGACCCCCCAAGTGTCCAGTTAGATATAACTGTTAAATATTACTTTTCTCACATGTTAAACACTCTTAAGACAGGAGTATCTATGCAATAAGACAGAAAATGATGAGTTAAGTGCCCTCTGAGCATCTCAAAATTACATGTCTTTGAGTGTGGATTATCTCTAGCTGTTGTTAGGCAGTTTATATTCCAGTAACATCAGTCTGCTCTATGGGGCCAATGCCAGCAATTTGAAGTCCTCTGGTATCCCAGGATGCACCACTATCATCCTCCACCCCACCCCCACATAGAGGATCTGTCATCCAGAACTCTATTGCCCTGGATTAACAGAAACCTGGGGAGACTTGGGGAGCCACAAGAGAGAAGGAAGAGTGAGCAGGAAGTTGCCAGACAGCTGCAGATGAGTGGGGAGCCACACAGGGTGGGGCAAGTGAGTAGGGAGCCAATGGACAGCCAGAGAGCCAGGCAGACTTGGCAGGTCCTGGCCGTGCCGCCCGTTCTCCAGCCTTCTAGCAGCAAGTCAGAGTCATGCACATTAGGGCCTCATTATACATAGGGTGGCCATCACAGAGGACATTCCGGTTTTCTGCTACTCTGTCCTCTATTGATATGAAACCTGGCGCCTTTATGTCATAAAGGCATCCAGTTTTGTATCAATAGAGGACAGAGGAAAGCCGGACTGTCTTCTGTGATGGCCACCCTAGTTGCACGGCAATTTTGGGTTGCTCTTAACCCCTACATTGTCTGTACATTAACACCTGAAACTGATTCTAAGCCCTCAAAATGTGGCTCAAAGTTACACCACTCCAGGGCAGGATTATCTCTGAACTGTGTTACCCAGCTCATGTTATACTAAGGTGTAGCCACTCCAGGCTACACCTTAGTGAA
>NW_005842161.1:1136537-1159577 GCF_000455745.1 Alligator sinensis | reverse complement strand
ACCCTGCCTGCTTGTCCACTGCTGCTGCTGCTATTTTCAGGTGGGCTCAGCCTGAAGAGTAGCAGCCCAGCAGGGCATCAGTAGCTGGGCAGGCAGGTTAACCCTTCCTTTCCTGTTCACCTGGATCAGACAGTGTGGGCAGCCACAAGCAAATGGGAGAGGGTGGCAGGGGGAACTCTGAACGGCAGGGGTGGAGCCCCAGTGGGGATGGGGGGGTAACTCGGGGAGCTCTAGGGGGCAGAGGGGAAGCCTGGAATGGGAGCTGGGGGGGGGCAGCGCGGGGGGAAGGATTCTTACATTTCAGTCCTGTGGGCCCCTGCTGGTCTGAACCTGTGACCTTTCCAAACTCGAGCTAACACCAACACAGTGTAAGGTGTAACAGGGCCCTTAGAAAAGGTATTCACCCTCGATGTGCAACTGCTCACAGCATGTGCTAACTTTAATACCACCTAACTCAGCTTAGAATTGGGGTAACCATTCATCCTGGTTGGAAATATGAGACATCTGGGACACCGGGCAGGTTTCTCTCTCAAAATTTGGAAAACAAAATGGAAAAAAGATTGAAATCTCAAACTTTTATGAGAAAGAAACATGGTTTCTCATCAGCTATGTTTTCAGGCAGGGTCTTATAGCCCTGGGTCTTACAGGTGCAGAGGGGTCAAGACCTTCAGTACTCATTCAATACTCACGCTTAGGATGATAGTTCCAGGCCCATCAATGCCAGCTGAGCTCTACACAGCAGCAAGCATGGCGGGTGGCTTACCCAGCTCTGGTATTAGTAGATAATTAGTTGCAGCTTTCACATGCAACCATATTGTGGTGACTATGCCTCATTGTTTCCATGGCCACATCAATGCTGCCATTGCTTAAAACCAGTTTAGCTCACAGTTCTCTGAGCCTACAGCCTAAATTCTCAGCTACAATAAGACAACAGGAGTTGCGCCAGCAGAGAGAATTTTGGCATCTCAGTGATTACAGGTTAAGTTTGCCTGATACAAGCAGAAAATCTTACATACTGAATTTAAGTTTGGTTTTTAAAAAGTGTGTGCGTTTGTTGAAATGCTTACCGCTTATGTATTATTACAAAGCAATTGTGGCCATAGTAATAGTTGTTAGCTGATGGTATAGGGAAACAGCTTGTCTGTGCAGATTCTCTTTCTCTTCAGAGATCAAAAGAGAGATGCAGAGTTTGGCCAGGATGTTTTGAGATGAGCAGTAAATTGGCATTTGGATACAGCTGTAGCTAGCTGGTTTGGGATTGCAGGCCTGGCCTGGTCATCATGGAGCTCCCCCTTCTGGCTAGTACATGCTCTTGAAACAATGTTTTCCTATTTCTATGCAAATCTGAAGCAGTGGTCATCACAAAATTGAATGCAGAAATGGAAAGTGGAAAGTAAATCAAGGGATATGTAGTTGCCTCAGACAAAGCTGCCTTTGAGAATACAACCTGACTAATGCTGTTTCTTTCTTGAAATACAGCAAATTTTACCATTCAGGAATAGCCACGGCTCCATGTTAGGGCTCTTGCTACATTGTAAATGTATACATTCTTATTAGAAGTATTCATTTTTTTCTGAGAGTAACAATTCTAAAATTTCTGGTCTGTTTTTTAAAAAGACACTGAAGAAAGAGAGTCTGCCAAAATATCAGCTTTTGGAAACTTTCAGTTGCTGAGAAAACTATTTAACTATAAATAAACTGAAACATGGCAGTGGCATAGAGTGGGGTGATAGGGGCAAAGGGCCTGGGCACCAACGGGGGTGGAAGGTTAAAAAAAAAAAAAAGAGGCTTTTGCCACAACTGGTTGCAGTAGCAGTGGTAGCTAGCAGTTGCCACCATGTCTGTATGCTGCAGCTGTCCTGGGCACCCAGCCACATTCTTATGCTACTGATAGTGACAACCAGCAGTATCTCTCAAGACCTGGTTTCAGGTTATGTCCTTTTTTTGCACCATGAAAACCTACATAAATATTATCTGCACCAAAATTTTATTTTTTTAGGATTTTAAACAATGGACAAGTTTATTTGTCAATGAATACCTCCCTAGACCACAGGTTAGCAATCATCTCTGGGACACTGGAAAAGGCATGAGGCATCTTTCCTATAGAAGGATAATCTACTTCAAAGGAAAGTTACTCAAATCTTTGCAGAGAGAATGCAATAGTTCAAAGACAGTTAAAGATGGTGTTGCATGTCAAAATCAGGATGTGTCCTCCATCCGGTTTCATTCTTGTCTCCCTCTTCTTTGGTCTGTATTCTACTTAAAAATCTCTAGTACACTTTAACTCAGTTCAACAAAATCTAAAAATACACAGGTATAGATGCTCTCAATGTTGCATTAAAGAAACTTTTCAGACATTTGTTTAAAAAAGACATTCATAGATTACTAGATTCAGAGATCTTCTGCCAGAAAAGACAGTTGGAACATCTTCTGGCTTCCTATAAAGCAGACACAATAGAATCAAGTAACTCCTTTCTAATGCCCATATCTGACTGAACATTAACATTGGAAGGTAGATAAATAGGTCTGAGGAAAATATGAGCTCCAGCTCCTATAAGAGAACCCAAATCCTTCAAATAAATGTAAGTGTTCCAATAGCACAATTCTCATGTCTGCATGTTCGGTCAGTGCAAGTGTCTGAAATGGAAAAGTATTAACTTCTCAGGACATGTACTGGCATGCACATTACCTGGAAATTTTGAAAAGTAATATATAAAGTACTCTATACATTTGGAAGATACTGAGTTTTGTTAACTGACTTTTTTAAGGTAAAAAAATTGGAGAGCTATATACTGTTCATGTCACTATAAGACTGAAAACCTGACTCCACTGCTTTTTCACTGCTGTTTTTTAGAAGCACGCAAATGGCACATTATAAAATAATGTAGTGGTGCTACTTACTTGTACTTTTTTAACCTTTCCCATTTATTTTTGCTTCATCAGACTGTTATATCCTGTGTAGTAAAACACGTACCATATTTGAGTTTATTAAGAGGTAATGTTCTATAATGGTATCAGAAGGGTGCTCACATCTCCATTTAAAATCAGTGAGAGGTACAGGTGCAAGGTATCTCAAAGATATAGGCCCCTAATTTTTAAATGGATGTTGTGAACTATTGCACATGTACCTTAAATATGCATTGAGTCTAGAACTGGCACAGTCACAGTTTCTGCTGTAACCACGTAGGAATTTAAATGCCTCTATCTTTGATTATTACTGTATATTCCTCTGTCAGTCCATACTATATTTTGCTATTATACATTCATTTGGCATACATCTGCAGTGTGGTATATGGGATCATGAGCACATTGATACAATAAAAATATTTTTAAGGTCTTACTTGCATGTACATTATGGACCTTTTACATTACTAGAATACATATAATGGCAGATAAACATTTTCTTTTATGAGAGTTGGTTGGTGCTTCTGCACTGCAGAGACCACAAAAGAAAATGGAATGAAAGAAAGTATCTTAAGTTTAAACCCTTTGCAGCTTACTGTATCTTCTGGCTCCACCCAAATATTATTATTATGATAAATGTGATAACAAACACTGAGCCCAAGTATAGTATCCATCTTAACTCCCTTTCCCCTAAAAGTCAGTGCTTTTTGGTGGCAACATATATGTGAATTATACAGCCCTGCATATCTTATCTTTATGTAAATATACACAAGATGCTCAAACTCTGAAACATAGACAAGAGGCATTAGGACAAGGAAGATATAAACTGTCTGATAAACACACATGAGGGAATCAAGTCATAAAGCTCTGTAAATTTCAAAAGCTTAAATTCAATGCCAGGGATAGAAAGAACCTTATCCATATAGTTAGCATTTGAAGATAAGTGGCTGGCAGGAGTGCTTTATCTAGCTTGCAACAGAAGGGCTATTGCACCTTCGCTGAACCACTGTCTGCAAAGCCCAGGAAACATCTTGCCGTGCAGTTGATGAAACATTTGCCTGAGGTCCCACATGGTCCTTCTGTTACAGTTGAATAATGTTACAACACAAGATTGTGCAATAATTTCTAGGATGGTAGAGGTTTTGCTGTATCATTTCATGTCACTGGTTTCTCTTCTTCCCCCTTCCCCACATTTTTCCTGGGGAAATGCAGTATATTACTTGTGAAGATTGCTTTCCTCTTACTTAGCACACACTATGTTAAGACAAAGATCAAAGAGGAAAGCTGTACTACTGCTTGCCTTTCTGTTTGGTATGAAAACAACAGACAAACAGTTCCTACATAAATTTTCATGTCAGCTTTTTTCAGCCATAAATGTAAAATTTGATCCATCTTTTATAGTAACCGGATTGCAGCATTTTGAGATAGAACAGGAATTAAAACCTAGTATCCTGGATTTATAACTTTGACCCAGTCTTGCAAACAATTAAACGTGTAATTTTACTGACATGACTGCAGTTAGGCATTGAAGTTTTTCAAGATCAGGATCTCGGTCATCAAAAGTGTTTGTGCCGGTAATTTAATTCATGAGATCTCTACTGTATAGCTTTTATTTATCTTCATATAATATATAAAACTTCAAAAGCATCTTCAACTTGAAACATGAAATTTGGCAAACAACAAATCTTTAGTAAATCTGAAAATCTGATGCTTCTATCAGTCCATGCATTCATCTCCTTGCAGATTTCAGTAATGTCACAACACACTGAGGAATAGCAGGGTTAGGCCAATATTTTGAAATTTGAAATTGGCACCTATATAATTACTTTTTCCAAGCTCTTAAACATTAAAATAAATTGTATCTTGATATGGTAAAATAATCTTTAAAACTTCCCTTTAAAATAATCATGTTTGAAAACAGTGATACAACAGAAGGTGGGCTTTTACTCAATTCTGGCCCAGCAGCCCAGTACAAAATTTATCTTTTATACTCTCCGTAATGCCTTCCTTTTAGGAAATGCAATAGACCACTGAAGTCAATGTAAAGATGAAGTCTGGATCAGGCCCAAAGGACCTTCTCCTTTCAAAGCTCTACTTCTCAGTATTCCTCTCTGCCTTTTTCTGGAGCTGTCTGTATATGATTTATCATAACCTATCTAGCTATTTCCATAATATAAGTTACCATGGTATATAATTGGTTTCCCAATTTAGATGGAGATGAGATTAAGTGCAAAGAAATGGGAAAAGTTTTGTTGTCTAGTCAGTGCACCCTTTCTTACAAAAAGGATGTCAACTATGGTGTGTATGGTTGCTACTATGGCCTACACAGTCTTTTCTTTTACCATTTTTATGCGGCTGCCAAACATGCTTTGCCTGAAGTACAATGTAAGAGATGCTGTATAAATATGCATGGTGAAGTCAACAGGCCGGATTTACTAATACCATTCTGCCTGTGATAGCGAGACAAATCACTGAAATCTGGTTTGCAAAATAGCTGGAGTGTGTTTCCGTATCTGGCTTAACATTTTTGAAAAATCCACAAATGCATATTCGCATAAGCAGTCTATGAAATTGCTGGACTCAGCCACATAACATCTGTAAAGTTTTGACAGTTTATAATATTAACTCTTATGCTTTTAGACAAGATTATTTCCATATACGTTCTGGAATCATATGATATAAAATTGTGTCTATTACTTCAGTTTCAAGCTGTAAAAGCATGAGCTAACTTCTTTTCTCATGTAGGAGGACAAAGTAAAGACCAAATCCTGTTCCTCTTATCAGTATTATTATTCTGTCTACCTGTAACAGACAGTTGTACTTTAGAAAAATATATCAACAAAAATACCAATAGAATATTCCACCAAAATATTAAAGCAGAAAAAAACCTGCAAACTATAAGTCTTCATCCACTTCCACTCTAATTGGGTAGGAAAAAAACATTTGAGTAGCTAAATGAAAATTACTAGCCTATAAATGCCTGAGGCAAAAAAAAAGGATGGGAAGTCTCTTGTGAGTTTGGTTAGTGGAAAAAAAAAAACATACTAAGTATGACTGCATGTCATTTTTCAATTTGCTCATGTTAAATAGTGATCTCTAGGGCAGAAAAAGAGTGAAGTGAAAAGGAAGAGCTTTCCCCTCTTCTCATTTAGTTTCTGCAGATCTTTGGCAGTGTTTGGCTACTGCTTGGTTATCTCATAGATTTAAGCATGAACAACGGGCAGTTTGGCATGCCATCTCCTCTGTCCTGGGCCATGTACTTGATGAGGAAAAACAGAGCGACCACCAGTATCTTTGGTAAAGGTTATTTATCTTTCTCTTCAAAAGTTTTTTGCTGAACTGTAATAGAAGTCTCTATTGTTATAAAAGTAAGGGGACTATTTGGCCAGGCAAGCCTAAAAGGATTATAATTTCTAACAAGAATTTGTTAGAAATAATTTCTAACAAATAATTTCTAAACAAGAAAATCCATTACTCTGTGTGTGTGTGTGTGTGTGTGTGTGTGTGTGTGTGTGTGTGTGTGTGTGTGTGTGTGTGTGTGAGAGAGAGAGAGAGAGAGAGAGAGAGAGAACTTTCACTGGACTCTGAAGTATAGCATACGGTTCAAAAAACAAAAAAGCCCTGCAATTAATTTCTTCAGAGGAGACATTTAGTTAGCTTTTATCATAAAATAAGAGGTACATGTCCCACGTAAACTGAGGAGGAATTTGAAATGGACTGTGATGGAAATAGGATGGATTATGGAATCAGCACTCTTTTGTGTTTGTTAATGTTTTTAAGCAATCTCTTTAAAAAGTAAAGCAACCCAGAAAGACCAACGGGTTATGTTTGTGTTAAAGTCAGGGAAGCTGTACGAATTGACTAAACTGTTTTAGTTGGCCAAAGATCTGGCCTGTACATCTATATTTTTAAATCCTTCAATAAATACTAAATATTGAAGGGCACTGTGGGGTGCCATACAATGTTAGCACTCTTAGGTGTGCAAAACTGATTTAGAAGATAAACAAAGAGATTTCAACAGGAAACCATAGTGTCAAAAACATTCTGACCTGATGTGGTCTTTCTGAGTTCTTTAAAGCAAAAGAACAGTTCTGTTATTTTTCTGTAGTCAAAAAACAACTGAAAACGAAGAGCTGGCATTTTTCAAGGGGTGCCTTGAGTCTAACGAAGGGTGCTTTGTTTCTAAAAAGGCTAAGAACCACCGTCTTAGACACTCTAAAACAGAGGAATAAAAAATTTGGTTGAAGAAAAAAGACAAATATAAATTGACAAAATAACTTGAGTTTAAATTATATTGGCCAGCCCATTTGAGTTGACTTATGTCCATTCTGTTGAGGTTATATTTAGGCTGAAAATATCTATTATGCTGTATTTTATGTTTTTTCAAGCACACAGCCAGAACGAAATAGAATGGATTCAGGTTTTAATATATTTGACATCATGCAAATTTTGTTTCCTATTACATAATCCTGGGACTAGCACTGCTTTCTGGGTTGTCCCTTTCTACTAACTGTATATGTAACTATACAATTCAGTGTCTCTGTAGAAAAGGAAACTTGGTTGAATACTATTAATATATTACAGTTATTAATATGACTCTTGTTCTAATCAAAGCAAGGCTGAACAAAGACAGGCAGACAGACAGAAAAAGAGTTTGGAGTTATAGAATAATGTGATTCTTTAGTGTTATTTATAATTCCCATTTTGTTCCTTTTTCCCTTTAAGTTTTTATTGCTGTCATTTTGAACAATGATACAGAGTTGTTAAGATCTTAATATTAGCTATTGTAAAGATTCTATCTGGAAGAAACACAGATTAGGTAAAATTCTGGTACATACATCTTGTGACAGTGTTAAAGTCCCAGTGCCATCAAGTCTAAATTAGTACAGCATTTGATCTGAAATCCCTGATTCAACTTATTTTTATATTCTGCAGGAAAGATGCGTATGGTGCTTGTTTCCATTTTACAGTGTTTTAAAGGAGAGGTTGTAACACATTGGATCTAAATACAGTTCAGCAATACTGATTTTCCATTTAGGTGTTAAAATATAATATACAGCATAGAACTGGATCCTTTTAAGCCATATGCAAGTTCAGAACATGAGGTGCTCTTCTAGCCTTCATATTTCAGTCATAAACCTTTGCATGTACTAAAAAAAGGAAAGAAGAAAATAACAGAAGCTAGGCAATTTTGTAACAGTCAAAACATAGCATTCAGCAAAGAAAATCAGATGCCCTCCAATATATACATATATGTATGTATGTATGTATGTATGCATGCACGTGTGTATGCGTACACACACACACACACACACATATACACACACAGACAAACGTATGTATTTATATATGCACATACACTTGTTTATATACATTCATACATATATTCATACATACATTCATACATACATACATACATACATACATACATATATATATATCTCCTGTTCACACACACACAGAACACACACATCCTAGGTCTGAATAATGACTGAAGAATATTTTCTGCTCTCTAAAATACTGGAATTCTCAGCAATGTCATCCCTTTAGAGTGTCTAAGGCAGCAGTTCTCAGCCTTTTTACATACAAGGCACCCTTCCTTAGACTCAAGGCATCCCTTGGAAAATGCCAGCTCTTGGGTTTCAGTTGTTTTTTGACTACAGAAAAATAACAGAACTGTTCTTTTGCTTTAAAGAACTTAGACTACAACAGGTCAGAATGTTTTTGACACTATGGTTTCCTGTTGACATCTCTTGGTTTATCCTGTAAATCAAGTTTGCACACCTAACTGCTAACACAGTATGGTGCCCCACAGCACCCTTAAAAGGAACCCAAGCCACCCCAGGGTGCTGCTGCATCCTGGTTGAGACTCGCTGATCTAAGTAGTACATGTGTTAGACTAGTACTAGAGTCTAAGAAGCAATTTATGGAGTGATCTGGAGAAATGTTTAAGAAACAATATCATAACCTTTATCAGGTGTGTATGCACTGTGTAACAACCTCATACAAATTAAACTCTAATAAAATAGTCAAGTCAGAAAGATGTGCAGTATTTTAGATTCAGTTTTCAATTGATTTGTATAATTCTTGCTATCCAAAAGGTTGAAAAAAACCTCCTTTTTGATATTGTAAGGAAAAATAAAAAATACATTTTAAATAGATATTTTATAAATTGTTTAGTGCTTAAATAATATGAGAAGCTAAATTTCTTTGGCAAGGGGCTTTTTAGGTTCAGTCTAGTGGTGATAATTCTTTGAATACTCCTATTTTTATCATTCCTATTTAAAAACATGCAAATAAAAAATGTATCAGCTAAGAAAACTTGAACATATGGCAAAATTTAAATATAGCCTAACATAAAAGTGGGCAAAGAACTTCTAATGCTTAATTTCATAATTCTGCAAATGTACTCAAGGAGAAACAGATGATAATATAGCATTGTCCTTCAAACAAACTTAGTCATTTATAGATAACCCACCATTGTTAATAGTTTCATACCAACATCTGAAATTGGTAAGGCTGTAAGCACATAAAATCCCAATCCAAATTTATGAGGTTAGGATATAGCGAGTTCAATTTGTATAGAAGTAGTTGGTACACATTTTGTTTTGTCCTGCTGGCCTAGCCAAATTATTTTCTTCTTGTTAATGTTATATAGCAAGACTGTCCAACTGGCAACTTGCAGGCTGCATTTGGCTAGTAAGGGGGTTAAATTGCAGTCCCTGGGCTCCCACCAGCCCTCACTCCCTCCAACTATACAAGCAGCTGGTGTCTCTGAGCTCCCTCTCCCACTAGTTTCCCTTCCCCCTTCCCATAATGCAGGGTGATGCAGCACAGCACAGTCCACATTGCTAGGGGAGCCTGCAGCCCCAAGGCCAGGCACATGGTGGAACAAAAAGATGCACTGTACAGACCTATGGTCCCCACTTGGTACAGTCCCTACTAGTGTGGCCATGGGGTGTGAGGTCCCTAAATGTTTTGAAGCCATTATATAATGTTAATGGGCACATTTAACAGTTGACTTGTAACTAATCCATATAACTTAAATACCTGGAAACACAACTAAACTCAGAGTCCAACTTTCCTTTCATAAACATTGGTGTAAGGCAAGGTCTCCACTGAAATCAATGTAATCAGACTAATGTTATCAAATTAACAAAGAATCAAGCCCAAAGGAGATTTTTATTATTTGGAGGGCAGAAAAGACTGCATGTTGTTAGGTATGTCTTAAGGAACATCCTGAAGAGCATGAATCCATTGCTGCATTGGTTGAATTCTGCCCTATTTGCTTCATCAGGACAGCCAGTTATAAAAGGAATGGAGAATCAGACCGGCAACCCTCCCTCCATCTCTATGCATGTCATGATGGACTTTGGAGTGAGAATTTTTAATAAAGTAGGATTTTCTTTGCCATGCTTATCATTTACAAACCTGAGAGAACCCAGTGAAGATATTTAAATAATAAATGAAGGAATAAAGGTCCTGGGCCAAATTCTCAGCTATAGTGAGTTGGTGTAGCTGTCAGTTTATTGGCACTGATGTGAATAGTGCAGTGCTGAGTAACACCAGCTCAGCATCTGGCCCATTGGCTTCAGGTACCCTAAAAACAAACATCTTAACTGGTATAAAGAAATGCAATTCTAAATAACAAGCAGTAAAACAGGATTAATAAAGTAGTAAAAGAATTAATAAAGTGATCCCTTAAAAGACTTGATGTGCACTATATGTAGTAAAGTATGGGTACATAGTACATGTATACGTATGCCAAAGGCTACCTGTAAACCCATTTTTATCATTACTTTCTTTGTTGATAGTGCCAAATTAACCCACAACCCAACTGCACTATGTACTGTACAAACATAGGCAATCATAGTTGAGTAAATAAAACTCAGCCCAGGCGAAGCACTGTTTGAAAAAGGGGACTAGAATTAGTGGCCAGTAACTCCCTTCCGAACCTATGTGCTTATGGGATTAACTAGACCTTATACATCATATTCATCTCTGGATTATTTGAGCTATGTACTTGCCTATGCCCAGATTACAAAATGGTCCACAAAATGACCATTGATAAGTATCAAAGTATATTGATTTCTTAGCAGTTTAAAATAGTTATTTTTACTAGAATTTGTCTTGTTGTAAACTGTATCAAACTATTTATAATCATCCAAATATCTGTTCTAATTATTAGTGGCTTGAAAGACTGTATCTTTTGCCTACAAAAATACCTTTATTCATAGTCTCTTCTGAATCTGAATGCATATACACAACAATAAACTAAACAGGTTGTTTATACCAGAGAAAATGCTGTTAAAATAAGACTGGCAACAGCATCGCAGAACCAGGAGTCTATCAGTAGTACACTGAGCAATCGGTTGCAGGTGGAATGTTAAGTGGAAAAGAAACAATTTATGAGATTAACTTGTGGCTTAGTCTGTGGCTGTGAAAATGCATTAGTGGTGTTGATCGTGGTTATTAGGCCTTTGCATTTCAGAGAGGCTTTCTTCTTCCATTCCTGATTCCATCACATGATGTTGTGGTGAAAATCCCAAGCCTAGTCCCCTAACAGCTCAGAGGCAAAACGTTTTTCTGTGTAGTCATTGTTAGATGTTCACCACTAATGTGAGGAGGCATAAATATTAGGTTCATGGAGTCGGTGGTACACATAGAGCTAACTTAGCTGCCAGCTAGGAGACCTTTCTGCATCTGAGGGCTGGAGATTTGGTAGGTACTGGAGAATTAAAAATGTGTACTCTACGAAACCCCCTTCGTTAGTTCATCATATCTCTTTGCCATGTGTATTATAAAAATATGTGGCCACACTCTCCCACCCTTACTCTATGCTTTTTGGGGTAAAGTGATATTCTTAATAAGAGTGGCAAAATCTACTCTCTGGTAGGCAAATTTGAAATTAAAAAAGAGTGTGAGGGAAGCTAAAGCCAATATCCCTTTTTTTTTTTTACCTTGTCCTGTACTTTCTGGGTATGGCAGAGAGGTTAAAAGAGAATGTAATCTTTCATATTGCAAACACAGTTGTTAAAGTAGGAAAATGAATTAAAGGCAGAATTGGCGGCCTTATTATTCGTCCAGGAAAACTAATTCTGACATTCATGATGCAAGGACCTCTAATTGTAGGTCTTTTCCACACTCTCCCTGAGGAAAAGCACAGAACCCAGTCTATTTCCTTACTGCTCGTTTGTGAAACAGAAGTGGGAATGTGAAGCTAGTTCTTTGGAGAGCTTTCTCCTGGGAAATAAAAGAGTTACCAACTTTCACCCATCTTCCTCATTCTCCAAATAGCTCTAGGAAATGTAAAGAGAGAAGAGAAGGGGAGAAAGATTTTCTGTCCTTGCAACTAGAAATACTAGATGATTTTTCTATTAAGCAACCAGAAGGACCTGAAGAGCTATTCTTTCACAAAATAGAGAAAGGTAATATCACCCACCTAGTGACACATCTATCACAGTGTAATGTCAGGAGTAGTACCATAATTTTCTTTGTGGTTTACTGCCACATCATTCCACAATCCCATGCTTCTTTAAATCTTTGTGAAGAAGGAAAAATATATTATTTTGTATCCTTATTTTTCCCACTTAATCCCCCTTCAGACTCTGAAGTTGTGCATGAGTACAACTTTTCTGCTGGCTAAGTATGGCTAGATGTGGCTCTCTCTGGAAGTCATCATCCTTGACACATACTAATGAGCAGAGAGAAGTAGTTAGACATGATCAGAGGAAGCTCTGAACATGAGGTTATTTTTGCACCCTCCACCATAAATGTAACACCCAGGGCCACTGCCCCAGTCACCCATCTTCAGTTATTCTACTGGCCATGTTACTCTGAAGTCAGTAGTCTACAAGGTGCAAATCTACCCTGCCTCTATATACTAACTTCAGGCATTCCCTCCAATTTTGAACTAAATGCACTACCCTCCACAACATCTGTAGGCCTTGGTTACATGAACTGGTTCAAAGAAAGAGGACTAGAGAATGAGGAGGATTGTTATAATGGGATATACATAATGGGATATCCTGTGAACTATAAAGTATAGCTTACAGGATCATAGGAAAGTAGGGCTGCAAGGTTCCGGTCCCCTGCTCAAGGCAAGATCATCCCTGATTAAAGCATCCCAGCCAAGTATCTAACCTGTGCTTGAAAATTTACAGGGACAGAGAGAAAAAAAACTATTTGTCGTTGTCCTGTTCTATTGTTTATTTTGATATGACAGTGTAGCTGGAAAAATCACATTTCATCCTGAAGCATCATAAAAAAATACAGTACCATTTTTTTTCCTGGGATGTCCCACTGTAAAACTATTATGGGCCTTATTGTTCAATTTCTGCTCATTAGAGAACTAAGTCCAGAAAAAATACCTCCCTTCATTTGGGGCTTTTCTGGAGCCTGCGCACCTCCCAGCACAAATTAGCATAGCTTCAGGGCTACTTTAATTTACCCTTTGCTGCCTTTAGCCCCAGGATTCCTTCTAACAGGGGAGGCCCTGTTAGTGCCTAACCCATGTCCCCAACCCCACCTATGGCATGCCCCCTGTTCTAACCACTGTGCCCACAGTGAAGCAAAATAATGGTGCCATCTCCGTGCAGTGTATGGAATCACCGCTTGCCGGAGTTATTCTCCAGTAGCCAGGTGAGCTCTTAGAATGCACAAAACAATGGGATTATTTGGGCCCTATATTCCATTTGCTGACATAGTTCATCTTCAGTATTCCTACAGAATATATGATATACCATCACCAGCCTAAACATTACCTTAGCTGTACGCTGTTATTATGTACATCTTTGTATATCAAGTGCCAGGAAAAACACTAGGTGTGAAAGATGTTATTTATACTAATCTGGGCATGTAATGCACACCAAGTAATGGTATGCAAAGCTTCTTTTTTAAGTCTCAAAGCAGCTGCTACATATACACAGTGGTAATTTTTCAACTCACTTCCATTCCCTCTCCACCCCACATTCCGAAGTATTTCAAGTAATTGGCTTCCACTTTAGGGATTGGCTACAAAATTATGATATTGTATTAAATTAAAATTAAAGAATACTTTTTTTCTTTAATTTATCCATTCCCCCTGATTTTGAGTGGTGTCAAGAAAACCTGCAGTGCATTTGTGTGTTAGTTTTCAGAGGGTCCCTACACTGGCTTCAAATCATGAAGGCTGCAGGGGCAGCTCATGCATCACCGCACTACTTGGCACTGTTCCTGCTATTTCGAAATTCTCCCCTTAGAGGAGGCCTTCTCAAGCTCTGACTTGAAAAGTTCGAGTGATGTTGATTCCTTAGCTTCCCTGGAAGCATATTCTACTGTCTATTTGATCTTAGGATCACCATTGCCCCGCTCTTAAAACTGAACTTGTTTTACTTCAGTTGGCATCTGTTATTTCTTGTCTTATCATTTTAACTAATGAAAACAGCTCCTCCTCTTCCACTTTATAGTACTCTTTCATGTACTTGTAAACTATAGTCATGCTGTCCCCTTTGGCTTTCCTTTTGTCCCAAATATACGTATATATTTAATTCCTTTAATCTTTCCTTATAGGTAGCTCCTTCCAGACCTTTTATCACTGTAGTTGCCCTTCTCTGTAATCTATCTCATGTATTGATAGATAGCCAATAATACAGTGCTCAGAACTAAATGCATTTCTCCAGCTGTGATCAGAGTGCTGTGAAAAGGAGTTGCTTCCTTGGGCTTGTCTGTGATCCGTTTACATAAATTTGTCTAATAGATATTCCTTGTATGACCTACAGTGCAGCACTGAATAACTCATTAAAAAAAAAAGGTTGCTTGCAAGCTACACATACATGTTTCAAGTTTCTTGCCAACAGAATTTAGAATATACATATTATAAACAACTGAAAGGGGAGTCTTGCAAAGGGAACTTTGACCAGTCCGCCACTTCAGCATATGGATGTATGGACACTAGATCAAAACACAATGTGTAAAAATATCCTGTACCAGCATATTATACAGCATACTGGAACCAGACTGTGACCCAAGTTATGCCCCCTTGTAAGAGATTGAGAAATAAGAATTCCCCCTGCTCATCTGCCTGGCTACCCCTGTCTTGGCTCTGGGTGTATTGGAGAAAGCATGCACTGAATGCCTATTTCCCCATACACACCCTGGAACAGGTGTGTGGGGAGCGGCGAGGAATGAACAGAGCCTTGACTTTCACCCCTAACAATCCTGCCAGCAAAACTGAGCTGGCTTGGGGGTGGCTGGAGGAAGAGGGATTATAGTTGACTGCTGGTAAAACTCAGTGGTCAATTATTGTATCCTTGGCCCAATCCACAAGAAAAAGGGAATTGGGGAGGGACTTGGGCAGGGAGATAACCATATCTCAGGGATGCAGTGAACCTCAGGGTGGCCACAGAGGTGCCCCATTTTATTAATGATATCAGTGTATCTGGCTTTGAATTATATCAATGTATGTTTTTAAAAGCATATCCAGAATTCATTCTATATTCATAATCTTCATTAAAACAGTTGGAGTAGCATCCCATAGTCTGGTCCCTTTGAAATCTTCATGCAAAGGAGCTTTTCTGTGGCCCCACATCAACTCAGTCCTTCTCCCAAAGAAAACTTGGAAGAACAGATAGGCCCCACAGTATAAGCTGAAGGCCAAGGCATCGAGGGTTAATGTCTGTATCCAGCTCCCCACAACTATGCCTACACCAAGCACTGCTTGTTTGATTACCAGGAAAGAAAGAAATAAGCCTTTTAACCAGCAGTTGACGTTTCTGAATGCTCTTAGGATATAAATAAAAATAACTCGCCCTAGTATTAGCTCTTTTTATCTGTAGCTCTTAAAATATTGTACAAAGGTATAAGAGACCTTACATGATTTGTGTAGCCTTGTGTAAACCGTATTACAGTTAATGGAGTCCTGAAGGGGTAAAAATGTGAATCTGTCTTGCAAGGCTCCTGTCTAAAAGAAAAGCATACAAACTTCTGGCCAAGAGCAACAATAAAATTCCACTCTTGGGGTTCAGTAGAATTCCTTTTTCAGTAAACCTGTCTGACAAAAGGCAGGGAGATAACCAAAAGTAAAGGAGCTGTGTTAAGCTGTCATAGTTTCCAGTTGGCTCCATGATAGACAAGGCTGTGATCAAGCTGGCATAAGTTGAGCAGTAGTTACCTCGCCTGCCTCAAAACCTCAGTCTTGGCAAAACGATGGATTAACAAAGCACATGCTAACCCACTGAAGTAAGGATGCAGAGCTAAATGTCATTGAACCTTGGAGAATTGGAGGATATTGTAAGCTGTTTCAAATGTTCTCATGTACAGGTTAAAATATATACATGAAATATTTAACATGTACGTGAAGCCATTGTGTGTTATAATGAGCTTCATATTGTTTTAACTACATTGTATTAAAATGTAGTACCTGATACACATTCAGAAGGTAGGCAGCACAAAAATATTTTGTTACATTAAATAATGGAAGAGTCCTACTATCTAACCCCTGATAGAAGTAAGGAATGCTCACACAGTTAAGGGCTTTCTGCAGCACAGCTTTAATAAACAAGTTAAAAAAATTAAATGCAAAGTGCCCCGGCCCATCAATGAATTAAGCATGTGCATGCTTTTATTCACATAAAGATTCCTGGAACCACTGAGAAGATAAGATTGCACATGTGTAGTGTTTGCAGAATCCAGACAGTAGCCAGTTTTTTAGTTTATGCTTTTATTATGTGTATACGTAATCTGTTACGGTCTGTGCCTTTTTCCCTTTGACATTGCTGTTCTTGCTGCCCTTTCTCCATTAAAAAAAAATCAACACCACATGTATGTAAGTTATTCCAAACAAAATCTTTTTTCAGCACATTTGACTTTTGAGTACTAATATTCACATGTAGAAGCTGTAGCTTACGTTTTACTCATGCTCTAATGTTCCTTTTGCAATGTATATTGTTTAAAAGTCAGCCCTAAATCGTTTCTTTCTTGTATTTCCAAAGCTTTTGCTTAACTGTATTATGTAAAAAGCTCAGTATTTTGTGGTGTAGTAATCCTGTATGACAGAAGCAACCCATGGTGGGTAAAGATTCAGTTGTGGTTTGTTTACTGCTGTAATAAACTGAACTTAAAAGGTAAGCGGCACCATGAACCATTTAAAATACAAGCTGCGATTCACATTTTAGAATCAGTCTTACACCAACACTTCACAATATCTAATGAAGATTATTAGTACTGGGAATTCTAAAGAAACCTATTCTGGTAGGAAAAACACTGCCTTTTAACGTGGATGGGTAATTTCCCTTCAAATATACCAAGTATCAATTCAGTGGCTGTTGTCCTTCATACCATCTTCTGTTTTCATAGTCTTTACAGAAAAATAATCCATCTAGACATGTTCAGGGTGCTGTGGATTCATATTACATTTCCTCTGTTCTTCATGCACAGATAAATAAAAATGGAAGATGATCAAATGAAATAACCACATTATTAAAAGCATGAATGCTAATAGAAATTTAAAATTAAATTAAATTAACCAGTTATTTTCATCACAGTATCTATCATATCTCTTCCATTCATATATTTCTTCTTTTTAACACTTGTTTTAATCTAAAACCTAGTTTTTTGTTATTTAAATTTTTATTATTATCCTTGATTTAATTTTACATCCTTTCCAAGATTAATAATGCCAGAAGATACAAAATTGTGAGTTTGCAATATTTGATTCATCTTCTATTAAAATTTGAAATTGTGCATCTTTTTCCATGTTGATGTGTATAATAAATTGTTCTGCTTTGTCTTTAAAACAAATAGTTCAGATTAAGAAGGATCTAGATTACTGCATGAAATTTAAAATATACTGAAGAATTTAAGCAGTAAAATAATTCTTCCCACCTGACTAAAACTGAACTACCCTATTGTGAACAAAAACATAAACATCAAATTATATGTTTATTTTTAAAGACAAATAGATCCACATATGCATCACTAAAATTATTCTCCTTATCTATACAATGTCTATAAAAAGGTTATCCACTAATAATATGTCCCAGATGTGAAAAAAAATGGTAAACTATTTTATAATCCCTAGCTGCCTCTAAAATTGCTCCTTAAAACTAAAATGAAATGTATCAGAAGTAATTTAGAGCCAAGACGACTGACTACAAGGGGAAATTGAACAGCAAATAATTTGCTAGAATTTTTACGGGTATGACACACATTTTTTTGAACATACACAAAACATTTTCTGGCTAAATGCTGAGGTTTTTACAGTGTCTTCTGTTTACATCAGAGATCCAGTGCTCCCTTAATAAATGTATGGCGCAAAGGATATCGCCAGGATCCTCTGATGCTTAAAGACACGTTTTGTTTTTGCCACAGAAGGCGGTGTCAAGGTCCTGTGCTCCGGACCTGATAGAAACCCACTTCAAATAACAGTTTGAATGATCCTGCTCGCTCTTGTGGGGAGAACAAATCCCACCCGAGCGCATCACTTTTCTATTTCCTTGAGCAAAATAGGAAATTACAAGCCGCGAAAAGCCCTTCTAAAACGTCGCTGTCATTCCCTTGTGTAGCAGGAGAGGAGAAGGACCCGCGTCTGCGGGGTGTAGTGGCAAGAAACTTTCCTCAATGAGCGTGCGGGGCTGTCACTGCGTGAGGAGGGAGCTGGCGGGGTTTGCAGGGCGGTGAAACCCGGACTCGCGTGCAGCTCCCTAACAACCCACTAGCAAAGTGCCAGCCCATCGCGATCGGCTAAAGGAAGGAGGGCCGGGGGGGATCGGCCTCGGCTCGGAAGCGCTTCTTGGAAATGTCACATCCAAGCGAGCGATGCTTTTGAAATGCCTGCTGAATCGCTGAATTGACCCCTTCCTCGGGAGCCTCTCGAGAGGATTACTCACTAACCGGCTAGGCAGCACGCTGGGACCTGAGATCCCCAGAAAGTACCACGGGTGGGGGGTGGTCTGCTTGGGTTTCAGTGTGTGCAAACGCGATCGTGCAACTCCTCCTCCTCTTGTGGAGGGTCCCTGACGAGCACGGCACCGGCTCGGGCTGGGGGTGCAGGAGAGAGTCTTGGCGGGGCTGAGCTGTGCTTTCCCCCTTGCCGGGCGTGGTGCACAGCTGCGAGGCTTCCCGGCAGCTCGGATCGGACCCATCGCCACACTTGACCGAGACGCCCTGCTGACAAGGTGCTGGCAGCCAAGGTCGCCTCCTCCTAAGCCCTCCAGCTGCTAGACCGATCGCCTGGGCTCTAGCTCTCCCATCAGATCCATCTTCTCTCCAGCCTGCTCGTCCGGGCAGGGAAAGGAGCCCTAGCGAGCCCCCTCTGGCTGGCTGAGCCGCTGGAGAGTGGCAGGTGCCTAGAAGTTGCTTGGATGGCTTGGGCTTGCCACACAGGGAGCTGCAGGGTCGGGGGAGAGAGTGTTTCCCCCAGCCCCCTTGAGCTGTTTGTAGAAAATGAGCGTGCAAGGGAGCTCTAGTGCAGCGGGTCTCAACCTTTTTTTTTGTGCTAGGATCCATTCATAAACATCAATGGCCAGTCCTGACCTAGTGCCCCTCATTCCCGACCCGCTGCCCCTGCTGTGTGTGGGGCAGGGGGAAGCCCCAAGCAACCCCTCATGGGCTGGAGCTCTGCCCGCCTGCAAGAGAAAAAAGCCTGTTTCCCACATTTTTCTCCTTTTAAAGGTGAATCCATTTGCTGACAACCCTTTCACATATTCTTGCGCCCCACTTTTAGGTCGCAATCCACAGGTTGAGAAACACCGCCCTGGTCCAACCCCCTGCTCACAGCAGGAGCATCCCCAGGTAGATCATCTCAGCCAAAGTTTTGTCTAGCCGGGTCTTAAAAACCTCCAAGAATGGAGATTGCACCACCTCTCTTGGCAACCTGTTCCAGTGTTTTACTGCCCTCCTAGTGAGAAAGTCTTTTCTTAATGTCTAACCCGGTGTTTCCCAACCAGTGTGCCACAGCACAAAAGTGCCATCAGAAATGAACAGGTGCGCCGCAGAATTTGGCCATGGCAATGAGTCACAATGAGCTACAATAGGTGTGAGGATGAGGAATGCCTTTACAGGTGTGCTGCGAAAATTTTATTAACGTAAGTGTACCTTGGTCTGGAAAAGATTGGGAAATACTGATCTCACCTAAACTTCCCTTGCTGCTACTTGAGATCATTGCTCCTTATTCTGTCATCTGCCACTGCTGAGAACAGCCCAGCTCCATCCTTTCTGGAACCCCCTTCAGGGAGCTGAAGGCTGCTATTAAATCCCCCCCTCAGTCTTCTCTTCTGCAGACTAAATAAACCAGTTCCCTCAGCCTTTCCTCAGAAGCCCCCTGTGCTGCAGCCCCTGAGCCAGTTCCCTTGCCCTCCGCCGGACTCTGCAATGTGTCAACCTCCTTTCTGTAGTGGGGGGGCAAAACTGGGCGCAGGGTGGGAACTGGTGCGGGTAAGCGAGGTGTGCAGAGCAGCAGGCAGCTTGCCCCTGTGAGGTGTGCTGCCGCCCTACAGAAAGGGCTCAGGGAAGGCAGGGAGGCTTGGCGGGGGATGAAAGAGGCATGCCTGCTTGGAGCATCACCCACTGCCCTGGGCAGGAGGAACTGAGAGAGGTTGCAGCCCTGCACGCTGGAGGCTCCGGAGATGGCCTGTGCGGGGCATTGCTTGCGCTGCTCCCACATTTGGGGGCTGAGGAACTGCTGGGGAGGCTGCAGAGCCCGGCAGCGCACGGCGAGGCTGGGATCCCCCACCCAGTCTTGCTCTTGCCCGGCGCCTCCTTCCCCAGCAGGGAGGGAAGGCTGCCGGCCCCCTCCAGTGGCCGCTGCGCAGCTCTGCAGCCGCCGCCTGGGCAAGGCCGGGAGTGCTGCTGTGGCTCCTGCTTTTGCATGAGGTGATTGGGATTGCCTAAGAAGCTGTTAGCAGCCCAGGGACCCAAGAAGCAAGCTTCCTCTTTGCCTTAGAAAGCAGAGCCCTGTCCTCCCTCTCTCTATTCCCTATATAGGTTATTGCAGGGGATTTTCTTAAATAGCATGCCCGCTTTCCCCAGGGCCTTTGGACCAGGCATGCCTGTTTCCCCCTTTCCCCTCATCCCTGAACTACACCTGCTGTTTCTTGCCTCCCCTCCGCATGTCCCCTGTCTCTTAGTGGGAGCCACTGCTGGTCTCAGTCTCAGTTGCTGAGGGGAGAAGTAAGGCCAAGGGCACAGGTACCCAGGGGGAGCTGGCAAGGGAAAGCATGAAGAGCGCTGGTTTGGAGACTAGAGCAGCATTCCTCAACTCATGGGTCCCAATCCAAAAGTGGGTCACAAGAATATATGAAAGGGTTGCGAACAAACTTAAAAAATGTAGTCTCCTTTGAAAGGAGAAAAATGTGGGAAACTGTGACTTCTCTTGCAGGCTGGCAGAGCTCCAGCCTGCAAGGGGCTGCTTGGTGGCCCTCCATGCCCCATACATTGGGGGGCTGGGGCCTGCAGGCAGGAGTGAGGGGCACTGGGCCAGGACTGGCCATCGATGTTTACAAATGGGTCCTGGTACAAAAAAGATTGAGAAACGCTGCATTAGAGCATCTTTGGAAGTGGGGGAGGGAGGCAGGGACATGTGAAGCTCCCTCAGGAGAGTGTTAGGTCCATCATGGGATCAGGGTTGTGGTTTTTTTGGCAGAACAGTGTTGGCACTCAGTCAACACCAGCAAATGCTTAGACACCATTACAAGCAAGGGTGGGCTTGCCAGGCAGGCCTGCTGACCTTGTTTATACTAGACATCTGTGCCCCCTATCCCCCACCCCCTCCCACCCAACACCAAACCAATCACAGTGAGCTACCATGAGTTTTGCTCTTCCAGTGCTACCAACCAGACAGGCACCAGTGTAGACAAGGCACCACCAGAACAGCCCCTTGACGAAGCCCTGCTCTGGGCTAGCAAGGGTATGAAACTTCATGGAGAAAAAGCCAGTGTAGACATAGACTAAAGATCATAGATCAGAGTGGGCCTAGAGCAGATTTGTAGCAGCATCTCTCCTGACTGATCCCAGCTGGGTGAAAGGCAAAAGATTAAAATAAGTAAACTGGTGATATGACTGTCCCCCATGAAATGCCGCACACAGTGTGTGTACTGGCTTCCGTGTTGGCCCAGCTCACTCTAACAGCGTTGGTAATACCATCTTGCCCCAAGTGAGATAAGCAGGTGGCTTGCAAGAGAGAGACTTGCCCCAGGGCTGAGCATCCCATTTGCAAGGGGAGCTCTGCTTTATAGAAGTGTCCTGCCCAGCCCCAACAGGGCAATGGCAGACTGGCCTTGGGATCTGACTTGGTTTTGGCTGCTTCTGACTTGGCCTGTGGCACTGCTGGAGGAGCAGTGCAAGAGCGGTGGCTGAGACGGTGGTAGTTGTTGAGAGGAAGGGAGGAAGGACAGAAGAAAGCCCAAGAGTCACTGGCCTCTGATAGGTGTGGAATGAGGTGGCCTAAAGCAAAGGAGGAGGGTGGATAAAATCATGAACCAATGATGCAAACCTGAGCTAGCTGGGCCTACCAGGTTACCTGGTCCCTTGGGTGGCAGGACTTGGCAGGAGCTCTGCCCTGCTTTTCTGCCCAGCCCTGCCAGGTCCCTTTGCTGGGAGAATACCAGCTGGCATTTGTCCCACAGGCTGAGCCTGCCCTGCCCTGCTCTCCTGAAGACACCCTGGGAGCACACGGGTTAATGAAACACCCTGAATCACCCTAGCTGGCCAGGGACTGGGGGAGTCTGTGTGTGTATGCGTGTAGTCTGTGTGTGTGTGTGTGTGTGTGTGTGTGTGTGTGTGTGTGTGGAGAGCCTGTGTATGGAGTCCATGTGTATGGACTGTGTGTGGAGCCTGTGTGTGTGTGTGTGTGTGTGTGTGTGTGTGTGTGTGTGTGTGTGTAGTCCATGTGTGTGCACATACAGAGTCCATGTGCAGTGTGTGTGTGTGGAGTCCGTGTATGTGGACTCCGTGTGTGTGTGTGTGTGTGTGTGTGGAGTCCGAGTGTGTGTGGAGGGAGGGGGGGGTCTGTGTGGGTGTACGTGGATGTGTGTGTCGGTGTGCATGTGTGGGTGTACCTGAGTGTGTGTGTGACGGAGAGCGCCCCTCAGCAGGAGGGGTGCGGCTGGGGCCGGCCCAGGTGAGGGCCCGCAGCGCAGCGCCCAGGGCCCGCAGCGGCAC
>NW_005842161.1:1134913-1136527 GCF_000455745.1 Alligator sinensis | reverse complement strand
CGGCTCCCGGGCCAATTCCAGGAGCCCCTGGCCGGGCTTATCCCGGAAAGGGCTGTGATTGGCCGGCGCCCTCCCCGTATGCAAAGGAGCCGAGGGAATGACATTCCTGCGCTCTCTTACTGTAACAGGCGCGCGCTTCCAGGCAGCCCCATTCATAGCGCCGCGAGCCGCGGGAGGAGGCGGGCCCGGCTCCCGGAGCAGCGGGGCCAAACAAACAGCGCCTCAGCAGCAGGGCGGAAAGCCGCCGAGCCCGTAGGGTGTGGGCAGCCTCCAGGAAGCGCTCCGCTCCCTTCCCGACACCACGCGAAGGACTCCGCAGCTTTCGCTCGCTTTGGAAATGTGCTGCTGCTGCTTTTTATTATGGTCATGATTATTCCGAAATGAGTGATCGCCTCGATCGGAGATTTTAACTTCTACCGAGCTGAGAACTTCTTTTTTTTTTCTTTTTTTTTCCCCTCCTCTCTCTGGTTTTCTTTTTCCCTCCCCCTCTCCGCCTGCGTGGGGGAGGGAGGGGGCCTGTGGCTCTGCTCTTAGCACTTGGAGGAAGGGAAGCTCGCCGTCCCGTGCAAGTAGGCAGTTAGGGGTGATTTGTGTTTTGCTTTTTTTTTTTTTTTTTTTTTTTTAACTTTGCTTGCATTGATCTACTTGAGCTGAAGCGGGGGGAAAAAGGAGAAAAGGAAACAAAAAAGAAAGAAAGAAAGAAAGAAAGAAAGAAAGAAAGAAAGAAAGAAAGAAAGAAAGAAAAAGAAAAAATCTTGAGTTCCACCTGCTGGGGTTAAAAGATTGTTGAGCAGCCGGGTCCTGGGGCCGAAATAGAGGAAGATTGCCTCTGAAAGGAAGAAAGAAAGAGGCAGTGACTCACGAAAGTAGCTGCAGACTAGACTCTTGGTTGAACTTCTGAACAGTGCGTGTCTGTGCGCGTGTCTAGGAGGGAGCGCGGGAGCTCTCTCACGCACCAAACCACAGGGAGAACCGCAACATCCCCGCGTCCCCCCAAACCAGCCGTCAGCTGTGGACCTCTTAGCCTCAGATCCGCCGCGGTCTTTCTAAGATTTACGAGAGACATCACACCAAAAGCGCTCGCCCTTTCTCTCTCTCTTGCTTTTCTTCCTCTTTTTCTCTTCCTTTTTTTTTTTTCTCTCTCTTAGCCTCTCTTTCTTTCCTTCCTTGCCTCTCTCTCTCTCTGCACACACACGTGTATAAGTGTCTACTTCCACCCTCCCCGCGGCGCCCGGAGAGGACCGGGCCAAGTGGCCGAGAGCTGCTGCCATGCGCGCACCCCCCGAGCACCGCGCCTCCAACTACTGACGCTGATTTTTCAAGGCTCCTTAGGAGAACCCCCCCCCCAAATCAACCAAGCCAAGCCGCCTCGTGTCTCAGAGAACATGACTGGATTTGTGCTGTGCTTAACTTCTCCGCGGAGCCCGCGGCCCCAGTTTGCTGAAGTGCCGCATAGCTGGGCGCGCGTGTGACTGGCCCCGTGTGTCCGTGCCCCCCCCTCCCCCGTGCCCCCGCGTGGAAGACGCTCGGGACTGACTGTAGGGACGAGGCACCTGGAGGAGCCGCGGGCCGCTGGGATCGGCTCCCGCGCCCGCGGCTGCGGCAGGTCCCCCG
>NW_005842161.1:1120691-1134799 GCF_000455745.1 Alligator sinensis | reverse complement strand
TGCGTGCGGGGGCCCCCCGCGCCGCCGCTCGCTCGGACCCCCCGGGACCTCCCTCCTCACTCAACAGGCTTGTTGTGATGCGTATCCCCGTAGATACCAGCACCAGCCGCCGCTTCACGCCGCCCTCCGCCGCGCTGAGCCCGGGCAAGATGAGCGAGGCGCTGCCGCTGCCCGGCGCGGACCCCAGCGGCGCCCTGGCCGGGAAGCTGAGAGGCGCGGACCGCAGCATGGTGGAGGTGCTGGCCGACCACCCCGGGGAGCTGGTCCGCACCGACAGCCCCAACTTCCTCTGCTCCGTGCTGCCCACGCACTGGCGCTGCAACAAGACGCTGCCCATCGCTTTCAAGGTACGGAGCCGGGGCTGGGAGGAGGTGGTGGTGGTTCGGGGTGGGGGGGATCGCCGCCTGGGGCCCTCCTGCCTACCCCGCGGGCGGAGCGAGCCCTGTGGTGTCCCGCTTCCCCGGGGGGATCCAGCCGCAGCCGCCTTTTCCTCTCCTCCCCCGGCCTGCAGAGCCGAGCCGAGCCGCAGGGCACTGGGACCAGCCCCTTGGGCTCTGCGCCCCCTCCATAGGAAACCCGGCTCCAGCCCCGCCTGCTTCGGGCTTTGCACCCAGAAATACCTCCCTTCAATTGCAAATCTGGATCCAGCCCGGCCTGCCTTGGGCTTTGCACCCAGAAATACCCCCCTCAATTTCAAATCTGGATCCAGCCCGGGCTGCCTTGGGTTTTGCACCCAGAAATACACCCTCTTAATAGGAAACCTCCGGGAAAGTTGCGCAGGGGCAGGGCATTAGGCCTGACAAGCCGGCGGAGCCGCAGGCTGGTTTTAATCGTGGTGCCTGACTTCAAGCCCTTGCCATCCCCGGCGCCTGGCACAAGATGGGGGGGATCCTTTGCCAAAGCGGCTTGCGGTGCAGCTCTGCCCTTGGGAGGCCCGCGGCTGGGCTGGGCTGGGCTGGGCTGGGCTGGGCTGGGCTGTGCTGGCAGCCCCCGGCCCCCAGCGGCTAGAGAAAGCTGCCTTGATGCCCCCCGAGATGCGGCCCCGGCAGCAGGCGGAGGGAGGTGGCAGCGCCCTCCCGGGGCAGAGGACCTGTGGCCTTTGCCTTCAAGCGGGACACTTCATCTGGGGTCTGGAGGGTGGGTGCCGGGCGCGGCCGGGCCAGGGCTGAGCCTGCTCCCTTCCAGCCCCGCTTCCGAGTCACTAGGACCTGGGTGGGCTGCAGCCGCTTCCCCAGGGCGGAGGAAAGAGTCGCTCCCGAGCTCCTGCCTCCAGGGGCCAATTGATTGCCCTTCCTTGCTTGCGAGCATTTCTTCAAGCTGCCCCTCTTTCCTTTTACTCCGGGCCTATTGATCATTTCTCTGAGCTTGGGTTTTGTTTTGCTGTTTTGTTTTGGTTTTTTTTTAATTCTTTGGCCATTGATCTATATATTTCCAGCAAGGACAACATGTGTTTCCCCTTCCCCTGAGCTGTCGCAGCTCACTCTGAGCGGCCTTATTTATGTGGTTCCCTTCAGCAGCTGGAGCGGGCACGTTTGAATCCCTCTGTTACCTCTTGCAGCTGCCTGGTCCGGGGAAATCAGAGACCTGAATCCGGCTGGCCGGCTTTAGGATTGTGCCTGGTGTCGGAGGGTTTGATCTGCGAGGACAGTGCTGGAGAGGGGATGAGGCAGAAACAGAGAGGTCAGGGAGATTCACCCCATTCCAAGCGCACATCTGGCTTCCCCTCCGCACCTCTGCATTGCTGATTGCCCTAGGAGTGTGCCAGCTGTGCGCCGCACCTCTGGATTGCGGATGGCCCTCGGAGCGTGCCAGCTGTTCGCTTTCAAGTGACCGAGGCACGCGGGGGATTTTATCCTGTATGGGGAAGGCGAATGGGGGCAGTCCGCTGCGGAGTCCCATCACAGCCCTTCCAAACGCAGGCTAGAACCCCCTAGTGCCTCCGCAAGGTGGTTGCCCAGACAAAACTGGAGTCGAGAGCTCAGCAGCTCCTCCGAAGTTTCGTCGCGCAAGGTGCAGAAGGAAAGATTCCCTCTCGCATCATGCCCCAGCCGCCAGGTGGAAACAAAAGCCTTTCTGGGGCGGGGGGTCGTTAGAGGGCGGCTTTGTCAGGGAAGCGTGAGCTCCTCTTCTGTTCGGTAACGAATGAACGCTGTAGACCTTACGTTACCAGCCCTTTGCACCTTTGCTAACAAGGCAGGGGTTTCGAATGCTCGGTGCTGGCAAGATCTTGCATTTCCCCGCATGAAATTATCCAAATAGAAACAAAAAAAGACAACAGCATTTCCTGATGAACTTCTGAAAGTGTCGTCTGCGAAGCCACCTGTTTTCTAACCTCTTAGTCCCTCCCTCCCCAACAAAAACCGTAGCTACTCCTGGGTACCGAGACCTGAAATATTTTACTGATTATAAAATCAGTCATAACGGGCACCATATTTTTCCCCCAATATGTTCTTTGAGAAAAAAATCAGATCATTCTAAAGAGGACCAATCTTTAGCTCGCGAAAACAGAGTAAGAAATAATATCTAGCTGCACACAGTTCAGTTCAAATCATTTGTGTATGGCCAAGATCCTGTACTTAAATGACAATGCAGAATTGGGATTTTTAGAGTACCTGCTAACATCTACTGTAGCAATTTTAAAAAATTAAATGAACACTGAAAAAAAATTCTGACTTCATCTGTCTCGCCCTCCAAAAATACTTCATTAAATTGAAGACTTGGAATAAGAATTACATGATAATCAAGAGGGGAAAAATGAAAGGAATTTTAAAAGAAAGCATGATTATTGGTGCAATTGAATAGTAAATTGCAGTATGGATTAATTGTCCAATATAGGATAAGGAAATCATCTAAATCCAATTTCATTTAGTTGGTAGATCGAGATTGGGAGAGTTAGATGTGCTGTAGAATACATATGCTGATATTCTGTCCAATTTGCTGAAGATGTATTTTTTTAAGAGCTGAACTGTAAAACAAAGTACTAGATAGCTCCAGTCAGCAAGTCCCTACTTATCTGTTTAGTCTGTTTTATAATGTAAATGTTTGTATTTCAGTGCCTCTCATTTATGACTGTTCATTCCAGTTTCTTTTTTGACTCTGCAAGTTTTTATACTTTTGGGGGTTTTCTTCAAATTCCTTATATTTGATGTTGTCTTTGGGGTATTAGAATACAATGAATTTTAAAATATATATTGTTTTTAATAGGACAGCACTTTCCCTGTATTTTGAAGGCTTTTCTCCATTTAATACATGCGGGTATAGTTTGTTAAACACACACAAATGCTTATGTCAAAGGATGTTTCCATAGTTGTTCTCCCTTCCATTTCATACAACAAGAGGGAGAGAGACAGAGAGGGAGAGAGAGAGAGAGAGAGAGTACAGAAAGAGTGCTTTTCTATTGAAACATTATATGTATCTATGAAATAGAAAAAGAATGAGCCTATCCCATATAGGAAAATTTGGAATACCAAGTGCTGATTATAGAAGAGGCCATGAAAGCATGTTAACTTTGTTCAGAGGAGAACAAAAGACAAAAGTATGGGCCACTGAAGAGGGTTGTGGAAGAGGAAGTAGAAATATATGCATAATGAGGGAATTTTGACATTATTGTATGTGGAAGTGAAAATAAGGGTTACCAAGCACTAAAAAACAAATGGAAAAGCATTGCAGCAGGGAATATAGCTTCTTACATAAAGGAAGAATTGAAACACCTGAAAAGGGAGTCTCTTGAAATGATGTTATAGGGAATTATTATGACTAATAAATAAGTATAATAAAGGAAGTAAGTAAAGGAGTAGCAAATCTGATTTAGAAAGATCTGTGTGAAGGTAGAAGAAATACAAAAAGTTTGAGACATTTTAACTGCGTGGAAATAAATTAGAAAATGCTAAGAGGAAGGGAAAAAATCAAGCAGTGCCTCAGAAGACATGATGCAGGACTGCTTCCTCTTAAATATGTAAAAGAGGAAGCTAAAACTAGCTACATTTTTTAAAGTAGTGCAGAGGTCACCACTTCAGCCACAGAAATGGGGAGTTGTGGGGGGAGGGGAGGAGAATCTTAGCAACAGTGACAGAATCTAAATAAATACGACAGAAAACCGATTCACCTCTTTCTTTTATCAGAATAAATAAAGAGAAGTGCCAGAGAAATTAGTTGAATTATACCAGCTTAAAACTGGTTTATATTAAATCAGAATTACATCCTGCATAGAAAGTTAAGGCAATGCTATATACCAGTAGGTTTAAACCACATGAAAATTGTGACAGCAACCAGAAAAGTTAGGGTTACAAACCTAAATATTATGCACCTTATGTCAAGTGCACAGCAAGTTATACATTCTTAATATTAGTTCGATATTTGTAGAGATTGAGAGAGTGGATTGACAGCGGAAGCATTCATGACAGAAATTCAACTTTCAAATTGACTGTTTCAGGTTTTATTAGTGCATGTTACAATTTTGACACAAAGTTTTAAGAGGGTTTGAGTTTCATCAATTTGCTCCTAAAGTAAAAATGAAGCAGTTAAGTGAACATGGATTAAATATATATTTGAGGCCTCCTTTTCCACATCAGTGCTTTAGTTTTACGGTGGTCCAGGTGCACAAAAGTGAATGGAATTATATAGCATAAGACTAAATGAACATGGTGGGGAATCAGGCCCTTTATGTCTAAAAGACAGTGGGCTTCATATTACTTTTATAATCATTTGTATTTACTTCGGCATAGGGCAGAAGGAATTCCATCAGTGCAAATGGCAGCCAAACGAGGCCCTATCGTTGATTTATTGGTAATTTGAAGTTCTCTATTTCAGAATACGTTTCTGCATATTGTACATGCATACAGCTGTAGTCAGTGTTCCAGACACATTTAGCTAAAAATATTTGTACCCAGCTCGCAAACTCACTTAGAAGCGCATCCTATTTACTCCAAGCAGCCTTTTAGTCTATATAATTTGTTACTTTTTGCTTTTTTGTCAGATCATTTACTGACTCTAAGCAGATTTAAAATACATTTCACATAGGAAAACTGAGGATTTTTATTTACTCTTTTCAGGTGGTGGCTTTAGGAGATGTCCCTGATGGGACACTGGTCACAGTAATGGCTGGAAATGATGAAAACTACTCTGCAGAGCTCAGAAATGCTACAGCTGCCATGAAAAACCAAGTTGCCAGGTTCAACGACCTCAGATTTGTGGGCAGAAGTGGAAGAGGTAGGTTTTGCTCACAGCTATATTTTGACTGTGTTTACTATTTGAACTAAATTCCAATTACTTAGGTACAATTTGAATACAAAATATGTCCCATTTCTGTGCTAGGGAATCCTGCAAGATCTGGCTTGTGCTGACTGCTATGGTATACAAGTTCATCATATATTTTTATTGTTTTACCAGAGACACTCCTCGGTATGACTTCTATTTCCTATTCTCATTTAAAAAACTATCCAAAAACAATGAGCTAGATTCTACCCTGAGGAATATCTATGTCATCTCAGAAGCAGAATGGAACCCCTTTTTTAGTTTAATTTATACATATGTGAAACAAGAGGTAGTAAGGCACATCCTTAGCTGACAAAAATCAGTGCATCTTTATTCTCCAAGACTGTGGGTGATAATTTGGCTCCTCTGGTCCAACAGAAATTTCTTCTATAAGGGCCAAACTCAGCTTTACAGGAGAAAGTGCTTTTCTGGGGAGTCAGCTCTTGACTGGGATGAGCACCCACAGGAACTATGAATCATCACAAAGTTGATCCCTGTCCACTCAGAGTGCAAGGCACATTTCTTTGACCCAATCTTTTCTAACATAAACATAGAAAACCATCTGTAGGCGTGTGTTTAGTGCACCAGTGGAGGGCACTTAAAAATGGTAGGTAGAAGCTATTTATGAGCCAATAGAACCAAATAGGGTTTGCCAGCAGAAGATCTAGACCACTTTATTTCGCTCTTAACTTTTAATCACAAGTAAATTTTAAAAAACATATCCTTGTTATATGCAGAAAACACGTTTTTTAAAAGATGCAGAATATTAGTCTATCCAAAATGTTACCAGAAATCTGTGTTACCAGAAATTAACGTGCCTAATTCACTTGTCATGGAGTGAACAAATGATACAGGCCTGATCCAAAACCTAGTGCAATCAGCTGAAAGACTTCTATCAGCTGTAATGTATGTTAGATCAGACTCGTAATCCTAGAAAATGCATACTTTAAACAAGATTGGTTCTGTCTGTATTGCAAGGTAATCTTAAGAACTCATTTTATAATGCTCTCCTTAAACATGTGAGTGGTTCATGCAAGCAAAATCTGCATAAATATGGGTTGCTGGATGAAGTGCGTAGCAGAGAAGCAAATTAATTTCAGTAACAGGTTTTGGTTTTTTTTAAGCTGAGGAGCCAAAAAGTAAGGTACTGCCAGTATGCTGTCATACAAAGCTTACAAATACATTTTTCTTCTACTTAGTTCATATCTTAGTAAAATCAGAACAGATGATTGCTGATTAGGGTCCCTTCAAAACTGTAAAATTTACAAATCAAAACTGGCAATATCCACTGCATTCCCACCATTTATATTTGCTTAATATATTGAGCACTGTTGCCTCTTTGGAACCAGACAGAGCTCTTTTCATCTAATTGTATCTTCTCCACCCTGATTTCCTTCTGTGTTCTCTTTTAGTGCTTTAGTGTCCTCTTGATGTGTTTGTATATGCATAACTCCCATAAACATGAATGGAGTTATGAGCATACTTCAGGAGGATTGCATAGTTGTCTCATTCTTGCTCCCTGCAAAGTCATTCATTACAGTGGGAGTAGGATCAGGCTTATGACTGAGGAAGTTACACTGATTATAGACAGCAGACTTTATTGGCTTTATAAATGAAGCTGCATTTTCTAGACATAAAAACATGGTTTGTGAAATGCAAAGTTTATGTACAGTTTTAGAAAGCTATTCCCCTAGAACAGATTTACAGATAAGCTGTAAACATGAGAAGCAAATGTGTTTTACATATAAAAGATACACCCAGGCCTGTAGCTTTCTTAACCTAATGCAGTGATTCTCAACCAGGGTGACATGGCACGCTGGATGTCGTGAGATCCTTTCCAGAGTGCTGTGGGGTGCTCTGAAGCATTAGTACTGTTAGGTGTGCAAACATGAGTCACAGGATAGACTCAGAGATTTCAAATAGGAATCTATAGTGTTAAAAACATTCTGACCTGTTGTAGTCTTTCTCAGTTCTTTGTAACAGAAATGTCTCTGTTCTCTTCCCATAGTCAAAAAAGAACAAAAACTAGGAACTGACATTTTCCAAGGAATGCCTTGAATCTAAATAGGTTGAAAACCATTGGCCTAATGTACAGAAAGAGACATCCTTTAAACCTTGTTGTTTGGGTTATCTTTAGAACGCACTTGGTAGAAAAACCTGCATCTGGAAACATAGCTTTGTTCTTTTAATGAAGGATAATAATAGGGTGATGTAGAGAAAATTATATCCATTTACCAAAAACATTTGAGATGCTGTGATGTCTAAAAGTATAAGTCATTAAACATGTTAATATGCTATATTAAAGGCTCCACCATTTCGGTAAAGGGAATTTGCATTATGATTCAGAGATGAGTGTTTAGAAAACATTTTGAAGATTCAGATGAATAGTTGGCAAAAGTGGTTGAGAAGCTAACAAAAATAGACCTGCAGTTTGGTTCCTGGCCATGCTAGGGAAATTAGAAATCATAACTGTGGTCTGTGTGCTCTTCAAGGTCAAAATTTGATAGCTGAGAGAGAACACTAGCTGTTCAAAAGAAAAATCTTGTAGAGAGGATTTTTGTTGCCGTTTACTTCATTAAAACCATTCAGAGGCCAAAAATGTTGATTGTTTACACACACACACACACACACACACACACACACACACACACTAAATACAATAATCATTATAAAACTTCTAATTCTATATCTTGATCATTTAAATTATAAAATGACATGGGGATTTGTATGCTGCTATTTAGTCTTGGAGGTTTAATCTCAAAAGGGCCATTGGCTATTCATATTTTGAGTGAATGACTAATACATGCTTTTGTTTATTCATGTAACACTGAACTGTTTTCTAAAGGTGTGGGTTATTTGCATTTGGCTTCATGGTTTCTGATGTTCTTTTCTGTTGAGTTTGCATAAAGACTAAAGAATAAGAATAAGCTTCATCAAAGGGCATTGGTTCTTTTGATTCTCTGGAATAGGAAAAGTAAATGAAACTCTGCTGTAAAATATTTGATTTTGAATAAATTCAGCTGTCACTAGTGATAATGTGATGCCAATACTATATGAACAGTGATTGAAAGTTCACATCAGTTATGGTAATTGTGGATACTGTCTGTGTACCTTGAGTGATTTGAAATCATTATTGTGGTATAGGAAGGGCTTTAAATAGGAGCAGTTCAAGTTCATGCCTCACTTTCTCTAACTATGTGTCAGTTATCATTTGAGCTATAATCATCATCATTGAAAAGCTATCAGAATTGTTGACAGTTCAAATATTTTAGAGGATAGAAAAGAATAGCTCTTGTTAATTTTGATAATCACCCTTAATTTTTCCTCAGCCGTGTTTTAAAAAGAATGCAAGCTATTACGTATCAATATGGGAAACACTAGCTTTTATTTCTAGCGTCCTTAATTGAGATTGTGGGCCAGATCTTCATCTATACAATTGATGATTTTTCATTGACTTTGATGGAGTTACACCATTTGAAGGTCTGGTCCTTTGTGTATGTTGAAGGATAAACTTGTACAACATACTAGATAGGCGTTAATCAGGTAACTAATGGTGATACTCAGTTGTGTTTATTAGCAAGGAAATGGCCTGGTTTTGCTGTTGCCAGGCATGTAGTCCAGTATGAAAAAGCAATTTTCTTGATACCAAGAAAGGGAACTGAGAATATCACAGGTCTCCAGAAACAGCAAGATGTTGTATAAAGGTGATTTGGCTTGCTTTCCAGTACAAAACAGATTTACATTGGAATTGGCTGAAGTCCAGGATTACTATTCCTCACCCTAGGTTGAGAATGCTACTGGGAAAACCTGCCTGTCTGGCTTGCAGGCCTTACTAAGTCATTTCTCAAAGAAAAATGTATTTTAAGCCTACAGACACCCTACACTCCTCTGCCTGGCTTACTGGCAACAATTTTCCTTATATTTTTCTCCACAATTTTCCTTTCATTCATAATTTTTTCCATTTCTGTTCAATAAAAGTTCCTTACCAATGCAAAATATCCATTTCTCTAAATGTGGGTAGGTTACTGTAATAAAATAAAATGGATACAAAAAGTTAAAACCACAGTAGTCTTGATAAAAAGAAAAAATGAATGCTTATTTTGAAAAAGGAAAGCATTGTGGTATGATGGGCACCATGTATTTGGCTCTTGGAATCACTAATCTAAATATCTATCAGCTTTGTAGAATGTAACCTTTAAAAAAGTGTTCTTGATGAAAATCATTATTAATAGGTTAATATAGTTGTAACTGGTGCAGAAACATCTTCTTTTCAACTCCTGACACTGTCAATCTTGCATTTAAACCTTTTGCAGGAGTTCAGAGGTATAACTGGAGTTATTGCACAGTCTTTTTTAAGTTGCATTTTGTGAAGGAATAGAACTGAAATAAAAAATTCCAGCAGCAGCAGCAAGATGAGGATCAAGTGAATAATTATGCAAATGTTATTCAACTTTACAAAGCCTGTAGGAGGACACTTAAAGGATATTGCAAAATATGATCAGAAATATCTGCCTCCAGGAGTCTTTCAGTTATAAATTTGTGGAAGAAATATCAATTTAAGCTGAAATTCACATTATGGGAAGGTTTACACATAGAACGTTATGGGGACAGATACCAAATTCAATTATTTTAACTAACCTTCTGATGGCAGACTGTCTCATATTGCATAACTTAGTATTTAAAGGCATTTTGTTAAAATTTGCCTTAACCTTATTTAAAATGATATCAGTATGCATCACACAGAGTGCATTGATATTCAGCTGAATCTAAAAAGCAGCAAAAACTGTCTCAAGCAGTTAGTTGGGCTCCTGATCCAAGCTCATTTAATTCCATGGAAAGAATCCTATTGACTACAGTCGGGTCTGCCTCTGATCCTGTTAATCAGGGTTTTCATATAAGAATAGAGTAGTATTGTATTTCTAATGTTTGAATATACTCTGGGGTAAGGGGTCTCTAGACATAGAAAGTTACTTTACGAAGCTAACCTCATATACCGATTTCCTTGCATTAGAATTAATGAAACTGAAATTGAAGAAATGTAACAGCAGGGAATTTGAAAAAGAAAAGTTGCAATCAATGCAACCTAAAAATAAACATTATAGTATTCATGTTATTGTAATAGGTAAGTAAGGAAACAGACGGACAGACTGATAAACCTTTAATTCAGAGACTTAGTAGTAGGGTATGAAGATGGTCTTAATCAGGGCCAGATGAATTGTGTGGAGAAAATTTGCCTGTGCTGTCCCTGTTCTATAAATTAATAAAGGGACTTCTGGGTTTGTCTGTGTTATATCATTCTTAGTCACCAAGTCATCCAAGGGTAAAATTCTTCCTAGTTTACAAGGTTGGTACCCAAACCTCCATATTAATGTATACTCTAATAGGGCTATGTGAGAAGAGCTGTGTTTAGAACAGTCCACACAGTGCAGCTTTTCTATTCCTAGTGGGCTGTGGTGGTATGGAAGACAGTGTGTATGATTAAATCAGGGGTGGGCAATTATTTTGGGCAGAAGTCCACTTACTGAGTTTTGGCAAGCCATCAGGAGCCGCATGACCGGCAGCCAGGGCCAGATAACTATTAACTTTCTAAATCTTGTAGGAGCCCCATGGGCCAGATAGAATGCCCTAGTGGGCCACATCTGCCTCGCGGGATGCATTTTGTCCACCCCTGGATTAAATAGATTGAGGGTTTTAATACTTTGCTTCAAATGGCGAAGTTAGTTGCTACAGCGCCCACATGGTAAAGCTGGTTGCTACATTGGCCAGATGGGTTGTACTCACAGAAGGGGGCTGTGCTAAAGATTCATACCTTGGGTTTGAATTTGGGTAGAAGGATAGAGTTTGCCTTCCAGTATCATCACACTTCATCTGCATAAAGTCTCATTTATGCTTTATATGAGCAAAGTGAATTGAATTTCACCTTAAAAGAGAGTGGCACAGGTGTTTTTCACTAGAGTATGTGCCTCTATTTGTTAGGGCTGTTAAATGTAGTAATATTTTTCTGTAAACTGAGTAATCCCAACCAATTTTGGCATGCAGACTCTCCACATTTAACAGATTTATGATCTCACAAATCAAATAGCATTGATCTGTCAGTGCAAAAAGGGTACACAAATATGGATTAATTAATAACATGAGACCTTTAGACAAAGTTACTTTCTTGGTTCAAGTCTTCAGTAGAAACTTACTTGTAGGGGGAGGGAAGAAGATTTATAATACTGTACGATCAAAACTGACTAGAATGCACAGTTATATATTCAGTGGAGACGTTTTTGTATGAATTGCTGATTGTGTAAGGAAGTATATGATTCAGTTCAGTGAGGATATTTGAATTGAAAACATCATGTGGTCTGTGGGACTGAGCATGACTCCTTCTATCTTTGCCAGCTCACAAACATTCTGCTGGGTTACTTAAATTTGGTCTGGGTTGAAGAACTCTCAATCAGAAAGCATCAACAGGAGAAAAATAATGGTAGAATGATTTTTAGAGCTTCCTGTCTTCCGGGAGCATTACTGCTGTAAACAGTGATGATGCCAAGTGCTGAACCACTGCCCTAATTCCAATAACAATAAATCTATTTTTTGGTTTTGCAGAGCTGTGCTTGTACATTTTTTAAACTTGGGATAATGTTGAGGAAGATGAGAGAGTCTGTTAACCTCAGAGTGGTTTCTTATTTTGTATGATCATAAAACGTTCAGCCTAAAAGGATAGTGTTTAGGGAAAACAAAGTACCTCACTGGATGAAGAGGTTACATAGTTTCAAACAATCTGTTTTCCTTTTAGCACTTCTCTTTTATTTTGTTTTTTGTTTTGTTTTGCTTTTGTTTATAGTGTGCCCTCTTTCCGAAGTCTTCTCAAGCTAAACTGTCTGGAAAAAAAAAGTCACACCAACAGTGGCTGATTTGTAGTCAAAATAAAATCATTAAAAGATATTAATTAGTACTTTGACTTCTCGGCAATTTAATGAACTTCATTACTAAACCTAAACAGGCAGCCCATGTCATCTCACTTGCACTTAGCAGAAAACTGAGGAGGTGCACAACCATTTCAATACCGAGGGTCATAAACAAATTCAAATTTGCACATGCCCATACATAAATCTCCATCTACTTTGGGCCAGTTTGTATTCCTCCACAACACATTCAGAACATATTTAAAATATATGTTATTTACACTTAAGCTGTGTGACTTTTCACTTTTATCCTCTTTACTCTGTTTTATTTCTGTTTCTCTCTTTTTATTCCCAGCTTTCCCTGCCGTGTCCTTTTATAATTTCTTTTCCATCTCTTTAGCTAGACCCTATGTCCTTTTTTTGTGGTCTTTGCCAACCTTTGCCTCTGAGGTTCCTGCTCCTTTATTACTGCTTCTCACCTACAACCTCCTTTTCCCACCTCAGAGAGGTGGTGTTAGGTGAAATTCTAGTCTTTGGGGAGCTCTGTCAGTGATCTCAGTTGGGCCTGGGGGTTAGACCATCATTTCAGAAGTGAGTAAGGGCAAAGGAGCACAATGCCTTTTTCCCAGGGCCCAGTCCAAATACACCCTGATCCTCAGCTCTAGTACTTTAAGCTGCTAGTCTCAGACCTGGTTTTCACTTACTAGAATGTTTACATTGTTTACTTGAAGCACCCTTTACACACTGCCAAAGTAGCGTAAATTAGTATTATCTAATAGCTATGTCATAGTTGTGTCTAAAAGCCTTAAGCTGATTGGTTCCCATTGTCTTAGGCATTATACAAAGTTGTCATTAATAGAAGTAAGAAACTAAAAAACCTAAGAAACTAAAACCCTTCCATTTTTAGCCCCAATTCTCCAGCTAGGAATGGTACTTTAATCTCTCTCCCTATTTGGCATCTCATTTAGGCAAGGAGTAGCTTCTAATAATATACAGGAAGGGGAGAGGCTTTGGCTGGCAGGAGTGGGTGAAGGTGGAATATCTGGAGACTTTCAAGGGAGAACAGGGGAAGAAGCAGCTGCAGATTAGAAGAAAAAAAAACACTGTGAGGAAATGCATCCAGCAGATCATAGGCTAACATTATTGTACTACAACTCTAAAATATCATAAATCAGTTTTCACATTTTGAACTTGTCTGCACTAAAAGGTTTTCTTTGATGGAACTTTCTGCTGGTGACACATGCCACGTGTTCATATGATTTTTTTTCCCCAGCACCAGTTCTCTGGGCATCTATCAAATTATCCCAGTGCTCATCCAAGGTCTGTATTGATGTGTGTCACCTTACTTAATGTTAGTCTAGGCGCATGCAACTTACAAAACAAGTAAATCACAGTAAACAGTCCTCTCTCTCTGCTGGAAGTCACTCACTTGGTCACATAACCCTTATAAGCACGTACCAGTATCATTTGCCAACAATATTCAGAGCAAACACATATTTTTTCTTTTCCGTTTTCTTTTCTGTTTTCTTTTCTTTTCTTTTCATCTGTGAACCAATAACCAACTTTGTTCACTGTACCTCGTACATATGCCTGGAGCCATGTAAGGAGAGGCATGTGCTTGGAATGCAGTGCCAGAATGCTAAGTTTGACAGGTATCTCTCCGAACACATGGCTGGACGAGAATGTGCCCAGAGTGAAAACCGGACAATGGACAAAAAGCAAAGACAAAATCAAGGGCCACAATAAGCTAATCAGTAGGTGGCACTGTTCTCTTTAAGCAGTTGCAGGACTAGTGCCCTATAGAATGGTTTCTCAGTGTCACCCCATTTCATGGCCTGGAACAAATTATTTAGGGATGCCCTTATGTCAGAATCCGCAGCCCTGAGTAAGGCAATAGGCAGTTCCCCAAACAACAAATAGGGAAGGTGAGGCACCTTCTAATGGGATCCACAAAAGCCAGCA
>NW_005842161.1:1117642-1120660 GCF_000455745.1 Alligator sinensis | reverse complement strand
GACAGAAGGCAGATTATGCCTTGCCTCCTGCCAAAATGTAGTAGTAGTTTACATGAAAAAATCACTGTTAAAATTAAGTAAAAGCTCTTGGAGTAAGGAAGAGAATCACAGACTCCCTCTCCCAGGCAGGTGCCCTGGCGCTAGCCAGCTCCCTCCTGTGTATGTGTCTTTATTTTTTTCATGTCTTTGTACAAAGTATTTAGCAGAATTCACAGGTTTGTTGGATTCTGACAGGCTACACCATGAGTGCTTCTGTTTTGGCCTTGAACTTGCACTCTCTGGCTCTTACATCTGAGGTCCTGGATAAAAGGTTGGACACCAGCTCCAATGGCCATGTTGTTAAAGCAAGTTGCAGTTTCAACAATATTTTGTGCAGAGCCTGACCCACTAAGAATGCTCTGAGTCTGCCTCACTAATTGAACCTCACGCAGATGGGACAGATGGAAGAACACCCAGTCTGTGAACTCCTTTGGGGCTTTGGTGAGAGAGAGCTGTGGAGTTGCTCAGTGTTATCAAGGCCGTCACACTCAAAAGCAGAATGTTAGTACCTGGGGAACTTCAACGTTGAAAATGGAGGCATTTACATGACAGGTGCTTTCTGGGACAGGAGTGGGGGTGCTTAATGTTTGGATTTAGGTGTCTAAATCCCACCTAACTCCCACTTCAAGTTCCTTAAGTACTTTTGTGGATCTGGGCCTTAACCTTTTCGTGTCTGTCTCAACACTTACAAAATGCAAGTGATAATTTCTACCTCACAAAATTGTTGTGAAGGCTCATTAATGGTTTGAAATTATAAAGTGTTATAGATGGGCTAAGGACTATTATTAGCCATAAAGATTGCAAGGCACTTTATGTAAGGATAAGGTGCTACATTTTGAGTCATTTCATTTTGCCTGCTTGAGTTCTTCTCTCCTTTGTATTTGTTTATGGTATTGCTTCCCTTTTCCTGTCCTAAACCATTTTTTAACATCACTGCATTCTGCTAACCATCTGCTGCATTCCACTTGAGAGATAGCTGGTCTCCAGGAGACTAAGTGCTTTTTTAAGTATCGGTTTGTAAAATACTGTGGAATTCTTTGCAGAGAAAGGTTCTGTTTAACTGTAAAATGATATAATGATGGAGAAGTCTAAAAACGCAGGACTCCTGGCAACACAGGTAGCCATAACTCAAAAGTAGTAACACAGAATCTGGGGCAGTGAATCAGTTACTGCACAGCAGAAATGAAGAGACTTACATCTGACTGATCCTTGTGAAAAAAGTAATGCTATTGTTATTTAGCCCTCCCCACCCCTTTGTTTAAGCATTAGTAACATATAGGTATTTATAAATTGGACATATGCCTTTCAAGTCTCAATAATATTTGCCAATAAACTTGATATGTTAACAATAAAGCAATAAACACTTTGTACTGCCACTGTGCCTCAGAGGTGGGGCACTCAACAGCATCTTATTCTTCCTATGCTGTAATTATTGTCTCCACCCATGTTCATAAGAATTTTATAGTGGTGTTGAAGCAGTTCCATTTGCAGTTAAAGACTGCTTGGTCTTTCCATTAAGAATGCTTTTCTAGTTTTTTAATGCTTTAATTCATTCTAAAAACTTAAACTGCAGGCTTTCAGCCTAAGAAACATCCTTCCCCACCACCCCCAAATTAATTTATATTACATCACCAGAGCAGAGGATTTTTTTCATCCAGTTTCTAATGTTATTGTTACTTCCAGTAGGGGCTAGGGTGGTGTGGGTGCTAAAGTGCACAGTTGACAGCCCAGAGATTGCAGGTTTGAGGCCATAAAAGAAGCACTTGTGGTGTGGCCCTGTCAGATTCCAATGAATCTGTAAATTCTACTCAGTACCTTGTCACAAGGACAGAAGGAGGTTACTTCTAGCACATGGACAGACACACCCACCTACAACCTTAACACATGAAAGCTGAAACACACATAATACCTTACCTTAAGGAAAATGAGATGCAAGTAAGCATCACTAGCCAAATTCCTATGACTACCCCCAAGAGCTTTATGTATGAACTTGGACAATGCCATGATGTCATCTCCAGAAATATTGTTGCCTAATTTGCATCTACTGCTGATGTTTATGTAAACAGGTAACTAGTGATTTGGTGTCAGATAATTCAGCCATCAAATCTCCTTCTTGCCACCCTGATCCTAGACCTCTAGACTTCACACATCCTCCCCTCCCTTTGGTTGCTTCCTGTCCTACTTGGCTCAGAGATTCCCATCCCTCCTCCCCCAGCACACACACATACACACACCTTCCATCTGCTAATAAATGGCTACAGTCATTTGGGACCCATCTCTAGCATATAGTGATCCTAAACTACTGCCATCTGGTATTGAGACAAGGGCAGAAACCATACATTTGTCAAATCTCTCATATACTGAATTAACTTGTTCTGTTCCAAGGAAATTGAAATAAACAAAACAAAAACAAGAATAAACTCAACAAAAAGAATTAAGAGCTGTGCAGTTTCCATGTATTTCAAACATCAATATTAAAAAATCCATAAATTAAGTATTTCATTTCTTAAATAAAAAACGCTTACATATAGGCAGACTGTGGAACAGCAGTGCTTTTTGCAGCTATTCTCAGTCTGTCTGGAAATGTGGGCACCCAGATTCCCAGAACAATAAAGGAGGAGGAGGATGGTGTCATCATGCTAGTATATGGGACTGGGAAGTGAAACTGATTTGCAACACAGAAGTGAAACTGACTATACATAAAACATAGTCAAGTAGAAAAGTAAACAACTGAACTATTTTTTTAAAAAGTCCAGTCAGTGTTAGTCACCTAAGGCCTCTTTTAATGCTCAGACATATTAATAATCCTTGTTCATATTAGGAAGGGATCACTCTTCCATGAGTAACAGGATCAGACTCTGAGGTACAACTTGTTGCAATGGTATAGAAAAGAAGTTTTCAGAGGAAATGTGTGCTTTGCATTGGCAGTGTCCCATTGCTTGCATGGGTGCTAGCCTCTTCATTTCTGCTAGCAGGAAT
>NW_005842161.1:1086958-1117614 GCF_000455745.1 Alligator sinensis | reverse complement strand
AGGAATGCTGCTCTGCAATACTAGCCTTCTTGCTTCAAGAGAAAAGTGGTTGGTATTAGGTTGGTAATACCTAATGAATTATGTTGGTATTACAAAGAAAAGGGACAATCCTCTCCCCCTGCCCCCTGCAGTTTTGACTAGTTTCTTGGATATTCTCCACAAGGGGAACCTTTGGGTGGTGTACAGCTATCATAGCACAACATGTGTGGTTGGTGGAGAGTTGTGTGGTCAAAGCACTGTTTCATATCAGCAACTCTGTCTACCAGAATAGCCCCTTGGGGACATGGTCAGCCAGGCATATTTTTGAGCCTTCTTGTGTCTGCCTAAGTTGTAAGTTTAAGGCACAATCAGCCAGGGTTTGGACCAGTGATCTGAGCTGATTAGTTTGAATATGTTCTGGCAAAAGTGTATATCATGAGGAGGATTTTAGTAGTAGGTTGCCTGACTTTAAACAGTGATATAGGTAAAAAATATTTAGGTGTTTATACACATGCTCCAAGAGTGCGGGGGGGCGGGGGGGGGGGCACTCTAATTAAAATGTCCGAAGCATCTCATGCATCAGTGTCCCCACACTTAAAAATGGTGGTGAGCAAGCTTTAGATAAAGCACCCCTGCCACCATTTTTAAGTGCAGGGACACTGATACATGAGATGCTGCAGGATCCATTGAACGCAGTAATTGTCACACTCCAGCAGACTCAATTAATTGAGTCTGCTCTGACGCACTGTAATTATAGCATGTTGGAGCAGCCTTGCTGTTCGTCTATAGGCACCCATTGTGTTTATAATGGTTTTAAAGGTAGATTTTGATTTTTGAACTCAAATGGGTAAAATAACCACTTTTCATGTAATTTAATTTCACTTTCATTATTCAATTTCTGAATTGTTTCTAAATAGCATGAGGTAGACCTGAATATTTGTTTTGCAGAGTAATATAGGATCATAGGAATGTAAGGCTGGAAGGGACCTCATAAAGTCATCTAATCCAGCCCCCTGCTCAAGGCAGGATCATCCCTGACTAAACCATTTCAGTCAAGTGGCTGTCCAATATGGTCTTGAAAATTTCGAAGGATGAAGAGTCCACCGTTTTCAATGTTTGATCACTCTTATAGTGAGAAAGTTCTTCCTAATCTCTGACCTAAATGTCCTCTGCTGCAGCCTGAGGCCTTTGTCCTAGCCCTATCCCTCTATAGCCAGAGCGAAAAACCTGTCTCCATTCTTTTATAAAAATCCTTTGGATACCAAATCCCCAGTCTTCTCTTCTCCACACTAAATAACCTTAGTTCTTTCAGCTTTTCCTCATAAGTCATGCTTTCCTGGCCTATAATCATTTTTGTTGCCTTCCACTGGATTCTTTCCAATCTTTCCTGACATGTGAGACCCAAAACCGGATACAAATGCGATAGCCCCACCTGAACTCAAATGCGATCACCCCTCATCTTTATGTAAAAGTTTGAGATGCTCTGTACAACAAAATATATGGGAAGGTTCATTTATGAATCAGCAAAGCGTGTGGCTTATTAGCTGAAGGAAAGGGTGGAATTAGAATGAAGATATTATCAGAATCTTATTAGGCAATAGGTTCAGTTTGGTGTGGCTTTACAGCCCTGAGTTAACAAGAAGCAGAATTTGGCTCTATGAGTGAAATCATGTGTTCATTTAAATTAATGACCAGACACCTACTGACTTAATTATGGTCAGAATTTCACTACAGAAGGTAAAAAAATAAGAATTGCTTGTGAGCAGTGCATAGAAATTAACACAGCAGTAAGGCTGACTAGCTGTCCTGACACGAGCAGAAGAGTAAAAAGGTTTTTGCAGGTGCCAATTGGTCAGTTATTTGCTGCAGTATCTGCTTGCATACCTGATAATACAGCATTTGTACAGTTTTGGAGACATGCCCATAGTATTCTCACTTGTCTGTTTGGCCTACACCATTAAACGTTCAGAATTTATAAACATTGTTGCTACATCATAACATATGAAGTTAGTAGTAGGGGTTTTGTTTCTTGTTACTTAAAATAAGAGGCATCTCTGATATATGTGTGTTAATGGTAAGCAAATATTGCCTTTTTGGTGTCTTCTGCCATAGCTGTAATTCTGCTATGACATCCACTGGATCTGACATTTAGCTGAGTTACTATCACAGCTGTACAAAACAGCCACCAACGGGAATGGGAGCCAGATAGGAATCAGAGGACAGAATTTGGCCTTGGGTAGTTATTCCTAGACTGTCATGTAATTGAGTGAACTATTTTTTTTTAAAAAGCAGCTCACTAATGTGCACCGAGCAACGGCTTAGTAAGGGTCAGACACTGCTGTCCTGACTCTTCCCATCAATTGCAATGGGATTATTCAAGTGATAAAGTGTTTACTCACTCTGTATAAAGAGTGGCAAAGTTAGGCCTGAGACATAGTAGTTAAGTGTGAGTGTGTTTTAGCTTTCCTGTAAATATAACCACTCATGTTCTACCCTGAGAAACATCAGGTGAAATTGGAAAGATACATAGAAATGATCATGTCGCATGGTTTTAATAAAATCAGCTGGATACATAGGTATGAAAATGTGTAAGCAGAATATAAATGTACCATACAGAGAATATAAATGTACCATACCAAACTCTTTGACAGAGTTTATGTAAATATCCATAATATAGTTTGTACTATATTGTATATTTTTGTATTCAGTTTCATATATTTCCATCCATACTGTTGATCCTTGGTACATTCTTAGCTCCTTTCCCTTTCTCTTGTGTTCTGTCTAGTAATTTAGTAGTAAAAAAAATTTTTGCACTATACAAAAACGTGCAATATTACATGACAAAACTCCTAAAGCAAAATAAAGCTATTGTAACAATATCAACTGCTTTCCTTCCTTTTATTCTTTTCCCCACTCAAAAATCTGAACCTCTTACTCCTTTTGTGCTCATTCAGACAAGCTCCTTGATTGAAGTAGAACTTTTTTGCTTAAGAAAGGACTGAATACAAATGTAATGATAATGAGGCACATCATAAATTTGGCCCACAGCCGCTGATGTTCATCTGTCATCTTCTCCCACTCATATTTTTTGTACAGCCACAACACAGGCAAAAAATAAAATATGTTATTATGTTTTTAAACCAATCTGGTGATCCCTGCTCACTCTGTCTTCTATGTGATTTTCTGTTTTCTCCTTGCTATATTTTGACTAGTTGTATTGCATTGAATCCACATACATTTAAAAATGCCTTCCATCTCCAGAGCCCACTTTTAATTGCATTGCTTAGAGGTGACTAAAGCAAAACACAACATCTTCATGTTACTGCATGGTTGATTCCTTTATTTCCCATCTCAACTCTACTCCCTCTCCAAAGCTTCAGATTACAGCAATGTATCCTACAGTTGAAGAGGCAGCAGTGTGGCCCTCCAAAACCTTTTAATACAATTGTGAGCATTGTCTAGAAGTGCCATTTCAAGCCCCTCACTTCACATTAAATGTGAGCTCACTGCTTCTTGCAGTTCCAGTCCCTGTCTTTCCCAGTCTGGCTGAGCTCAAGACACAAGCCTGGATCATTACACTGGGCCTTCAGGCTATGATTTGAGTAGATTGTTTAGTCTTTCTTTCCCTTTGCCTTTTAATGCTTTAGAGAGAGTTCCTATCTATCTTTGTCAACATCTTCAAAATTCAGGTTTCCATTTGTCTGTTCAGCAACGTAATCAGTTCTATTACCCATGCTAAATTGTTTGTTTTCAACAAGGACCAGGTTTGACGGTAGTCTTGCAGAAGAGATATTACTAAGCCATAGTGCTGCTTGAAAATGCAAGTCTTATACTATACCTTTAAAGGTGGAAGGCTTGACTTCCTTTTGATGTCTTGGTGAGACAAGGTCAAAGGCAGTCTGCAAAAGAAGCTCTACTCAAATCCTGTGAGTTTATTCTTTGGAACTGTGACTGCAGCATCACTCTATTGGGGGCTGCCAAGGATAATTATATAGGGAGTGGTCAGTCTCTGCAATGACTTAATCCTTGCTTGTCAGGTGCTTTAAAGATAAGGACTCTGTCTGATATCAGTTCACTATTAGGCTCTCACCTGACACAGCCACACATGCACAATGATTATTAATTTTAATACATTGTGTATTTATGTGATCCCTACTTAATTTGTGCATGGTCGTTCCTTAGCTATGCATGTGGACTGTTTTAAAGAGTCAGCACTTCTCATTGGCTAACAAAGATTGATGTACTGGAGAAATCTGACTGCTGGTTTTCAAGTGATTTAATCTGATACTACTTTTTAACTAAAATTAAATTTAAAAAGTGACTTAATCTGATATTACTTTTTAACTAAAATTTAACCAGTTTTCACATTTGTCTCTGTGTATATGTGAGCATCATGAAAGAATGTGTCTAAAACACATGATCCTCGATCTCAGCTGTATCCTAATAAATTGATGAAAGGGGAAAGCTTTTGGTTCTACATTCATGCAATTATATGTATACACATATGGTATATATTTAGCTAGAAAGACAGCCAGTCTAATTTTACCTGTATCAGCCAGGCACGTAGTTAACAAAAGCATTGTTAATAAGTAATAAAAGTGAATGCAAATTAAACAAAATGACCAGAGAAATGCAGCAGAATTATCAGTAGGTAACAATAAGTGACACACAGATGTATGGTTATGTCCTCCTGTGGTTAACCAGTATGTGGTTAATGAATAGTCTTCTGTAAACAGTGAAAGGTAAATGTAGTGTCTTCCTGCTTTTGCTAAACTGTGTCATAACCATACACAGGGTCTAAAATCTAGCCAGTCCTGAAGTATTTCTTTAAAGTGGTTCCAAGTACTATACCTGCCACTGTTTCCCTGTGCTGGTTTTTGTGGATTCACAATCACATTTAAATATGTTCAAAACATTTTTCTGTGTCTTTGTGCTGTATGAAAAATCCACATGCAAAATCAGGGGAAACTAATTGACTCTGTAAATTAAGAGCCAATGAAAGCATCTTACCACATGCTACATCCAGTATCTAAAGCAAAGACATTGGAAACAAAATAGAAATACCTATGAAGACATCGAAATAGATTAGCAAGAGAAAAAAATTATTTTTCTCTGATCTTTTCCAATTATGAGAATTTTGTGTGTGACTTGTAATAATGGTTCATAAAATATTTTCAGAAATAAACTTGCCCCTTTTAATATTAGTTGACTCTTTTGATTTCGTTGTTAATTTTCTTCAAGAAGGTCTTGAATATTGGCAGGTATGATATGTCATGTAATTTGGTACAGGTTTCCCTTGCTTTATGCTGTACATGCGTTCCTGGAACAGGGCGTATAACTCAAATTCTCATAAAGGGAACCCACTTTACAATGTAACAAGTTGGGATACATTCCAAGACCTCGACTGTACTGACCCCCAGACCCATTGCTACCACATTTACAAGACAATTTTGGTACTCGCCAACAGCAGACAGTGCACACAAGCACAGGGCACTATCATAATGGGGATGACAACTACAGAAACACGTGTCGCAGACAGTGAGCGAGGAGCACAGATCCATACAGGAGACTATATTTTGGTGCGCATCACTCCCATAATGCACTGCACAAAGCAGCTGACTGCGGGCTTCCACTACACTGATGGCATTAGAGTGAATTTACCTCTCATATAACAAATTTTTGGTGTAAAAAGGATCATCGCATAAGAGCAAATGCACACATACAAAACCCACAAAAAGCAAGGGAGACCTGTATTTAGTAAATATTGAGAACACATTAGCTTTGATCCTTGTGCCTGGCTGAGCTTCATTTGGCACAGGATCCAAGAGAGTGTCAAAGGTCCTGAGACAGGGTCTCAGAAGTGACTTTATGCTACCTTTCCAGCTCCTTACCCCGGAAACTACTTTTCAACTGAGGCTAGAAGGGTGATTGGAAAACACCAGACTGAGATTCAGGAGACCTGGTTTCAGATTCTTGCTCATTAATGAGAGGCTTCCAATTAGACACTGGCCATGACACTTATTCCTCCTATGCCTCATTCCTCCTCTGTAAAATGGGGACAACACATTTGTAATTTACAGGGATATAATGACTATATTAGTGATTGTGAAGTCCTCAGATATTATGGTAATGAGATTCTGCACCATAGTATCTAGATGGGGAGTGGATTAAGATGGTTTTTAAACTGTAAGTCAAAATGTCTTTGAAGGTTTTATTGTTGTTGCAAGTGGACATTTACCTACCTCTAGTTTAAAAAAACAAAACAAAAGTGAAAGTCTTTGATCAGAAGCTCATGACCTTGGATGACAGGAATGTTGAAGACCACATTGGGTATTGCTGTACTGGAAGGCTTGCACAGCATATGCCTGTATAAGAATAATCTGTTATCTGCAATTCCCTACTGTCCAAATCAGGGTCATGTTTCTGGATGCCTACTATTTACACTGAAAATCCCTGTGATTATCGATACCCCTCAGGACATCAGATAACTCTGCTAAGACTGGCTACAGCTAGTACTTTCCACATCCTATTTCTAAAAATGCCAAAGTCATAATTAAAATTGATACAGTGTTTTAAGCTATCAAAGCATCAGGGAACCAAGAATTAATTAATCTGAAATATACTAGGCAAGTAGTAATATACTAATTTTACAAAGTAGGCTAAAAGGAATAAAAAACAAAACAGAAAAAATTGAATATGTTATAATCTTGAGTTTTGCATATAATCTAATCTAATCTCCATTTGAGCCATTAAATTTAATGCTTTTCAAAACTCAAAATTGTGATATGCACCAACTATGTCTGAAAAAGCCCTTATCACCTTGTCTCTGAATTAAAAGAAAAGTCACTGTGATACTCACTAATACTTTCAGTGGAAACCTATTAGGCAATATCTTTACCTACAAAAGTGAAAAGTAAGAAATCCAAATGTCTTCATTTATGAAATGTTCATAACCAGCCTTAAAACAAAGGTGGACAAGTGGGGGAAACCCAAAAAACCAAATCTCTGTCATGTCTTCATATGACACTTTAATTCCTCTTTAATTCCTGTTGTTCCTTTCATTGCTTGGAATTGTGGTAGCACATTTTCTTCTTTTTTAAAAGGTTGTGGTTTATAATATGGAATTGATCAAACACTAGCAACATTGAATAGCATGGGATTTTCAAAGGTTCCTAGGGAATTTGACCACCCAAGTCCCTTTAATTTTAATGAGCATTGTTGATCAGATCCCTGAGGCAGCTTGGGGAATCTCAGCCAGAATTTATGGGGCTTTCTAAACTAACACCCTTAGTAAGTATAAATGATTCATAAGCAATAATGTAGATGATTTAAAAAACAATTGTTCAGATCTATCTAATGCGTATTTTACAATCAAACAGTATATAATATAAATATACATACATTTCATTGAAATGCTTGGAGTAGTAGCCACTTAAGGAGTTTGTTGAAGTTGATGGAAGTTCTGCGCTGTGTATGAGCTTGTGTATGTAGGTACAGATATGGATAAAATAGGATGTATTTTAATGCTGTTGAAAGTGACAGATTCTATCATTGCATATTGTATTGCAATTATCTGTGTGATCACTACAATGATGTCTTTTCCTGTTACAGGAAAGAGCTTCACCCTAACCATCACAGTCTTTACAAATCCTCCCCAAGTAGCCACATACCACAGAGCCATCAAGATAACAGTGGATGGACCTCGTGAACCCAGAAGTAAGTGATCTGACTACAGTGTCAATGCAGGTGTGAAATCATGTATGAGTGTAAGGGTTCCTCAAATGTCTAAGCAAATTCAACAGAATCTAAGATTACTGGTAGCTATGGGTGTGGTTTAAGCCAAATCTATACCATAAAGGAGTTTGACTGTGCCTTGCTAAGAGCTTTATTTTACTAGAGTGTATACTGCTGATTCAGAGAGTATTTGAAGTGCATTGCACTTGATGAGCACAAACTTAGGTATGATTTGAAGACTTCACAAGAGTTAACTAAAGAATATCAAGTAAATAGAAAATAGCACATACATTTTATGCAGCATTTCTTGCTCACTTTGACTTGCAGATATTAATAGGACTTTTGCTTTTAAAAATCATTCACGTTACTGGTTTAACTTTCCAACATTGGCAGCTGAAAGTTATAAATAAATAAACATCTGAAAGATGACAACTGGCTGCCATCGCATACAGTTGATTGTGCCTCATTCTGGTTTATTACTTAGGAAAACAGCCATTGTTGAAAAACAGCACTTCCAACAGACAGATGGAATTCACTCCACTGGGGCACGCATTTTCACAGACAGGCATTCTTGCCAATTTTGTCTTAAGAATTAAGCGCGAGGAGAAGATGAATGATTTGGTATCTCTAGGGAAAAATCTGCAAATTTCACACCACTACAGTTTTTGAAAAAAAACCCATATGTATAGTCATTGGATGCTTGTGCAATATGCATTCTGTTCATTACCAGAGGCAATAATTAACCTCACTGACTAGCTTGAATGTAGAATTTTGATATTTTTATTGAAATACCCTCATGTCAATTGAGGTTTGTGGTTTGTTTCTGTTATTCCCTTTGCATATTTGGCAGTGGTTCTAGCTGTTACTTAAGAGAAGTTATCCCATGAGAAGCGTAGAGAGAGAAACAAACACCCAAGAGAGGGTGATTTTTACAGGTCAAGGTTATTGAACGAGAAGGAGTGAGGTTCAGAGTTCTAAAACTCTCTGACTTCCTACATATTCTTCTTAATATTTTACCCCTAATTATGGGCCAGGTTCACAACTGACGTAAATTGTCATATGGCGTGACACTGATGTCTGTCAACTAAAAATCTGGGCCCATATTTTTAGGATTAAAGGCTATAGAATAATGAGCTTGAGGGGTTAAATTATGCCTGAAAAATGCCTCTTATAAACTAGGAAGCTGAGCATGCAAAACAGTTATTTATATAGGGAAGTACCAGATTTGAATATGTAATTACCTATTTGTGTTTATATTCTTCAGGCAACAAATAGACTAGATTTTTTGAATATGTATCTCATAAAGTTATAAGAATAAGTAGCAGACTGGAGAAGCACCTGCTGTTTTAGATCAATTGCTCAGTTGGCATACTAGTTAATATTTAATAAGATTCTACATTTAAAAGAGGAAGTGAAGAAATCATATGTGCTGAAGCCTATATATGCATCTTTACAACTCAAACACATGTAAAAGCCTTCTTGTATGCAATTTCAATTTGTCATAGGGAAGTCAAACATATAAGATGAGTGTATATAGAAGGAGGTTTTATGCTAGGAGGCCAAATATCCTCTTGGTAGAAGTACATAAGTCCTGTTATTGCCAAGTAGTCTATGGCATACAAAAGTAGAGACTGTTTCTCACTGCTTTAATGTAATAAATTCACTACCAATTTAGCAAATTTGTAGTTTGATGTCTAACCATTTTTTTTCTGAAATTGCTATATAAATCTGATATCTGCATTCTTCTTTGCACATTTGAGTAAAGCACCAACTGGCTTGACCAAATGCAGCCCTAGTCAACACAGTGAAGGGTAGAAGAGAGGCTACTCGGGGCATATTCTACATAATAAGTATATGTGTACAGTGCAGCCTTCATAACTTAAATCACAGTTTTCTTAAGCAGTGCCATGTCTCTGTTTTAAAACTAGGCTGAATATTCTCTCAGAATCTCTTATAACACTCACAATTGAAACACTTCCATACTATACCTCATTTTTATACTCTGTCTTGCTTTCTCTGTTTATGGTATTTTGAATTTGTTGAACCAAGTAGCTCATTTCAAATGTAATCTGAAACGAAACAGACTGTTGCTGCTGCCTACATAGGTACATATTAAAGGGATCTTTGTTACATGAAGACAGGCACACACTTCAGTGCACATAGATGCATCTATATATCCACCCCACACACCCCCCACACACAAAGGGGTCTTGCAGGAATTGAAAATTATGCTCATCTAAGGTCAGGAATGTGCCATAATCAGACCTGGACTTCTGTCAGAGAAAACACTGGTAGGCCAAAGGGTTAATATCAGTTTTAAGAACCAGTATCTTGAGACCTATCATGCTTGCAAATGAGTAGTACATCATACTGAGGTTGCTATTTAAAAAAGAATCAGTGCACAGCTTTAATCACATAAGTAGTGCCTTTCAAATGAATAAGATTACTTACATGAGTAAAGTTATGTCCAGGCATAAGTACCTTTGGGACTGGGACATAGCTAAGTGTCCCAGGAGCTTGACTTTATCTATATTTCCTCAGACACGGCATTTCTCTTTAAACCTCCTCCCCTTCTGTGTTACTCTGTACATTTGCAGAGAACATGGGAACATATCACTGTCAATTGCAGAAGACTGTCCCTGGCACCTCGCCTCATTTATGCTCTTAATGCAGATGTATTTGTACTGATGCAGAATAGCCTTGCTCAGCATGCTTGTACAAAGTTCAGGACCTGTCGATTGTAGCCAAAATAGAAATATGTTTGGTTTTAAGTTTTTATTGGGAATTTAGAAAGTAAACTTTTGGTAACATTTTTGTGCAACTGGGTATTTTGTTGTTATTTTTGCTACTGCTGTTGTTGTTTTGTGGATTTTTTGCTTTTTATTTTGTTTTGTACAAATTTAAATTTTCAAACTTGAAATTAAGGTCCAAATATGAGTATGATATGACAATCTCTCTTTGATTTTTTTTTAACTCGAGTGGCTTATGCTATATTGGTTACAAGCCTCATATTGGAAGTAAAAGGAGGAAAAGAAAAACAGCACGGTAATCAAAGCAATATGATTCTAAGGCCTAGTATCTTTTAGCCTGCCAGGGAGAGAAACCCATTAGCAGACATACTAGTAGGAATGCTTTCAGGACCTGTAATCTCTTCCAAGCATTGGTCCCATGCCCTGTGATCAGAAAGGAAAATATTGATTCTTATGGTTTTTATAATGGCAGACTGGCATCCCTGCTGGGATAGAATGAAAGTAATAACCTTAATGAAAATTTTCAGATGGTGTTCTAGTTAGCAGTGAGCATTAACCCTAAAAAGAACTTATTCCTTTCTTTTAATTCTTTTTTTTCCATCTTTGAAATTACAAGAAGGCAAAATAAACCTTCTGATGGGACTCTGATTACACATGTGAACTATGAAATAGTTATTCCTTCTTCATAATAAAATAAAGCAGACCTGCAAAGGTGGGAATAGACCCATCATACTTCAGGATCAAAATCACAAACCTCCACCAGGAAATGTCTCTGCTACTGGCCACCTCCAGAAATATCTGGTGTTCTTTCAAAATGAGTTCAGTCAGCATAAAGCTCTATATTCACATACTGAGTCTAATCTTGCTTCAAAAGAAGTCAGTGGTAAAAATTCCCCACTGACTTTAGTGAGAACAAGGTTTAAATCCTTAATTCTCATAGACTCCTGTAAGAGCAAAATTGAATCCAAGACTATCTGAAATATAAATTGATAAGTGTGGGGTTTTTTACAGTATAATAAGTACCTATTTTCTCAAATATAGTTAGTGCCTGAATTTCTTCTCTCTGTAAAATTTTGAAAAATGAGGAACAAACCAATTCTGAGCTAAAAAGAAAAGTAAACAAAAAGTTAAAGAAGAAAAGAAAAGAAAAAAAAGACAAAAGTCAAAAAACAAGAAGTGTACTTTTTTAGTATATGCAGTATTTGGCAGATAGGATGGAAAGGCTAAGGTATGGAATAAAATATATAAATATCTGATAACTAGCAGGTTGTGTTAGAGCATATAAAGGAAATGTAGTCACAAACAACACAAATCAGTTATGTCAAAAATAAATTATTGTAGAAGCACTGAGCAATAGTAATGGGTCTAACAGTACTAGTAACAATGTGACTGGGCTGCTGTAAACTAACCCTAAGTGCATAGCAATGTATTTCAAAAGAAAATAATTTATATCAATACATATATATTGATATATGTATTGATAAATTACTTTTTATCAATCAAAAAATTGATAAATTACTTTTTATCAATCAAAAAATATTATTGTTTGTCTTTAGAGAATATCTGGTCAAACACATTTTCTGAGCCATAACTATTAATGCTGAAATAAAATTGCATAGTGCTTTATGAGGCTGCCTTATGCACATGTGATGGCAAAACCTGAAAAAAGAAAATATAATGTGATTTGAAGAAATATACCCAAATCTAAAAATATGAAAGCCTCCCTATATTGACCCTTGGATTTTTAGGTTAACAATTTGTGAGATATAAGTGTGGATAATGTATCATGTACAACTGTGTGTCCATGCTTTCCTATTGTAAATACAGTATCAGGTGTGTATCAGTTTCATGGTTCTCTGGTGCTGTTGAACATGTATGTCTTTCTGATGCTTCTTGTTGGATCCTGATAGTTAGCATACATTACCAAAAGCACTTAAGAACATGGCTCTTTTTCCACTACTATTACTATTTATTTAAAAATATTAAACAGGGTATTTCATTTTCCACTTCTAATAAATGCCTTAGTTTTACATAATGGAAATGATTCTCTATGGGTAAAGTGGTGGACAGAGTGACCTCAGTGGTCATTTTCTTCTCCAGGTTCTATGATTCATTAAAAAAGTATGTTTTTATGAGCCAACTCCATGGAGTAAGTCAACAGTACTAACCAGATCAAGAGTACTGCTCCTGATTGAAACTCTTTTGGTTAGAAAACTTGATAGGATTATTATAACTCTTAAATTAAATATTTTTCTCAGGTTATTTAACCTGCAGTATACGTCGTCTTAAAAATTCTGTTTAGCTCCTTTGACTTCTTTCTGTTTTTTCCTTTGGATTGTTTTAATCTATGCCTATGAAGTAATTTTCTAGAAAAACTGTTTTGCTGAAGACAAATAATTTGTACAGTTAGGTAAGATGTGTGTTGTCCATGTACAAGGTGGTTATTAAAGGTGCTTGTCCAGTCATGAATGTGTTGTTGACCTGATTATTGTTTTGCTAGCAACAATTATCCACATCTGTTGTTCCCAAAGAACAGTGTTGGATACAAGTCACTTAAAAGGGACTGACGCAGAACTGAGAAAAGTAGCCAGCCAGATGGACACACTTTTTTTTCACAGGTAGTTCTTTTGTCATTTAGCAGAGTTAGCAAGGACACTGCAGTTGGTCTTCATTCTCCTTAACTTGATCGTTCTTGAGACACCTTCAATCAATTGTTGCACTTCAGTGCAAACTAGCACCTTGTTCAGATTAAATCTCAGGTGGGGTCCATATCATCCCCGGTTATGGAACAACTCATGGGAGCTGCCTGTAGGGAAGGAAATCTCTAAGGAACCCCTTTTGGAAAGCCTGTCGATGAAATGCTGCCCTTCTGCCTATCCTCACCCCTCATGATCTCTTCTGCACAATCTCCATGGTTAGAGACAGAAGTTACAAATAAATGAGTTTAAGTGATCAGAAACTCATTTAAACCTGTTACAGAACAGAAGTTCAGTGCACATGAACCAGTTTCTAAATAGATGAAACTAGTTTAATATAAACCTGGTTGAATGTAGTATCAAACTTATCTGATTTGGGTCAAACCAGTGCAACTTCTGCCCCAGACCGCTTCCTGGTTTAAGGTAAACCAAAGTCCTCTAGCACTCCAGCATGCTCTGCAGCCCTGGGCTGAGCTGTGCTCTCTGCTCTAGAGAGCAGGGCTGGCCCCACCCCTCTGCTTCCAGCCCAGGTCCATGCCAGTGGGACAGGGAGAGGGAAATTAAACTCCCTCTGCTTCCCTGCAGCAAAGGGCATACTCTAGCATCACCTCCCACCCTGGTTTCTGGCCTGAGCCACTGCAGGCATGTGCCTGCATTCCCTGAGTCAGAAGAGAATGTCTATTCACTTGCAAATTGGTGTAATCTAGGCAGATTAAACTAACCTGCAAATATTGAATCAGTTCAGGCCCTGGCTTTTTGAATGTCTGTCCCTAAAAGGGCTGGTGGACAGAAGTGCTTTTGGTCTACTCTTTTCTCCCCTCAATTTGTCCAGTCTGGCCCCATGCTCTGCAAAGACCTTGGTTCCACAAAGAAGCAACTAGAGAGGGTGCAGTCAGAGGCACATAAATATCTGCCCTCCTCCTTGCCATGCAGAAGGAAGGAGATCTCTGCATAGAGAATCCCCTCAGTATTCAAATAGGAGTTAAATGGATTGTTTTTATACATTAACACCTTTGAATTCTGTCTTGAGCTTTTCATGGAAGAAAATGCATGGAATTGCATTGCTTTGGGACCCACTGTGTTGTAAAACTTTACTTTAATACATTTGTTGGATTTTGTCATGGGCAGGCATAAGTAAACCTTTAGATACCAAAAGTGGAAGCTAACTTTATTATATATATTATATTAATGTTCTAACTCCCTAGATCCCTACAGAGTAGGTGAAAGGCAATGCATAAATATGGGACTTCTGGGAACTATGCCTGTACTCAGTTTCTATTATACACCTTTGACAAAAGCCAAAACATTTTTCAAAACTTTCTTTTTGTTTCAGTGACCTAGAATAATTTTAAATGCCATCAATTCTTTCTGTCTCTCTCTTTTGTTCTTTCTGTTGTTGCTCATTCCCTCCCCTCTTCTCTCCATTAGAAACAGGCTAACTTTTAAGAAACGATTTCTATTCAAACATAATTTAGAAATCATGCATAAATAAGTGATTGGTATAAAATGAGGGGACTGATTACCTATCAGGTCTTTTCATTCACCTGGTGTTGTATAGTACTTTAACATTATTTGACAGGAAATTTGTACAAAGAAAATTAAGTGAAATTTTTATTTGCTTTGTCACATATACAGTGGCTCAATTGAACTGCAAGAACAAGCAAGATCTTTTTACCCCAATAGCACAACTTGCATGCTACACATTACAGATTATTGAACTAGACTGTTCTCAGTGGTAGCAGATGACAGAACAAGGAACAATGGTCTCAGGTTGCAACAAGGGAGGTTAAGATTGCATATTAGGAAAAACTTTCACACTAGGAGGGTGGTGAAACACAGGAATGGGTTACCTAGAGAGGTGGTAGAATCGCCAGCCTGGGAGGTTTTTAAGGCAAAGTCCTAGCTGAAATGATCTAGTTGGGGATGGTCCTGCTTTGAGCAGTGGGTAGGAGTAGATGATCTCCTATGGTCCTTTCCAACTCTAATTTTCTATGGTTCTATGAGTATTTGCCCTCCAGAGATGATAAACCAAAACTGCTTGTTTCATGTTAAAAATAATTGCTAAGGCCTTGCCCCCAAGAGCTTCCAGTCTAGATAAATCCTTTGGAGAACAAAGGAAACGAATGAGTTGCAATGATGAGCATTTTTGGTTTTATGTATATTGTTACCAATTTTATTATCAAATTATTGCTTAATGGAGAGTAGCCAATCTAGAATTTAAGTTGCAAGTATGGTGCAAAGACCTGTTTAGTCAGCTTGTTTAATTTTCCCCAGCAGTGTGAAATTAGCACTTTAGCTCAATTTATACACTACAGCCTAATGTGCCATGTTTGTGTAAAATTTTATTACTTGTATTCATTGTGCATTGTTGTGTGTGAATCTTGTCAATGATGCTATTCAGGATAAATGAGAGAGTTTGGGTTTAAGCAAAGTAAACTGTGGCAGTACTGAAGAGAATCATGCTGAAAAAAATGACACCTTACCAGCCAGGGCATTCCCAACAGTCTACCAATAGCCACGTCCACGTTCCATTCTTGCAGAGCTGTGAGGAAATGATGGCATAAGAGGTACTGTTCTTAGTACACACATACTGCTTGTCTCCCTTGAATATTGAATTTCATCCATTCCACCATTTGATTTTTCAACTATTATGTAATCATGTCAACAAAATCTATCTACTAAAACACATAATCAGAGCAATAAAAGACAGGGAAATAATCTGCTATTTTGGCTTGAATGTATATGGTAGTCCAGGGTTATTATAGCGTGACTTTACATGGGTTTGCCTCATGAATGCCTCATGCCTCCCGAGACTGGGGGGACACAGAGACTGCCTGCAGGCAGCGGCAGCAGGAGCATGGTGGTGGTGAAAGCCAAGTGGAGATCGACAACTGGCAGCAGGGGGAGGTGGCAAGCAGTGACTGCCCGCAGACACCACCACCAGCATCAGCGGCAGGCAGTCTCAGGGGGTGCAGGTGTAGGTCCCCTACACGTTGCCAATGGTTTGCCTTTTAGGACAGTCTGGAAGCCATGGTTAGTACAGATTCTTGCTTAGCAAAATCAGTTGCAGAGGCTGTTTTGTAAATTCTTCAAAGTCTCTATTGGCTTCGGTTGGCTTGAGTGACTACTTCCTTCACCTTGTGTAGTACTGCAACACTATGCTAGAGCATTCTTCATGGCAATGCCTAGGTGTAAATGTCATGGGGCCAGTGGATGAGAGTTTTTAATGGGGAACCTGTGGCAGGGCACAAGTGGTGCCTGCTGCTTATAAGAGGAGCCGGCAGGTGGCCTCAGGCCCAATTAGGTGGTCACCTGACAGCAAGGAAGCTGCCTGATTGGAGGAGGGCTGGGCAGTCAAAGTATAAGCCCAGACCCAAGGAGAAGGGCTGGCAGTTGCAACTGGGGAGCTGAAGGATTAACATCACCTGGCCTGAGGACTGCTGCTTCTGTAACACCTAGAGGTTAAGGGAGGAACTATGGGGATAAAAAAAGTTCCTGTGGTCCTGGATATCCCCTGAAACTACACCCTGCTGGGGTTGGATGGTGTGGTGGGACTGCCTTTGGCAGAGTGGTCTCCAAGGAATGACACACCTCTGCCTCCCCAGTGAAAGGCAAGGTTAGGGCACCATAAAGCCTCAGCCCCCACTGCCTTGTGGGTACACCATGGAGGGGAAAGGCTAAGGTAGTACACCCCAATAGAAAAGCACAGGGTCCAGGTCAACTGTGGGGGGCCTGAGGCAGGTTCCAGTTCCACTGAGTGGGGCCTGAGACAAGGCCAAAGTCCACTGAAAGGGACTGGAGGCCCAAAATAAGAGTGGGCCCAAAGAGTGGCCAGGCCAAGGTTCTCAGTGTAGAGCCTGAGGCCAGTTGTGAGCAGAGTGAGCCTGAAGGGTCATGCAGAGCTTGACCAGAGAGAGACTGGCCCAGTGAGGGGTGGAATAGTGTAACCCAGAGAAGGGGCCAGGCCAAGGTCTACAGAGTGACGCCTGAGGCCAAGTTTGGACCAGAGGCCAAGCGCAGCCCAGCAAAGGGGCTAGGGGAGTTGTAAGCAATTTTAGATGCCATCTGTGAGGCATGGGAGCTACTAGGGAAGGTTCAGAGCTGTGTATTTTGGCCCTAGGCACCAAAGCAACAAATGGGCAGCCTCCCACATGTAAACATCATTTTTTGGTAATATCAGAAGCATGGCAGGCGAGCGGGGGTGGACTTCCCTAGACAGAGAGTGGGCCAGTGATGTACTCGGCCCCGGGACGGTCCTTTGTTACAGAGTGCTTGACTTTGGAACTTACCAACACCTTCACTGTCATAGGGCCTAAGACTCTTGATGTTCAGGGCATGGTGCAAGGTCCTTTATATTCTCTCTAGCTTTAATAGGGAAGACACAGCTAACTTCAGTATGGGATAGTCATTGCCTGTAGGTGATGCTTTACATTTGCTTGTTTAGTTATTAGGTTTATTAAATGATAAACAAAACTGTTTAAGTTCCTTTCTTAAGTAAGCAGCACAAGAGAGGACATCAGAAATACGATAGAGCTGTTGTGGTATAGCCTATGAATTTCAGTAGGTATCACGTTGGTATAAGAAGTTATTTTAATAATTTTTTACAGAAGCTCATCCTATTTAGCCCTTCTGTCTTCAAATAGTTGAATTTTCAATGGAAAAGAGGGATATAATCATTCAGTGTCTCTTATATTTTTATTCTTTTCAACCTATACTGAGTATTCATTTTTACAGTCACAGTGGGAAAGTATATTGATTGACTATGGTGAATAATTTTTAAGCCTTTGTCTATATTTCTACTATTGGGATTTTTAGATGTGCTCAGCATTTGTCTAATACTGGTTCCACTGCAATTGTAAATGCTCTGTAACCTTAGTGGGAAAAAAGTTAAGTTAATGTTGAATGCTTTTGAAAATCCCTCCTGAGAAATGCAGTACAGCTTCCACTCCTTCTTCATTTGACTCCTATGCTTCCACCACACCCCAGCAGTGCACAAAGCAGAGCTAATCAGCATTTATCCAGGAAGAACTTGTGTTGCTTAATCTGGTGAAACAAGTATTCCTTTCTGACTTTTACATAGGAATATAGGGAAATACCAAATAAACAATAGGGGCATGTGCGTGTGTTTATATGTAATTTACCACAGCAGATAAATGAGGGTACTTAAAGCATACTATTGAATGGTTACCTGTAGGAAACCTGAACCTAACATGATGAACACTTTCAGCTTCCAGTGAAGTCAATGCACTGAGTGGGTGTATCCTTACAGGATTGGGCCCTAAAAGATTTTCTCAGATTTTTTTTATCCAGTCTTTCCTCTGTATGTTTTCTTCATCAAAACCATATTCTTATCCTAAGTTTTAGCTAGAGCAAATGAAAGTTTCTCAGGTACTGCTAGAAGTGTACATGGGATCAGGAAGAATGGAATCAAGGCTAGGACCTGAACTACAAAACACCTACCACTGTCTTGTCTCTGAGCCTGTTGGCAATGTCTCTGCATTCTCTGAGGCCTTCTCCAAATTCCATCAGCTCTTCTGCTGAGAGAGCCATGTTCAAAGATACATTCCTGTGCTGCTAAGACCACCGCCCATGCAACACTGCATGTCTGCTTCCTCCTTCTAGCTCCAGACAGCAGATCACTGATGTTTCTATTACTTTTCAGAGTTCTAGTCACTTCCTGCAGAGTGGTGATATTACTTGGGAAGTGGGGGAGAATACAGGATATACCCCTGAGAACTGGAATTTAAAAACAAACAAGCAAAAATTGCCAAATATTTATTGGAGATGCTGCATTGTTCAAAACAGTCTTCTTCAAATGCAGAACTTTAACCAAGCCCTGATTTCCTTATTTATGGGCTTAACAGAATTGTAAACCTCAAGAATGATGTCAGAGCGTTCGGTGCAGACTATATTCTGGTTCAGTGAAAAGCTGATTTTTTTACTATTAATTTAATTTGGAGAAGTGAAAATACTTCTGTGCAGCAATCATAACTTGTCTGGCTCTATGGTATCAGAAAGCATTGCTGTTTCCTTCGCATAGTCACGTATAAAAAATACCAGAGGCTGTAATTATCTATTTATATTCTAGTCTTTTGCCTATCAGCCAGATCAATAAGTACCATATTTACTCAAAGATAAGATATTTTTTTAGCATAGAGGAAAAGGCTTCTTTTCTTACATTCACATACAAGGAAACCTCATTAAATACATTGCCTATCATTGAACTGCTGCCAAAAGCAGTATGTGCTCAATAATGGAAATCAACTATGAAACTGATTTAAATGAAGCCAACAGTGAGCATAACTATAAAACACATGGCCCATATTGAGCAAACATACTGATGGGAACCTACCACAAGCACAGGTTAGTGCAAACACATCTGAATAAAATACATGGTAGTGCCCATTGAGTGCAGTCCTCCTCAGACTCTTTTTCAAGTCATGGTGAGCTACTATATTGCATACATTTTTACTTCTTCTTCACTCCCACAACTACAACGGTCCTTTTGTTTTCCACTTTCAATAATCCTTGTTTCTTCACCAGCCTTAAATGTCTGGCAAATATCACCAAACAGGGCCCCAAACAGTTCACCCCAAATCACTCTGCCAGCCTGTCACATATGATTAGTATAGCCTCACCCTCCATGAAGTGGTACCAGATGAGCTTGCCCTGTGCCTCATATGCATATAAATTTTGGGGGGATCCTAGGACTCATGATGAGAATACCCATTCCAGTCATGAATGGGGAGGTAATTAGCACATTGATTCTTTGTGGGTGTATCTGGAGTACACACACATACTAAGCAGTGCTGAGCTGTGGGGACTTACCTGCAGGGAGCTGCTCTCCACTCTGCCTGGTTGTATTCCCAGCCACATACATGTGTGCGAGCACACATGTGCATGTGGTGCCCCCTGCGTCCAGGTCCCAGCCACCCCAAGCAGCATTCTATCCTACAAGAGCAAACCTGCCATTTCCCATGGTTCCCTGCATGATGCTGTGAATCTGTAACAAATGCTGTCGCAGTCATGCAGGCCAGGACCAGGACTTGAGGTTCCCATTCTGGGACTGTCCTGCCCAATTAGGGATGGGTGATCACACTAGCTGACTCCTGGGCCCCCTGCCAGTCCAGAGCTGCTCTGCCCTGGCTCAAACTGCTGTTTCCCCAGGTGCACATGTAGACACTGCACCCAGGAGCAGCTGCCTCTGGAACAAACTGCTCCGGAGTTTATTACGTCACCTTAATAGCATGATGTAACCAGCATGTACAAACGTGAGAAGACATGTTAAGGAAGTTTAACCAGCCAAGGATGAAAAGTACATCCATTTCTTTGCATAGCATGAAACTTTTCTTCCAAAGTTTTCTAGCCTGGGTCCATCAGACACAGAACTAATTTAACCATCTTCCTAAAACTGATTGGTTAGGAATCATAGTGCTGTGGTATACCATAATACACAAATCAGCAGAAAAGTTTATACTGTAATGTTGACTTAACATTTAAGGATTTTGATTGATTCTGCTTGGTCTTCTACCTACAGTCTGCACTCTAGGCTGTTCTTCATTACCTGCAGCACCTATCTTCACAATCTAGCCGCAAACAGTTTTGGTTGACCACACCACTTCCCTGTTGAAAGTTAATACTGTTTGACTCATTCTGTGCTACTAACACCAAGCCAAAGAAAACAAGCCAAAGAATAACCTGCTTGTATGCAGTTTGGAAACTTCTCAGAGGCCCTGCTTTCAAAATGCTCTACAGTAGCTTACTATATCTCTCTGCAGCTGCAAAGAAAATGAAGGAAGCAAAAATGGTGCAAAAAAACTAAAATAAGGACTAAGTAGAACCACAAGAAATTTATGAGCTCTCAGTAAACTGGAATCCTGCTTGTACATAACAGAGTGTTCGTACAGTGGAGGGACTGTTAGGGAAGTTAAAGGAGGAAATGTTAAAGCCTGAAAAAGCACTGAAAAATCAAGGAGCAAAACTGTTGTTTATTAAATACAATTTGATATATTAAACAAACGTGAAAGGCATATATTTAGCTCAGAGCAAGCAAACGCGTTTGGCTAGGTTTTTCGTAAGAGAGGTTAGGTTTTTCATGAAATGTAGACACTCACTTTTCCATCTGCAATTTCCCTGAACTTGGTTGTGACTGAAAGGCTGAGCAATGGGTTTTACCTTCCAGCTGTAGATCACCTGCTAAATTCTAGACCAGAGCAGTTGATGACAGATTTTTTTTAATATCCAGTGACTGTTTGGTCAAGTGAAGTAAGTGTCTATAATAATGACTGTCACTTGTATTCAAGTATGACTACTACTGATACTGGGAATCTGTTTCCACGTTTTGGGTTCAGGAAACGTGCTAGGGCAAAGGGTGAGTGTCTCCTGAAGGTATTTATCTGGCCCCCATTATTGTAGCTTCTGGGTCTGAATCTTTAATCTTTTTTTTCTTTTTTTGCAGTATATTTTGAGAAATGCTATCTTTCTCAGTTTAATGATGGAGAATGCAGGTTCAGATACATTCTAAATACGTAACCCATTTACAGTTTACCCATTTACAGTGGTTCATTTTAAAACACTATTTATACACTGGTATAAATTACTCCAGGACAAGCAGATAGCTGCATGCAGTAGGCTGCTATTACTTTCCTTATCAGTGGGTGGCAGGGGACCAGTAATGGCCTGCCTTGAATAATTGGTAGCCTGCTTTAAGCAATGGTGATGAATAAGGTAGATGTGTGTGACTAGTTTTGCTCCAGATTCAAGTAATTTTCACTAATGTAGGGCTGTATCTTTTGTGTCCACTCCTTTTTTACACCAGTATAAAGCTTTGTTAAACCCATGTAAACAACTCATTACACTGTTATAAACATGGTACGTTGTGTCCAAGCCTTCAGTGATTTGGCCCAAGATCACAAAAGAGATTTGTGGCAAAGCAAGGACTTGAACTAGCATCCCAGACCAGTGCTCTAACCTCTGTACTGTCCTTTGGTTGCCTCAGTCTTCTCCCTAAAGAACAAAACTGCACATCACAATAACTGTATCATACTTTTGTTTTCTTTTATTGAAAAATTGTAACTGCCCCTACAATCGGTGTTCTATGCTCTGGAAGTATCCATTTGAGGACGCAATGGCAGCATGGAAAAATCAGGAAGTGTATCCTGCCTAAATACTTCAATTTCCACAGCTCTCAAGCTGGTTCCTTTCACTAGCCATAAAATAGAATTTTTAAATAATATGAATAAGAAGGAATAACAGTTCCCTCAGTCTGAGACTTCTCCCTACTGATTGCACTTTGGCCATGACTATCTTTTTGTTCCTTTTGTTTTCTTTTCTTTCCACACCTACACTTTTATACAAGTTGCCAGCAATTATGCCTTAGCCTATGTCTGCAGGGTATTCTTACAGCAGTTTGTGTGTGGGAAGATACAAACTATAAAGAAATAAAATAAGCTTTTGGCAACGCATTGATCAAGTTGGGAGTTATTCAGATTCAGGCAGGCTTCATTTTTTGAAAAGTATATATGATGAAGTTTTCAAAAAAAGTAGGAGGAAGGAATATTTTTGCAGGATAATTTAACTTCTGCAAACTGCTGCCGCCTAAAAAAATTTAATCTCTAAGTTGCATTATTCTTACTTCATTGAGCTACCCTACTTCTAAATATGAAACTAAGAAATAATTGTACTTCTAAAGAAAAATACAGAAAGTACATGTGTGTCACCATTCATTAGAAATGTTGGTAGAGGTGCTGGAATGAAAACAATTTTCTTTTTGTTATGGCTTATCTAGGACGTAGTCTGTTGTAGAGTTACCTGTGAGTTTAGCAGAGTTCTTACCAACAGGGCAGGACAGGAAATGTTTTTGCCCAAGAAAATGTTTACAACTACAGAAATTTTCCTATCCAGGGTTAGGAAAATCATGAGACCTGTTATAGTTTTTTTGGTTTGCCCTGCCCCCCCCCAAAAAAAAAAAAAAAAAAAAAAAAAAAAGCAGAGGGGCTCACTGCAGGACAGCCCACTGCAATCCAGTAGTTAGTGGAAGTGGAAGACCAAGCTTCAAGTCCTTGCTCTGAACCAAGAGGCAGCTATTCTCCATCAAGCTATTGGCTCTTCTGGGAAGGCTCTTCTTTACATCATCTGTTGGCAACAATCTACTTTATCTAAATGAGTAGTGAGACTGAATCACTTGCTGTGTGGTTAGGACATTGCCTTGGAGTATGGGAACATTAAATTCAATTCCTAGTCTATATCAAGCAGAGCAGGGGTTCAAACCTAGCTTTCCTACATACCAGCTTGCTGAGGTGCTAACTGTTCTGGTGTGGGCCTCTCCCAGCAGAAAAATCCTAGCCAGAAATATGATAAAATTAAATAGAAAACAGAATTATACAACCAAACCTAAGCTAGGTCATTTGGTAGAGAAATGAAAATGTTTCTAAAAAAATCCCTCTCTGGAAATCTCACATCTACTTATGCCTGCAGAGACCCACAAAGATTAAGAGTCTTCCTTAAACAGTGCAAAATGGTTGAGGTTTGCCATGTATCTGGGTAGTAGAAAAGGGTGCATCATAGAAAGTTAGGGTTGGAAGGGACTTCAGGAGGTCATCTAGTCAAACCCCCTGCCCAAAGCAGGACCAGCCCCAACTAGATCATCCCAGCCAACACTTTGTCTAGCCTGGTTTTGAAAACCTCCAAGGATGAAGCTTCCACAACCTCTCTGGGTAACCTGTTGCAGTGTTTTAGTACCTCCTAGTGAGAAAGTTCTTCCTAATATCTAACCTAAACTTCTCTTGCTGCAACTCAAGACGATTGCTCCTTGTTCTGCCATCTGCCACCACTGAGAACAGTCCAGCTCCATCCTCTTTTGAACCACCCTTCAGGTAGTTGAAGGCTGCTATTACGTCCCCTCTCTGACTCCTCATCTCTAGACTAAATAAGCCCAGTTCCCTCAGTCTTTCCTCATAAGTCATGTCTGGAGCTACCTCACCATTTTTGTTGCCCTCCGCTGGACTCTCTCCAATGTGTCCAAATGCCTTCTGTAGTGGGGGGCCCAAAACTGAACACAGTACTCCAGATGTGGTCTCACCAGTGCCGAATAGAGGGGAACAATCACTTCCCTTGATCTACTGGCAAGTATTTATACACATATGTTTTGGTCCTGTGATGCACCAGAGATCCACCGATTCGGAGCAGACTTGATTGATTGAGTCTGCTCCTCATGCAAGCTGATGCGCACTGAGATGCATTGCATATAGTTGTATAAGCAGCAAAATGTGTCAGCACACAAAAAAAAATGGTGGCGGTGTGCTTTTGAGCTAAAGCACTTTCTATGTGTTTTATTTCAAAAGCGCACCACAGCCATTTTCTCAGCAATGCCATGCATTTTGCCACTTATACAACAGCAAGTGTCGCAATGCTGGACGCTTGGATGTGTAAAAATGCCTACACCTACCAGTGCACCCCAGTATGCCATTTGCCTTCTTGGCAATAAGGGCATAGTGCTGGCTCATATTCAGCTTATTGTCCACTGTAACCCCCAGGTCCTTTTCTGCAGAGCTGTTGCCCAGCCAGTCAGCCCCCAGCCTGTACTGGTGCATGGGACTGTTCCATCCTAAATCCAGGACATTGCACTTGTCCTTGTTGAACCTCATTGATTTCTTTTGGTCCAATACTCCAATTTGTCTAGGTCTCTCTGAATCCTAGCCCTACCCTCCAGCATATCTACTACTCCCCTCAGCTTGGTGTCAGAATGATGCTACTAGGTCAGTCAGTCAGTATTTTGCCTTACTTTGTGGTGATGACAGCAGACATTCCACTCTTGATGGTGATCTGGATGTCAGTCAGTTCTCAGTGAGTCTAGGAAATGAAATGTCACATGATGTGCATAATATTTAGTCTGTTAATTCACTTTCTGGCAACTACATGTAGATGGTCAGTTTGGTGTAATGTTGCTATAGTTATTATGATGACAGACAAAGCACAAAGAGTATTAGCCTATAATTAGGCTTACTTAGGATATGACTGCTGTCCAGAAGGTAGGTTTTAGGTGTACACCAAACTTTTAAAAAAATACTGCTGCTGCTGAATGCACATCAACAGTGAGTACATGTTTGAGGCACCATAACCATTTTCTCACTGCAGTAATAAAAATCTCACAGTATTTCCAGTTTCATGTCCTGATGCTATTTAACTATCATCCTAATGCACAAATGAAGTAAGTCCCTGTCATGTGTCCACAGGTAGAAACACTCTAGAGGATTCTTATGGCTCCCCTGAAGGTAGTTGGGGTGGGAGGCTGCATACAGTGCTCTGAAGGCAGTGACCAGTATGGGGCGGATAGAGAGGGGGCTTCCTGTGAGGAGAAGGGAAATGCATGTCCCTTGTTGAGGGAGCTAGCTGTGACTGAAAAGAGATTGACCCTGAGAGATCTGCATGAGAATTTTTATGAGGGCTAACTGGTAGTCTGAACATAGGGTAAGGATTTGTCCATTCAGATTTACCATATTCTGTTGTCAAAGTATTTGATCACTTTTTCATTTTTATACCATTTGATCTTCCTTGTAATAACCCCTTTTGTTTTTCTGTTATTTTACTGATGTACCTATGGTAAATCACAATTTCTGGACAAATTAATAACCTGGGCATATCCATTCAGCAGAGTGGGGGACCAATAAGTTCACACAAACCCAGGATGCATCTCTGGGGGCACCAAGACACCATAGCATTTTATCATAGCCCCTACCACTATTTGATCATATAGAAGACCACTATCAAAATAGGTTCTGTTTTTAGGTTTGACAAGTCAGGGACCCCATTGGCTGCAATAGAACTGCTCTAAGTATGTAAATGGACAAATCATTACAGAATTGGAGTCAGAATGTCCATATAAAAGTATAACCGATTACCAGCAGAAAGCCCATTAGCTCCCCAGAAGATATATAATAGTTAAATGCATTTCAGCAAATGCTGTTTCTAAGCAGAATTTATATTATAACTGATCAGGGGGAGGGGGGGAAACGTGTGTCAAATGTTACTCATTAAAATGATCAACACACAATCTGGTAACCATATATATTAGTCACCACACCGCCTATTGATCTTTTTGGTTTTTACTCCGTGTGTGTGTGTGTCTGTGTGTAGGAGTGTGCACCAGCAGACACAGAGGCTCAGTCCTCCTGGGAGACACCCTGACTGCCAGCTAGAGCATCTCCCCTCCCCTAGTTGTCCCCCAGCTCTTCCAGTATGCTGGGAGCCAGGAGGAGCAGAGAAACAGCATTTTGCCCTGCACCGAAGCCCTCGTGCAGGGGCATGTGCAGTGCCAAAAGGTAGCAGCACAAAGTTTTGTTGCTTTTTTCCCTGTTGCAAGCACGTGCCCCTGCATGTGGGGACATGCCCCATGGGTGCATGCACACAACTAAGCCATCTTAAAATAAGGAGATGTAACTAAGTTGAATAAAGTTAAGCCATGTTGGAGCATATACACATACAGCTCCTTGACATGGTGGCAGCCATCTTGTGAGCCCCACCCCGCAGTAGCCCCTGGCTTCCAGCTAAGTTAAGTCAACATAGCATACACACCAACTTTAAGTTGACTTAGAGTCAACTTAACTAATATTACTCAAGATAATACACCTCAAAGGGATATTATTTTGTGCTGCATTTAAGTCAATGCTATGTGTGTACTCTGACAGTTAAGTCGACTTAGCTGTCAGAAAGTTAGAAAGTTAGTACGTGCTTATACACCCTATGAAACAGAGCTTATCCTCATCTGCTTTGGTAACTACAGCACTTCCTTTCTGCACATTTGGATCCAAATCCTTTCCTGCACACACACACACACTGATATTTGAGAAAGTTTCAAATTGTACCTAGTTCTGTACCTACTTTCTCCACGATGTCTGTAATAATTTCAATCAAAGCCGCAAATCTGATCAAACATCTGTAAATTTAGAAGAGTTCAAGTTTAGCTACTGTAAATCTGGATCTATCCAAAACTCTGCTGATTTATAGGAAATAAGGATCTGACCCTTTATGTTCAATCTTCTTTTTATTGTGTGTTACTGCCCTAAAGCATATTGACTTCAAGCATTACACAGACTGTGAGGGAGTGAATTCTGGAGTAAGCGAAAAGAAGTGGGTACTTAATCTATGGTAGACTGTTTATCTTATATTAAACAGAAAGATCTATCCTCTGTAATCCATTATAATGTTTGTTTGCTCATAAAATAATATGCTTCCCCAAATAGAAATTTCACTAGTTTGACGTTTTAGACTGGAAAAATCAACACATTTGTTTATACCTTTTCTTATTTTTTTACCTGATTCTGTAATTGTAAATAAGAGAGAAATGTAAAAGAAATAAGAAGACAGACTTAAAGAAATTTAACACTAGTGTTTACTTCTTTTTCTTCATCTCCAGTGGCAGCTAGATATGCTGACATTATCTCTCTGTGTTCAGCCACAATGTTAAACACTAAATTTACAATTAACGTTCAATGTGCTCAAAAATGGGGGCTGCCAAGTCATTTTGTTTTTGTTGTTTTCAGAATCCAGTGTTCCAGCCAGATGGACGCAGTCCAAGCTGAGTACTCTGCAGTCTCTTAAAGTCTATAAAACTGCATTTCCCCCCATTAAGAGGAAAATGACTTTCATGTATTTTTAGCAGTGTCATGATAAGCTAATGTTTGTTCCACACACCTTATTTAAAATTCTATGCAAACCCCAACATGACTTCACCAGGATAATACATAAAGGGGATATCAAAATTGGTTCAGCCAAATAGATTACCTGCCCTATTTTATTCTACTCAAGGCCCAAATATTGTATCAAATGCCTGACCCTGAAGACCGAGAGACAGTCTTGTCACTTCTTTTCCCCTCCTAACACTTGTTGGTACTAGTGGGCGTTCTCAGTAGACAAGGAGCACAGGACTGAGCTCCAATATCCAATGTAAGGTTCCATTTGGCACTACAAGCACCGAGTCCCTTAGATCTGTTTGACACCAGGTTTTGTTTATATTAAGTCAGCACTAGTCTATGTGGAGGACAGGACCCAACATACCCCACTTAGCTGATTCATTACAACATCAGAAGTTTGCTTGTAAGTCTGCTCTGGACTCACCCTCAGCCCCCAATCTCAGACCTTCAAAGAGCAAGAGCTTGAGAGTAGGTCCTGGAGGCAAGTCTGGAATAGCCTCAAAGATGAACTTGAAGCTTTGGAGCATGTCAGTGGTCTTGGGTAAGCAGGGCATGCTCAGTCTTGCCTTCCCCAAGCCCTGCTACTGCTGAGGTATAGACAAACCCTCAGCTTTCAATCCACAAATTTACGTGGGAGCACAATCCAATTCTCAGGGTCAGATCCTCAGCTGGTGTACATCAAAGCAGCTTTATTAAAGTCAGTACAGCTTCACCAGCTTACACCTGATGGGGATCCTGATCCCTGTTATCACGTGAAATGGCAGACTGTCAACTTTACTATCCCAACTGGGAAAAAGAGATTGTGGTTTGGCAAATGACCTGCCACAAACCATTCTGTCTTATAAATATAGAAATCCTGTGTGTTTTCATGCTTACTCTTTTTGTGCCTCCTGCACTGACAGGTTCTTTTTAAACTCAATACGGCCACTATATTTTCATGGATGATGAAATGTAGAAGGACTGCTTTGTGAATGGCTTCCTCACACCCTTTTTCATCATTTTTCATACCGTTCTTCTATAAAGTAGAAGCATGGTTTTGTGGTTAAAGTAGTAAACTAGGACTATTTCACAGGTTCACTGGATAACCTCAGGCGAGTTGACTCATTTCTTTGTGACTCAGTTCTTCCACCTATAAAATGGGAATAGTAACAGTTCTGTTCTCTGATGGATGATATGAGGATAAGATGTTCAGATGGTATTTCAAAGTAAAACTAATAAATAGAAAAATAAATGTGTCATGCTTCAGGGACTCAACCCATGTATTTATATAGGATTTGGGAAAATTGCTTATTGGCATCGGAATACTGCACAGTCATACCTTACGAGATTAAAGTCTCGTGCTGCTGCCTTTAAGACACTTCTGGGAGGAAAGGCTAAATAGTTCAGCTGAGTAAAAAATTTATGATTTTTGATACAACATCTGATACAAGTGACCTCTGGAGTGCTTTTCCACAGATCCCATTACAAATGTCCTGTGTCTGGCATGGAAGCTACCACAAATGCCAGTGTTTCTTCAAGACAGAGCCAGAGGGCTATAGCAATTGTTTTAAATTGTATTTACATCAGTGGAATTTTCAAAAGCCCTTGTTCAAACCATCCCCTTTAAATCCATTGTTCTCATCAAGTAGCCTTCAAAGAAACCACTGTCTTGGTGGCATGTTTAATTTTGAACTAAGACCTGATTATGAGTATGGGCGTAAAGAACTCCAGCTACCAGAACTGGTGGCAGTGAAGTATTGATGCCTCATCAGCTTCAATGCAGCCCTGGTCCTCTTGATTATGGTGGGTCTGTTTGCCTACTAAAACAAAAGTTGGATTTCTCTTGGGACAGGTTGGGCTAATTTGAGTTAATTGTCATTTATTCAAGGGACACTCTACATATGAAAATGGCTGTGCTGCTTCCAGGTTTTTCACTTGGACCAATCAGAGCTGCCTAAAATACAACCTCCTTTACTCTGATAAGCGTTATACAGCCAGGCCTTTAGTTTCCATACCAGACACAGGAAATTCATGATGCCATGAAAGTAGCACCTAGGCACACAAAGGAGGGTCAACCATTGAAACATTGTATAGATGCACTACATTAAAAGCACAAATTATTTGAATGGAATTTCTGATTTAGAATAATTTATTTTGTGGTAATAGACTTGAAAAGGGCTATACTGAATCCTGGTTCTGGGACCATCAGTTCAGCAGATGGATGCTTACAGTATGCAGAAGGTCTGAGGCATTTAACATATATACACAGTTGGTGTGACTCTGTGGGTGTGTCTACACATACAATTAATATGCAGCAATACATTCCGGTGCATATCGTGCCAAAGTTTATTGCTTCTGGACGCTGCATTTGAACGTGTGCCCAAGACTGCAGCACGTTGAGCTGGGTTGGAGCAGCCCTGGCTGGCAGGGAGTCGGGGGATGGTAGAGATCAGCCTGCCAGCTTGAAGCTGCTCTGACCTAGCTTAGTATGCCGCAGAGGAGCTGACTGAGGCCTGGGGCTCCGGGAATGGGGGAGGGAAGGCGCTTTAATTAGAGCAGCTCCAAGAACCACTCTACTTAAAGCTCCCAGACCATCTCATGTATCAGTTTGAACGAGTTTTAGTTAAAGTGCCCTGCCACCATTTTTCAGCACAGGAATGCTGATACATGAGATGCTGGCATTTGCTGGAGCCCAGTAATTACCACACTCCAACAGACTCAATTAATTGAGTCTGCTCCAGCACATTGTAATTACAGTGTGTCACAATAGCCTCACTGCACATGTACAGGTGCTCAAGGGTGCTCCAGCACAGGGCTAATCAGCAGGA
>NW_005842161.1:1048143-1086927 GCF_000455745.1 Alligator sinensis | reverse complement strand
GTACGCAGCAGGAAGCCCCCACAGTGAAGCATCCTCATGCCCCAGCCAGCCCAGTCAGCATCTACATGTACATTGCTACATAGTAAGACCTGCCCTAGGATAGTACTTGTGTTTACAAGTACTAACCTACAACAGTATATTAGTTTACTCTGTCCTAATAGCACTGTGAGTGTAGATGCTGAGACGTTTACTACAGAGCTAATCGGGCAACACTGCAGTAAATGTCTCCTATAGGATGTACCCTGTGTGTTTGCAATCAAGTAAAGTGTCCTGAGCTGAAGGATTGAATCAAATTTGAATTGCTGACAAATGAAAGAAAGTCACATTTGAACTACCGAAGTGTCAGATGAAAGTGTTTTTTTTTGATGGGGTGAAGAGCTCTAATGGGTCTCATTAATGATAAAATCATTGCTATATAATATATCTTTTGACTTTGTTTTTCACTTCTTGGGATAATTTATAGCACAGTGTGAAATCTGAGACAGTGGGCTGTGCCAAAAGGTCTGGCCGCAGGAAGAAAGGCTGAGATTTGGAACCAGAATATGAGTTATAAAATTTAATTTAAAAAATGCAGCTACTAGGAACTGCTTCTAAGTATACATTTTCCCCTTAGAATGAAGAAAAAAAATGGCTCCTATATCTTGATTAAAGTGTTATTGGAGCTTCACGAAAGAGTGCTCTGTAGGGGAGAGAACATAACGGAACTTTGCAGGGAGGTTTTTCTTCTTATTTAGTAACATGTCTCTGGTGCAGAATTGGTATAGCTGAATGTTTATATATTGCACAATCAAAGAGAAAGCAAAATTGGCTATTGTGGGTTATTTTAATTAATGTTGTGGTCATGTGACATGCTAGCCTATATAACTCCTAAGGAAGGGAGCAGTGACTTCAAAGAGGCCTCACCACAGAAACAGCAATGACTACCCCCTCAGGAGAGAGAAGGAATCGCAAAGGAATAAACAGAAGACAACTGTCTCAGACAAAGCAGTAGTGAAGGGAGGGAGGTCAAATGGGAACCAAAGAAGGACGTTCAGTAGACAACCATAGATAATATCCCCTGTTTCAAGGCAGATGGAAAAGTGAAAGTTGCCAATCTATTTCACTTCTGCAACAGAGGTCCAAAGTGGATCTTACCCAGGAATGACTATGGCCCACCATATAAGAGGGAGAGGGCAAAAGAGACTCAAAGGTCATCTGATTACTTGGGAGAGGGCAGGGGGAGTAAATAAAAAAGGGGTAGGAAGGTAAGTGGCGTTGGGGGGACAAAATAAAGAACAAAAGCAGAGAACCCTGGAAAAGAGCTACTACTCTATAAAAGTTTCCAGTAAATCAGTAGAGTAAAAGACCTACAAAAGGGACGGGTCCAGTATCAGCTTTTTCACAGTCCCCTCCCTATCTGTTTCTCACCCCTGAGTTGGAGGGAACTGCCTTTAAGTGTGAAAGGATAGAACATTATTTGTACCTATTCAAGTTTGATCTCTTTTCTGTGACTCTTAACTGTGGGCTCAATCCTGCAGTCTCTGAGCAAGAAAATCTCCAACTAAAATAAAAATGCACTGGACGTTTTCATAGTTTCATAGTTGTTAGGGGCTGGAAGGTCCAGCCCCCCTGCACTTGGGCAGGAAAGACTTTTTGACTGTGTAAGGCTAAGAACTGGTCTGAGACCTTCAACCCATTCCAGATTATTTCACTGAACACCTATCTGGTAGAGGCTTGGTAACTGTCAGCCAGGCCACTGACTCAGAATCTTTTATTTCAGCCCAACAACAGGATGTCAGGCACTTTGGATGAGGTAGTTCAAATGCGAACTTACTCATACATATTTAGAATCAAATAGACAAAGGTGACGAGAAAAGAGATGCCTTTTCCTCTCCCCACCTGCCATTCACTGCAACCTTCATAGCATAGCAACAAAACTTTAGCAGAAGTGCTCAAAGAGCCTCCCCTGAGACTGCCATGTAATGACATCTGACAGACAAAATGTGCACACCAAAGTAATCAGATAATGCAACCGAGAGTAAACTTGCCCAATCTGGTGGAGACGTAACCCCCCCTCAAAGAATCAAGGTATAAAGTTATATTAGTGGAGGCTATGCAAGTCCAGCTGTTCCCTACTTCCCCACTACCTAGCAGTATGGCCCAGTAATAGCCATCTACTGTGTGAGATAACCCTGGGATAGCTGCACCTCTGGCTGTTCCTGATCCCAGTGTAATTTACATCAATGTACAACACCTATGTAAAATATCTCAGGGTATGCATTCACTTGTCCGTAGTCTGAGTTCACTATGCAGTAGCTTACATCAAACAAGATAATAATGGAAAAGTCAGTGTTACCTTGCAGAGCATTCTTCTGCAAGGCACAGCAGAAATGCCAGACATAAGTAAAAGAGGCTTTTCCCCGCATTAAGTTTCATGTCGTTAAGTAGTATTTCTTATATTCCATTCTTCTTTCTTTTTTAACAGATAAGTTCCTTAAGGCTCTTAGTATGACATCAGTGTGATTTATTGGGACTTTGGTTTTTGCAGCATTCTTGAACCTTTCTGATCACAACATGATTGAGGGGTTGAATTCTTGATGAACTGATGAAATCCAGATTTAACATGTGGAAGATGGAACAACATTTTTTATTCACTTTCTCAAACGCTCTATTTTTCCCCCCACATTCAATAATAGGGCAGAGCAGCTTTTAGTGGATGTGTTTTGAGAGTACTCCACATCTCATAGGAGTTAGGCTGCCTTGTCACTGACTTGGTTGTGTTTCCTGTTACTACAGAGCAATCCTCTCAGTTCCATTGCAGATAGCTGCTAGCCAATTAGATACAATGCCACTGGATCGGCAAAAAGTCAACAAACTTCATACATCAGTGAGATTTTCTGATCTTTTTCCCCCCTCCCACAATAGGACATCGTCAGAAACTAGATGAGCAGACAAAGCCTGGGAGCTTGTCCTTTTCAGAGCGTCTGAGTGAACTGGAGCAGTTGCGTCGCACAGCCATGAGGGTCAGCCCACATCACCCAGCCCCCACACCTAATCCACGAGCTTCCTTGAACCACACCACTGCTTTTAACCCTCAGCCTCAGAGTCAAATTCAGGGTAAGTACCTGAAACCCTTCCCCTCCATTGAAGAAACCACCTGTTGGTCCTTAGTGCTGATCAACATAATCTGCAGTACCAAGTGACCTTTCATCATGAAAGCACAAATATCGTTCGTGTTACTTTGGTGATCAGATGCATGGGAGGCAGGACAACAGATACAATTGCAGGGCAGCAAACATAAGCAGCCAGGTCAATGCTTCTATTGGAAAATAATAGCTTTGGCAATGCTATTTCCAGAAATGATTTGTAAAGTTTAGATAAATACTAAAATAGCACTACTTTTAAAATCTATGAAGTTCTGTCTTTCTTAATGACAGTGTGGTGCCCTGTGTTAATGTTAAATGCGTTAATGTCAAATGTAATATCCTAAATCTTTGATCTTTAACAAGCTACATTATTCTAGTACCTTTTTATATATGTAGATGCATTCAGTCATTTAATTATGGGTATCTGTGTACGAGAAATAAAGCTCTGAGTGGTTTTTGCCTAAGGAACCATACACAAAGAGAAACTTCAGAACCTATTGTTCAGTAAAGATAACCAATTAGAGCAAAGAAATAGCTACTCAATACTGGCAGTAAGAGTAAATATTGTGACAAAACAAAAGTTTATTCCATACATTTTATTTTCATTTTAATTTTGCAACGCGGAAGGGGAGCTGAGAGATGGTCACAGAGCTGGTGTTGGGAGATAAGGGTCTCCCAGCCCCCTGCTCCCCAATCACAGTCTCAGAGTAGAGGGCTTGGAGTTCCCTTCTGCCAGGTCAGGGGGACATAGTCCCCACCCAGCCTCCTGTGGCAGAGCCCATCCTGGCAGCAGGCAGCTCCCAGGGGCAGGGGGCTATCTCTTGCCCCCTGGTAGATGGCTGATCAGGAACAGATTTTTAGGCATCTACACGAGCGGTACTGTACCATTACTAACCTTGCGTAAATTTGCTACTTGCATTTGCAGGTAGCAAATTTAGTCGGGATTGGGGAGGTTTACTGAATAATAAGTATGTGCATGTGTGGACGCACATGCTTACTTCTCAGTAAACTGTGCTAATGCGCAGTTAAGCATCTCATTTAGATGCACCCAATGTGTATTTAGCACAGTTATAAAACATTCAGATGCATAAAAAGAAAAATACCTTTAAAATCAGGGTAAATGGTGGTATTTAACTTAGTGAAACCTGTTGCTTCATGGAATTGCACTTCTTCCAGTTAGAATGAAATAGCTTTGATCAAGTTTCTATCATGATGTTTTGAATATTGTAGTGGTTTTTAGTTAATAGTTTTTCTTTAGTGTTCTATTTTAAAAATCAGGGTAGTTTGCACTAAGCTTAAATGAAGTTATTATTTCCATAACAGAATGGCCTGTTACCTGTCATGTCTTTCAAGGTCTAATCCTGGGCTCATTGAAGTCAGTTGCAAATCCCCTATTGACTTTAGTATATACAGAATCTGACTGTTATTGAGAAGTATGTCAGTCATTGAAATAAATCAACTTTCAATAGCATATTGCACTTCAAAAAGCAGCATGCAGAAAAATTCAAAGACCACACAGCTTCCCTAGTTACCTGATGAGAGAAGCTGTTTCAATGTATCTCAGTGCTTTTGACAGTCATCTTGCATAGTTTCTAGTTTGGAGAGTAAAGAAAATGTAATTTCTTGGGCATACAGTTATGTTGCTATAAAAGAAAATGGATGTATCATTATCGCTATTCTGAAGTCAGCAGCTACGTGGGTGGAGATGTTAGTAGCAGACTTGCATTCTTCAACTACTTTGGAACACTATATGCTTTGCAGAGTATCAGGTTTAACACCCAGTTCCCCTCTTTTCTTGTTATGTTTTAAAAATCTTTAGTTTTACAACTTCAGAGCAATGTCTTTCACCCAACTCCAGGCTGCTACCTCCAGAAATATACACAGAACATGCTCTGTTTCCTTTCTTAAAATAAGATATTCAGTATATTTTATCTGTAGCTTCAGTGGAGTAGCTTAGAAAATGACAACAATTGAGTTGTTAATGTTTCTTTACCGATTGTCTCTGTTTAAATTACCAGACTGCTTTCTCCTCGTGAAATTTGTGTATTACCCTAGTCATAATCTAAGCTTGTTGAGACTGGCAGCTACCAACAGGAAAAAAAGGCTATAACTAAAGCTTCTTTCAGTCAAAGATTTAGAGCTATTTATGCTAAGACCCCCTTTTAATTTATAGGCCACATCATTTTAGGGCTACACTGGCACAACGGTGCAAAGGAGCCTTAGTGAAAATGAGTAGCAGAACCTTAAAGCTTTACTTCAGTTTTTGAAGAATGGTTGTCAGGTTGAGCTGCTGTACTCTATTTAAGAAGCCCAGGTTTGGGCCTTTTTTAATAAACATCATAAAATTGCAAAATATAGTTCAACGGGAATGAAATACCTATGACACCTTCTATATTATTTCTTTGCCAATGTGTAAATATTTGCACCTTCAAACGCCTTTTGTAACCTAATGAATGGAGAAAGCACAAGGTTTTTTGTAAGCAGGAGACACGAAAATCTACAGTGCTTGTTTCTAATCGGCAGTGTTAAGCTTCACTATATTCACCCCAGTCTGAATCACAGGCTACTCTTCTATTCATCAGAGCCTGATTATCCTTTTTTTAAACAAAACTCACTCAAAATAGACATCCCAGACTAGTTTGTGGATTTAAAAGGGGCAGGTTGCCATGCCACTAAACCACTGTTTATTTGTTGAGGTTTTCATGTATAAAAGGACTGAAGATAATTTTAACTTCCTATTTTATCAGGTCTTGAATTTGAGCATAAAGCTACTTGTGTCATGGATACAAGTCCATGCAAGTCAGGAGACCATAAATTGCTATAATCGAGTTTTATGCTTCTTTCATATCACAAGCAGGGGGAAAGTACACCTGTTCATTTAAAAGATCTAACCATACCAGTTCACAGACAAAAGGGTGGGGGGAGCCTCTACCACATCACACATGTTTGAAATTGAAAGATTGCCTTGTGAAGGTATATAATGTGAAGGATTTGACCTAAACTAACACAAGCAAAGCAACTCAGTTAAGACTCAAAATCCAAATAACACTTGAGCCCTAACTCACCCCTTTCTTTGTGCAAAATGAAGAAAGATTGATAGAATGAAAATAGTTGGGAGGGAGAGAATTGTGGCTTAAGTGTAGCTTCTGAGAGTTTAGACAAGGGGCTTGTACATCATTTAAAATATATATTTTTATAGTGGAATTTCCTCCAGTGTCAATCTGGACCCATGAGTAAATATATAACTAGAGTTTGCTGTGGATAACGTTGACTAGAGCAGGTAGATATATAACTAGAGAGATTTAAAAATATGAATTACCTGGTTCCCATATAATTGCTTGCCAGAGCCAGTATAAATATTTCCAAATTTGTAGATCATCAGACCAAGGAGTTGTTTCTGTGCAACCATTAATGTTGAATCAATGCACAGCAAACACCGTAAGTAATTTCTAAAGTGAGGGGGAAGGAACATTATCCCAAGATATTTACTTACATTTAAAATGAAATAAGTTCATTGTTTGATTTTTGTCAAATTAGCTAAAGCAATGTTTCTGTATTTGAGGTTTATTTTTCACACGTCTAAAATATACATTAAAACTATTGCCCTGTTTTAAAAAGCAAATAATTATTATAAACAGTTAAAGCTACACATATGATTCTTTTTACAGTTTTAGATCTCACCTTGGTTTTTAATTTCTTTTGTATTCTTTTTTTTCCTAATTTGTAACCTCATACATTAAGTTTCAGCTCAGACAGTATTTTTATGGCTAAGTTTAAAATTGCTGGAAACAAGAGTTTTAAAAAACAATGACAGATCTCTAATCAACAGTACCTCTGTAACAGAACAGAGTAAATTATTTAAAGATCAACTCTTTGGATGAGTAGAACACATTAAAACAGATTATTCTGTTACAATCCAGCCTTTTGTCTTCTCCCAGGTGCAATATGGTTTGTTTAAGAGTCATTTCAAGGTCCATACTTTCATAATCTTGTTCTATTGAAAACAGCCTGTGTTTATCAGGGTTCCCATGAACCAAAGAAACAGTGTAGTGGAATCAAGGGGTATGTGTAAGCACGATGAATTTAAATGGCTTTGCTCCTATTACAACTCTACCCTGTCCAGATTTTAATATTTCCACTTTTAAATCAGCTTGATAGGTCATAGGTTAATAATGTTAAATGTGTTCATTAGGCAGCGTTTCAGAACAATCTGGCAGTCTCACAGCTAAGAATGTCACTGGCTTTAGAATAAAATGTAATTTTTAAGGCACTTAAAAGAATCCTAATTGATGCAGTGATCTCTTACAGTAGATGTTGACAGACAGACCCTATAGATGAGGGAACAAAACTCACTTTTCATTGTAAAATATTTAAAAATACATATCTTTATCTAAGTGTTCTCTTTGGGTAAGCATTTGTCTCCCTCTCTTTCTGACATTGTACATTTCCTTCCATTGTTTGTGTTTAGAACAAGAGTGTAGCTTGGTAAAGGAATATCAAAATGCTTTCGTTTGAATAGCCATATGGTGTTTCCAAAGCAAAATAGGCACCCCAAGATATTTAAGGTATACATTGTACATTGATAACTGGATTTAACACGATTCATGTCAGATTCGTTGCTGGTCACCACTGGCTAGTAGAACGCTAGTGGAGTGGTCAGTTTCATGCCTGGTTTTCAGTGGTGCAGCAGTGAGGTCAGGACAATCATGTCAGTGTCAATAAACAACTTGCCAGGGCTTCCTCAGGCCTCAGCCTTGGGGCAGTCCAGCTGTGGGGATAGCAGTGCATAAAGTGTACTGATTGCCAGCCTGGAAAGTAAAAGTTTGGAAAAGGGAGCCAGATCACTTGAAGAGTCCACATTTTTAGTGTTGCCTGGGGAAAACCTAATTGGCTTGCCTGCTTCCTGGTATAGAGCAGCCAATTAGGATTTCTATAAGAGGCAGGAGCTACCCCACACTTCCTTGAGAAGCCAATAATATTCTCCCAGGAGAAAAGGAGGGAGCAGAGCCATGCAGCTCAGCGTAATTCTGCTCCTGCCTCCCATCGAGTGAGCAAAAGGACAGCTCTTCCACTTCTCCCATTCTCTTCTTTCTTCCTGTAATGCTGGGGAGAGGCTTAAGCACTCTAGGAGGTGCAGAAGGACTGCGGCTAAGGCTGCTCCAGAGATGTAGGCCTTGGCAGCCTTGTCTTCCCAATGGCATGGAAACCTGCCTTGCTGTTTCTAAGTTTTCAAAATGGAGACATTTTTGCAAAGCATTTTGGTTTCCATGCGTTGGCATTTTCCAGTGAAAACTGCATCTTTGAAAAAATCCTGACTGGCTCTAATAGAAAAGGACTGTGAAAGAGGAAAATCTTTTTTTTCCTTTCTTTTTCCTGAGAAGACAATGTGTTTCTTTGTCACATTTAGTGCTGATCGGATGATTTTTTTTTAGACATTGATATAAATAATCTCAGCAGTTTGTCTTTATCAAGCAGTTTGTCTACAGTAGCAAACTCCCTTTCCTATTTATTTATTGTCACAAAACAGCTCTTGTAAGAAGAGGTGAGCATACTACTACTAGAGCAATACTAGCTCACGCACAATTCTTCTTTCATTAGAATCAATAGAACCCTAGTCTAGAAAATGGTTTCACTCTGCTTCCCAGACACTTACTAGCATAGTATGAGTTGGATTTTTAAAAGGACCCTAATTCATCTTTCAGTTTTGTGGACACAAATGCTCCCATTTGCAATCAGAATTAAAATTGCTGACCAAACTGGAAGGCATTTTTGATAACCTGCTCAAAAACATAATCTAAATGAGATCAATTATATGCTTCTTCCCATTTCTAGAAGGGCTACATCTGTTCCTACAAGAAAGTCTGAGAGAGATAGTAGAGCATATGAGAAGAGAAAAGAAAAATGATAATATTCAAAATCAATACAGTGCAGCCACATGCAAAATGGGTGTATAGCAAACTGAAGTATATAAGATTTTTCTTCATGCTTTCCACTCTCTTGGCCCTCTTCTTTGTATCATTTTTTATTCTCACTACGCATTGTGCCATGTGTAAAATTAGCCACCTTGCGGCAGGATACGTGTCTGTTGTTTTAAATTTCCAGTCACTATTTGGGTCCTATCTAAATATTCATTTTAAAGATCCCAAATTGGTGTTATTAAGAGCATTTCTACCAGCTCTGTCATGACATATCACATGCCATGTCTCTCAGAATCAGGAAGTCTCTCACAAGCAAGAAAAGTTCAATGGAATTCCCTTTATTTGGTATCAGAATTCCCCTCTAACTGGACCTTCTTACCTCACTTTCTCTCTTACTGACCAAAAATCTCACCCTGTCAGCAAGGCTAGGGACAGACATTACATGTAAATGGTTTAAGGGATCAGAAACCGGTTTAAACCTATAACAGAACAGATGTTCAGTGCACTTCAACCAGTTTGAAAATGGCTGAAACTGGTTTGAGATAAACCTGGTTGAATGTACTATCAAACTTAACTGATTTGGGTCAAACCAGTTTATGCAAGGTCTGTCCCAGACCCTTTACTGGTTTAAGTTAAATCAGAGTCCCACAGCATCCCAACGTGCTCTCAGGCTGGGCGGGGCTCTCTGCTCCACAGCAGGGCTGACCCCTCCCCTCTGCTCCCTGGCTGCAGCTTGAGCAGAGACTGCAGACACAGCAACGTCTGCCTGGTTTCCTCCTGCTTTCCCTCTCCTCTCCCCACTCCCGGCTAAGCAGGGATCCCCCATCCCCTCTGCCTTACACGGATACCTCAGCAGACCACACGCTGGCTACAATACCTGCTTTTGCAATCCGTGCTGTGGCAGACAGCAGTGTTGGTTTAGGGCTTTTTGGAGCTAATCAAAGCTCAGCTGTTAATGTCCCTCCATTCCTTCTTTGTTTAAGAGTTTGAACTAATGAGAGAGACTGTTTGTTTTCTGATGGGATGATAAATGCTGATAACAGAGCTGGTAAATTCTCTGTTATCATTCAAGGAGGGGAGAAACCAGTCCCTAATCCTGCCTGGCCATGCCCCACCCCCAACTCATCTCTGTGCAAGGGAAGAGAGGGCTGCTCTAGCACCCCCCAGTTTCTAGCCGGAGCCACTGTAGACATGTGCCTGTATTTCTGGGATGTCTGTGCAGTTACAAAGTAATTCAGTGTAGCCAGGTTAGACTAACCTGCAAAGATTGAATCAATTCAGGCTCAGGCTTTTTGAATGTCTGTCCCTAGCCTAGAATATAATGTGCAAACTGTTTATAATAGAATTATGAAAGTATTCATGCTACTGTACATGACACTCATTTGAGATACTGTATGCAATTCTAGTCTCTCGTGTTCAGGAAAGATGAACTCAAACTGGAACAGGTGCAGAGAAGGGCTCTTAGGGTGGCTAGGGAAATAGAGAGGGTACCTCACAGTAGGGTATTAAAAAAGGCTGTACATCTGACTAAAACAAAGGCTGAGAAGAGATATGATTGCTCTCTGTGAATACATCAGGGTGGTGAACACCAGGAAGGAAAGAAAGCTACAGTAAAAGCCGCATTAACCAGCACTTCATTAACTGGCATGCTCTATTAACCGGCATGCTGGTTGACGCCAGTTGACATGGCAAAAGGGAAACTGGAAGTGGGACTTCTGGTTTTGTTGAATCCCACAGCCCGGGGGAAAGCAGCCTGCACAGATCCCCCCTCCCTTTCCCCCAGCACCCTGACACCAGGGGAGGGGCGGGAGGGGCAGCATAGTTAATCTGAGATGTGGACATGCTGGATGCAACAGGAGGGGAGTCTTTGTCCGACCAGGCAAAGACGCCTCTCAGATAACTGGCACATTTGGTTATCCAGCACCCCCTATTTCCCGTGAGTGCCAGATAGTGGAGCTTTTGCTGTATTTAAGTTGAAAAGTGATGTTGACATGAGAGCAAATGAGTGTAAACTGGCCATGAATAAATTCAGCTGGGAAATCAGAAGGTTGGTAACCATCAGAGCAGCTAGGTTGTGCAAAAACTTCATGAAAACAAAACAGTGATGGAAATAACTAGTTCTAAGATGGAACTGGATAAGTTTATGAACAATATAATATGTAGGGACCTACTTAAATAGCGGTTTCATGATTTTCACAGAAACTGCAAAAAATAGGGTTTCTCACTATTTTGCTTGGAATCACCCCCAGAAATAAAAGCTTATTGGAATACAAAGAAAGCACAGCAATCCCTGCAGCCATAGAGCACATGGTTTGAGAGAGAGCTACTGGGAAGCTGAGCTAGTGACATAGGCTCAATGAAGGTACCAGTCAGGAAAGCAAAAGGATTTCAGTGACAACTTTAAGAACCCAGGTGTAATGCTGCAGCAATGCTTCAATCTGAAGATGAGTGATTGGCAAATCAGCAGCGAGGGGCGGGGCTGCCAGAGCCCCTCAGTCAATCAGCAGTAGGGGTGCAGGGCTCACTGCAAAAGGGCCATGAAATTGGCTTTGCATGCTGTGAGCAGCCCACAAAAATCCCTTTGTCTCACTGCAGTTTAGGTAGGTTCCTAATTATGTGATGAGAGCAAGGGCCTGATCTTTATGACTCAAAAGGTCTCCTCCAGTCCTACATCTTTTGTTTCTGTGTTTTGTTCCTTCTTATCTTGTGGGTTCACTGAGTCAAATCAATCAAGGTTGCAGTTCTTCTTATGGCCAGAAAACTGCTTGGGGATTCCCCCAACTCTTTGCCTTATGAGAGCTCTGTAATAAGATAAAATTGCTGCCTGCAAACTCCTCATGGATTTTTTGCTCTCACTTGGACTGCCTAGTATTCTGCAGCTGTTTGAAGAAATCTCATTTCAGATACAGGTTCAATCAGCTGTCTAACACCAGCACTGCCACAACAAACCAGAGCCAACTCAACAGTTTTTGATGCCAGACATGTAAATCTCTCACTTTGCTTGTTAAGGGGAAGACTTTTTCATTTCACAGCAGTGGGAATTCATCACAGATGTCCAGTGTGTTTTACCTGTCATCACTTCATGCACTTTGACTTTTCCCTCCAAGCCACACAATTTACTCACCTCAGCCTCACTTGGGGCATGACAGGGCAATGAAACAAGGTCTTCAATATTTGGTAGAGCTCCACAGAGTACACCCAACTGCAGGGCAGCAGCCTTTCTCAAAAATATATCAGTGGAAGTATCCTGGATTTACAGCAGTGCTACTGGCCTGGAATATTCCACTTTTTTGCTGTCCTCTGCTGTTGTTGCTTTCCATTTTCAACAGAGAAGAGGTTAAATTAATCAGATTGACTTCTTGCTTCCTTAGCACTGTTCCCTGACAAGAGTGCCAAAATAACCTGAGGCTGGAGTCCAGGGAGATTCTGAGCACCCCTTATTCCCCCTGATTTCACTGGGAGTTGAGATTTCCCAGTATTTTACAGGATTAAGCTTTTAATGCAATTATTTTTTAAGTTAGGGTATCATATAATTAAACTTAATATTTGCCATTCAGATTAGTTATGTCCATTTTTTCACTAGAAACCCTGATTCTGGGATGCCAGCTCTTTTCTCTTCCACCACCACTCCTCCAAGCTCACCTTTCACATCAGCAGGCCAAACTTGCTGAAAGCAAAAATATCTGCCTGCCAAAGAAGCAGGTGCACTTACTATCCTGGATTTCAGACACTGACAAGTGGATGCCTGTTTCATTGCATTTTCACATTTGAGTCCTACACCCACACCATTTGGATTATTCTTTGCTGGCCCTTGAAGCATATTCTTGGCCTCTGAATAGCCCAATTGTGAAGAAGATTAGAAGTGCTGATTGCAAAACTCTGGTAAATAAAATCTCTTAGTCTCTTACTGACAAATCCAGTTTCTTTCCATAGAATTTTCTCCTTTAATCCTTTCCTTGGCAGAACACCATATGTTTGATACCAGAGCTCAAATAACCCTCTATGGTAAATAAAACAAACAAAACATAAATAAGAGCTCCTTACCCTAAAAACAAACACCCACTGGAACCTGCTTATTATTTGTCAGATGGCATCTCTATGCCTGGAGTTGCTGATTTGATTCTGTATTTTTTTATTTGCTTTCCTGATGATATTGTATAGCTTCCCTCTAAACTGCTGAAATTGCAGCTGCGCCCTGGAAATCATATATATGTGATTTATGACATATTTGTATGTATGTGTGTGGGTGTGTGTTATATATATGATTATATACCGGTATACACACATACCCATACACATACACCACTCTATTTGTAACTGAGCTTTATTATACATCTATATATATATATATATACACACACACACACATATACTTACATACATACACATATATATATTTATATAGTCATGTGTCTCTCTATATATATATGTATGTATAGGGATGCCATCTAACAAATAATAAGCAGGTTCCAGCTGGTGTTTGTTTTCAGGGTAAGGAGCTCTTATTTATGTTTTGTTAGTTTTATTTACCGATGTCATGAATCATAAAATCGTATGTCATAAATAATATCTGTGATATAGATATGATTTCCAGGGCACAGGTGCCATTTCAGCAGTTCAGAGGGAAGCTATACAAAATCATCAGGAAAGAAAACCAAAAACTACAGAATCAAATTAGCACCTCCTGGCATAGGGATGCCATCTGACAAATAATAAGCAGGATATATATTTTGGTTTTCTTTCCTGATGATTTTCTATAGCTTCCCTCTGAACTGCTGAAATCATATCTATACCATCTATATGATTTATGACATATATATATATATGTATGTACATATATATATGTATATATGTATATATATGTGTGTGTATATATATATGTCATATATATATATGACATATATATATATATGTCAAAGGATAGCTATATATATATATATATAGCTATCCTTTGACATAAGCAGGATATAGATATAGATAGGTGGAGAGTAAAGCTGAGAGTAAAGTCAGCTTCCCAAACCCACAGGTACCTCATACAGCTGTGAGTGAAACTAGCAACCTTGTCATTTCACACCCTACTAGCTAAGTACAGACAGTCAAAAAACCTGAGGCTGAATCAATTTAATCTTCACAGTTTAGTCTAAGCTGCATAGATTGACTGATAAGCAAGTGAACAAACATTCACTTTTGAGTCCAGAAATGCCTCCACATGCCTGTAGTGGCCCAGGCCAGAAGCCAGGGGGTGCTAGAGCACATCTCCCTGCTCAGATGCAGCTGACAACTTGGACCAAAACTAGCCCACCCACCCTGAGGGTGTGGGGGAGGTTGTGGGGACAGTGCAAATCATCCTGGGATGCTGGGGGACTGTGATCTAACTTGAATGTGGAGGGCATCTGGGACAGAAGTTCTGTAATCCAATTTAACCTAAATCATTTCAGTCTGATACTACATCTATCCAGGTTTATCTTAAACCAGTTTCAGCCACTTTGAAAGCGGTTTATATGCACTGAAAGTCCATTGTATTACAGATTTGAACTGATTTCTGATCCCTTATGCTGGTTAATGTGTAATTTCTGTTCCTAGCCACTGTGTTAGAGTTGCAGTCCAATCAGTCCACCCTTCCATGTTTCCCCCGACAATTAAAACTCCACACAATACTATTTTGGAGATAGCATATCACCCAGAGCACAGGAAAGGTGCAATAACTACCTTTCTACTCACAAGCCATAACCCTTGTACTTTAAAGATTAGCATTTGGAGGATCCTGTCCTGGCTCTCTGCACAAGGCTGAATTTCACCTAGTAAGAAGAGATTCATGTTGTCTGCCTAGTGCAATACAGTTGATCATTCTTTTTCCATGTAAATAGGAGTTTCACTTTCTCTCCTTTTTATGGATGTGTTTTATGCCTTAAGTTTTTTTTTGCTGAACACAAAGCATCAGCAGGTGTGTCCTTAAGAAGATGTTGGGTGGAGCACATCTTCTGTAATGGTTGCAAGTGTTTGCATGGCTCAGTGAATTCACTAAGTACTTAATTCCTATATATAGGTACACTACTGCAGCCATGCAAATCATTGACATCTGCACATCACTGGAGGTTTCCAGTGTATTCTATAAACTATGCAGTGCATAAGGAAATAGAGGATGTGTTACGTGCAGAGAAAAAAATGTGATGAGATAAATTGTGCCTAACAGCAGATTGCATGGGGAAGAGCAAGACAGTTATCATCACAGTCTTACCACACTTCTTCCAATCCACCCCTTCTCAAAGATAACAGTCAAGCAATGGTATAGTGGTAAATGTATTGATATAAATGTTGCAAGATGTGTATCGGCAGAAGTAGTTGACTTGATTTCTGTCACTATGGAAATCACTCTTCTGTGACTCCTTCAACAGGGTTTTTTTCATTTTATCTGTGCTAGCCATGATTTTCAGTCGTGATTAGTGATTCGGAGTGCTTCAATTTTTTGATGCCCAACTTGAGACCTGGAGACAAGGCTCTGGATTTCAGAAAGTTTCAATAATTTGCCCCCAGAAAAAATCACTTGTAAAGTCATCAGTTGAGCACTCAGTAATGGGAATAGGTCAGTGGTCACTTCTGAAAATTTTAACCACACTGTTTTAAACTTTTTGCTGTTGTGAACAATTAGAATTGTCAGCACTTTTAAATCTGTCTTGTACAGTTATAGGTTCTCTTAGCTTCTTGGAGAGAAAAATAAAACTAAGATAATGTCATTTGATCATGGCTATATTCACTACTAAGTTTTTTAATTGACAGAAGGTGTTATAAGCTCTCATTTTATCTGGTTTGTTGCATTGTCAGGGAAAATTGTAAAAAGTAACAGCATTTTGACCAAATCTATTCTTTATTAGCACAATATAACTTACAACTAGACTAATAAATGTATCATTGAAGTTGATTTCAGTGGTCTCTGTCCAAGTTATCCAGGAGTTCCTTATAGATATTGAAATATATTTTATTTTAAACATCCTCATTCCAAAATGTGGGCCCTATCCAACAGGCTTAACCACATGAGTAACTTTATTCACAGAATATTGCTTCTGGCTCTGGGGCTAGCCCATGCTGAGTTAGCACAGGGTAGCTCTGCATGGTTTTGCTTGAAGCCATATAGACATATCCTTAGACAATAATGAGACTACATAAATGATCAAAGTTATATGCCACAGTGTTTGCAGTTTCAGGCCCAATATTAGATGGTGGACAATAATATCACCAAGGAATGCATGTAGCTGCCGTACATTATAAGGGTGAAAACCTCTATCATGAACGTTAAAGCAATCCCAAACAGGTAGTTAGGGTGTTAAATACATCACGTTGTGTTAATTATATATGGGGCTTTCACAAAAATATGCACAAACCATTAGCATGTTGGCATATTTATTCTGCATCTACTAACACTTTTTTAAACCCAGTTTTGGCTTCTTTTTTTTTCTTTTTTCTTTGCTTTTATTTTTTATTTTAAGCACAGTCCTCTCTCCTCATGCCAAGCCATTAAGTTGATTCTCTCCCCTTCAAAGCCTGCTCACAGCTGTGGCTCAAATTGTCCAGCCAAAAATATGAAACCAAACAGGTGTGTGTGACAGAAAAATGGCCACAGATCCACAGCTGTGAGTGCACTGAGCTATTACTGGTGAGGATATGAATCAGTTCTGAATTGGGGAAATAGCAACCAGCCTGTTGACTTTCACTCAACAGGGGAACCAAGAGCACTGAGAATGGATGTTACAAAACCCAAGAACCATGTATGACTCACATTAGCTTCCCTGGAAGGGCAGAGGCTTTCAGAGGGGCTGTTGTAGCTGCTAATAAGCCAGGATTTCAGAGCTTGGGTGTTGTAACTGAGAGGCTTAGGGATCCCCAGCAGCAGAATTTGAGAATAATTGCTAGAAAGAGCTGTAGTATATAGGGCAGTGAAACTGAGTGCCGGAGGCCAAGGCTGCTGTTAAAATTCCATGTAGTAGTCACCAGGGAATCAGGGTTTCAGACCTTAGGACATAGCCAAACAGGGTGCAGAAAGCCAAGGTTAGTAGTGCATGTAAGAAGGCAGGAGACCAAGACCAAAATATAGAGCAGGCTGTTAGCAGGACTCCTGAGTATCACACCTTTATTACACAGTGTCAGAAATCAAATTTTTTCACAAAGATGGAGCAAATGATGTTGGAAGACAACTTGGAGCAGAGAAATCAGACAAATTAGACTCTGTGTGTGTGTGTGTGTGTGTGTGTGTGTGTGTGTGTGTGTGTGTGTGTGTGTGTGTGTGTGTGTGTGTGTGTGTAGGCCCAGCAATGAAGGAACAGTCTCTGCAGGTCTCTTGTGGGTCACACCTTTACTACAGCTGTGAGTTCTCATCTGATAGCAAAATGGCAGCAGTGTGTAAAAAAAGAGAGAATCTTTTAAGCGTGTTTGCGACTTGGATATCCTAGAGGCTCTTATGTTGCTTGTGCCTGTCATGTAAGTGACCTGAAACAGCCAGATACAGATAAGGGATTCGTTCAAAACAGGTAGGCAAGATACAGGCAGACAAGAGAGTATAAAAACTGGTTTTCCTGGAAAAGTGAAGGAAATGTATCTGTGAGAAAAACCCAGCTGTATTAATTCTTGTGCTTGTTTGATCATGTTTAGAGCCTCATAAACTCCCAGGGAAAGGGAATGATTTTGTTTCATGACTGTGGCAGGTACATGTAATGTATGTACATGTGAATTCTTTATTTGCACGTTAAACATTTCCCCAAGTTGTAATTTATTCCCTCCTGTGCTTTGAGTAAAGTGACTTTACAAGAAATACTGCCTCACAAACAGCGTTTGTCAGAAGGCTGTTGGGACAAGATAGGGCAAATGTGAATGTGTCTGTACTAGCAGCTCCACCCAACCTCTCATCTTTATACGAGGAAAAAAATGTTTCCAATAACCCAAACAGGCAGGGTCTGATCTGTGCAGACAGTCTGCAGGCATCTGCCCAAGAAACTGACGGTTGGCTGGTACATCCTCATCTGATTTATGTTGTGTGTGTTTGTTAAGCCTTAAATTGTTGAGTCTCTGGCTGGCTGCAGTGGTATTACTGGATGGTTGGTGCACGTTTTCAGTTCACAGAGCTGGCTCTGATACTGGGCTTGTTGGCTCTGAACCAATTCTAATCTCACACCTGTCTGAGACAATGAAGGCCTTGTTAGACACATCTCCAGCAAAAGCTGTCATACTCCTCATTTTTCACATTTACAGACAAAGACAAAATTAAGGGAGGACTGAGGAAATGCTGCCTCTTCTCACGACACATTCCTGATGCTTTGATGCAGCATCATCTGTTCTCCTTATGGGAAAATGCATTTAAACTAGGCTCATTAAGAGGACCACCTAATCCTGGCAGTAAAACAGAGGTGTAACTTGGGCAGGGGCAGTAGACCAGGTCAGCAGCCCTTGACATTGCCTTTGTGAGGGGAGACGTAAAAGTAGCCATTGCCACAGCTGCAGTTGATACACCTCTGCAGTCAGCATGGCAGGAGCCAGTGCTGCTCCAGGCACCCTGTGGCTGTCCTGGGTTTAAAGCTTCACTTCCTCATGAGTCCTAGTGTAAGAAGCAATTTTATAGGACCATGTCCCATGGATTAGACATAGGAGATACTTACCTGGTTTGTCACATGCTTACTAAAATTTACAATTGATCCCTTCCTACTAATTTGTCTCCAGTCTGCCTTGCTGCTGCTTCCATTTCTTGAGAATTCAGGGCTGGCTGTGACAGCTTTGACAACTTTCAGCCTCTGATTATTGGCACAGAGAAGGTACAACATGGGCAGGCTTCCCTTCACTATCAGCCTTTGGGTGAGTTGGGGAATGCCCTTTTTTATCCCCAGTTAGTCTTTCGTTCTCTGTTCTCCCTTTCTCCTCTCCACTTTCCCCAGTTTCCCTGCTCAGGCTTGTTAGGAAGATGTGTCCTTCGGAGATCCTATTATTGGCTCATCCTTATGCTGCATATTGAAGTATGTCAGATTCAGGTTCTGATTTGTTCTCTGGCATACTTCATTCCACAGAGCGTTATTGGTCCCAAACCTGGTCCTTTCCATGATGTGCCATGGCACCTTTCATCTCAATAGGCCGAGGGTGTGCAGTGTGCAAGGAACTGTGGCCCATGGCCTGCCAAGATTTATTTGTGGTTGAAGGTGTTATTGATGGCATTTTTTCCAACTGGAAGACTAAAATGAAAGAGATTCCTATGATTAAAGCACTTGATTGGAATGAAAAGAGTATGGGTTTCAGTTCCTTTCTATGGGGCTTCACACAAGTCACTTAGAGCACATCTATGCTATCATGACAGAGAACTCAGTCTTGCCACTGAGGCAAAAGGTCCTACACACCCATCCCCATTCTCTGCATGCCAACCCCAGAAATGAGACTGTGAAGGATGCCCAAGGGATATGTCAATCTGCTGCGCTTGGGCACGGTGCCACACATGCCTTCATCACTTCATTTTCAGGCTTGCTGCACATGAGGCTGGTGTAAGTAGGCAGGGCTTATTGCCTTGGGAGTGAGACCATGTAAATATACCTTTAATCTTTCCATGTCTGAGTTCCCCACCTGTCAAGTAGAAGGCAGGGCAGGGTGGCCCCATAGAGGCAAGTTTGTTCAGATGGGCATAAGCTTTTGTAGGTGCCAGCCTATTTTGTCAGGTGCTATGAATGGATTTGCAGAAAGCAAGGATCCTAAATAGAAGGGGATTTAGGATCTGCCAAAGTAGTCCCATGCCACTCTGAACTAGTTAGGCTAAGTACAGACAGTCTAAAGGCTGAATTGATTCAATCATTGCAAGTTAGTCTAGACTGCGTAGACTGAACCAAGAAGCAAGTAAACAGACATTTACTTTTTAAACCAGAAAGGCAGCCTATACCAGTAGCTGGGGAGCAATAGAGCATGTCTCCCAGCCTGCCAGCCACTGCCCAAGATACCTGAATGCAGTCAAGCAGGGCTTATCCTTGATGGACTGCCCAGCACTCATACCCCAAACCCTTGCAGCGCCCCACCCCCCCAGGAACAGTCCCTGTAACCTGGGACTGGTTGGGTCCCCCAGCCTCAGAGGTTATTCCCTGCTCCTGGCAGGGTCCCCCCAGCCTTGAGCCTAGTGCAGAAAAGGGATTCCCACCTTGTTACCAGACTTAGTATTAGACTTTAGGACAGAGGGAGAAAATACCCCCCCACCCACCCACTGGACCCCCAACTGAGCACTGATGGTAGGGGGTGGGGGAGGGAAAAACTGAAGCATGGTCTTTATTCCCCATTCCTGCCCGGACCCAAGAGCAGTTCTCACCCTAGCCCTAGTCCCTAAGGTGCTCTGCCTTATCTTCCCCTGCCTTCTACCTGACTTCAGACTAATGTGGCTAACTACCTCCATCTGTAAAGCAGGCTCAGTAGCACTTCCCTGCTTCATTAATGCATTATGTGTATACATTCACTAATGTGGATTAAGCTCTGCAGATATTATGAGGTTAGGGCCATGCAAGTACAGATGGAAAATAGCTCATCTAACTCAGCAGTTTTCTTACCACCTCTTTTCTCCTTGGATTATATCCTGACTCCACTGCTTTTTGCCTATATTATCACAAATTCCATTGCTCTAACTATGGAGACACAAGTGTGTAAACTAAAGCACGGAAGTGGTGTCATAGCGGTAATTACTATGACTCAAAGGTTTCCTGTCTTCCCTGCCTCAATGGTTCTCTCTGGACTCTTCCACAAAAAAGGCCTAATATCTGTGTTAATAAGGGTTTTTTAAAGGAAAAGAAGACAAACAGGCATAGGGTGTGAAACCCTGCTCAGTTTTAAGGAGTCTTGATAAAAGGTTAACAAAAAATTATGAGGTCGATTCTCAACTGATGTCAATTGGCAAAGCTCCACTGGCTTAATAAAGTTATATAGATTGACATCAGCTGAGGATGTGTCCCTGTACCTTGACAGGGTGGTCTGCAGCATAGAAATAAATGATTAACCAGTGCAATGAGTGAACATAAAGACAGATGTTATAATATACTTTTGTTGGTACTTGCATTCCTTTGTTTAAAATACAGTAAAGGCCCTCCGGTGATGAAATGCAGACAGGGGTGTGATGTTATCTTACACCTATAAACCTTGCTATGAGTCCACTGGTGGCCACTATCCAGAACTGTTGAGTTCAGACGCACTTGGTGGTGCTAAGTACAAATGGTGCTTTCAGTTTTTAGTAAACAGCATTTTGCCTCAGGGCCCAAATCCTTCAAACCTTTGCCTGGGTAATTGTCTGTTTTTGCCGTTTAGTGTCTCATCATCAGCTTATCTATAGGTTGAGACTAGCTAAATGAATATGAGATCAGGGAGGAATGATCCACTATGAATTTAATTAATTTGCCAGAGAAACTACAAATGTCGCCAGATGAACATTTTGAGACCACGTTGGCCAAAATATGCCACTTTCCTTGAAAGGGATTTAAATTAGAGCTGTGTAAATTAAAGATTCCTTGGGTTGCTGTCATTTCCAAAAAAATAAAGAAAACAAATTTATTTCAGGCCAGCCTGCAATGAAAGGTTTCATTATTTACAGCAAAATGAAAAATTGAAAGCAATTTATTTTCAGGGCAAATGAAATACTTTCTTGCAATTGCTTTGCAGTTTTAGGTAATTATTTGATTTAATTTTTAAAATCAATGTGGCTTTGTTCAGTTTTGTTCTTATTGTCCTTTATAATAACACTTTGGAGCCTTAAAAATGAAATCAGCTCCCCACGTGAAATTGTTTTCCCTCCATTGTAGACACTGACGAGTGCCTGGCTGACTCCATTCATTTTTCTCATTAGAAATAACAAACACTGAAGTACTTGTTTTTAAACTTAAACATGTACAAAGAAATTACTGGACCTTCCACACAGGTGAAGAGAAAAATGGGCAAGAGATCAAAATTGGAGTTAACCAGTCTTGACACCATCTCTTTAAATAAAGGAGGGAATTGATTGCATAACAGGATTCCTTCAGCTTTGAACTGATTTCTTAAGGGAAAAGGGCCCTGGGTAATTATAATCACCAATGACCTTATTCTGCATGTACAGTTCTACTCCTCATCACATTCAAAGGGACTTTATTGTGATCACTAAGGTTTCGAAAAAAATGTTAGATATAGCTGTCAGTATTTTAATACAGCCATAACTGTTAACGGTAAGAGCTGCCATTTTACTGATATTTCCCAGCAAAACATGGCTGACCTACTTGGAGCCACAGGTATTGCAGATCAACATACTCTAGCACCAGAGAAGCAGAAAACTTTCTCAGCTCTCTGGAATATTTTTGCAGTGAATTTTTCAGTAGTTTAATACAAGCAGTTGTGTACTACTTACACAAATTAATAACAGAATTTATAATAGCTTTGGTTATATATACTCAGCTACATTTCCAGTGCAAAAAGGTTATGGCTTCCTATTACATCATTTTGCAACCTTTTTTTTAGTAAACTGGAATTATATATAGTGAGGAAGATCTTTTATGTTATGCTGAACTTTTCCATTAATTATTATCTTTTGGTCCTGCTATGTTTAGATTCATTTTTATTCCTTAATCCATTTTAAATATAGATTGTAATCAGCACACAAAATGAAAATTAAAGCATGATTTTTAAATTTAGGGACCTAAAGTTATCTGCTCAATTATCTATGTAATCACTTGCCTAGGTGGTTTGTTTTGAAAGGTGCTAAACAACCGAAGCCCCCGTTTGAGTCAGTTTACTAATGACTGCATGACTGGGAGTCTTTGGGAGCTGTGTGTGAACTGCAGTTTCAAAACCACATATAGGACCCTCTCTCTGAAAATGCTGGCCAGCCATGCCAGTTCTGCAATGACTTATTTTGCATGTGTTCATTTTCTGAACTGTGGGTGGCAAATTCAGTAGCTCCAAAGTGATGCTGAAGTACAAGTCCCATGGTACATTCAAGGGCCACATGTCTTCTCCTTCAGCTTTAGTCTTATCCTGATCTGAAGTTAGCCAACACAGCATCTAAAGGGGAACTGAAAAGTTAACAGTAAAATTGACCTAAACCCAGCATGGATACTGAGTAGCCCTGCTCGCATAACTGTGGAGAGGAGTTCTACAAAGAAATAGGTTTTAACTCACCTTCCTTTTAATCCTTTTCCATCTCAATGTAATCCTCTGGTATTTTCTGATTCACGGAAGAATCACAAGATACATCCTTCTGTGACCTCATTGATGCCATAGGCTGCATGGAATTTCTGATATTCCCAATGTTACAGAAAGATCCATTCTTCAGTTAAACAGGAAGTGCCAGAGGATTTCACAAAGGAAGGAAAACATCTCTTAAAAGGTATTTTAAACATATTTCTGGATGAAATCCTTCCACCTGCTCCTCTGCTCCTTCTCCACCCCCAAGCAGCCCAGTTTGTTGGGTCTTTCAGCAAATATTTCTGGGCTTAACTCATTTTTATGTCAACAGTGTAGATCATCTTTAAACCAATGTGATGGCCTAAAAAAGCAGAGTTGCATATTGTTCTCAATAACTACCTTTTTCTTTAAAAGTCACCCACTTTAGTACTTTAATTAGCAACAGTTTCGTAGTGATCTGTTTTAAAAAACATCCAAGCTACATTCTAAGTCTATCTCACTTTTAAAAATATATGTTCACATGAAGAAGACCTTACTTCACCTTGTAAATCAAAGCTGCACTCTGGAGGGATGTTTCATACCGCTCTGCTTGGTATCATTTTTCTCAAGGTGACCTCATTTGTTAAAGCATGAAGGTTGTATTTGATATGTCATTTACTTTCTCTAAGTCAATAAAATGAACTGATGTGTCTTTAGATCATCAGAGGTCTGCTTATTACCAAAAGTTTTTTAATCATGATTTGTGTTAGAATTTAAAAGAACCCAAGTAGATTTCATTTGCTGTCCTGAATACAAGTTTAGGGGGTGAGTTGGCCGTGTGTGTAGATGAATTCCACTTTATTAGTCTATATTCTTTTTTTCTCAGCACTAGGGATGAGTTCATGAAAGTGTAAATGACTGTAATCTTCAAAGGCCCCTTTTATACTGACAAAACTCCACCTTACCAACCTGTATTATTAATCTATTGCAATCCTAATTAGTTCACATCAAGGTCAGTGTTTTGTGGTGGATAAAATGACTGCAAACTCCAGAGATTCCGTTTTTTCTTATGCAGCTTTCATGTGGAGAAAGGGGAGAGAAGCACTGAAGGTATGAAAGAAAAGATTGATGGGGATTCTTTGTTTATCTGCAGGCTGAAAAACTTTAATATGGTGTAATTAGTTCGCATAGCCAGGAGTAAACTTTGAGACACCTGAGGCCATGCTGTAGACATTCCTTTATCAGTGGAGTCTGTAAAGACTTTCTCCTCCTTTGCTGCTATTTGTTTCCAATGGGAATAATCCCTCTGTGGAATTTTCATCCTCAAATTAAACGTTCTTCAAACAAATATGCAGATATAGGAGAACATTTATTTTCCTGTGACGTGAGAGTTCATAACTGTCTTTTCAAACACCAGCTCCCAAATGTAAAATCTGTCTATAACAAGTCAAGAAAATGTCACAGTGGCTATGTCAGCCCTACATATTATCAGTAACCCATATCTAAGACTGGTAAGACCAGGCATTGCATGGAGGTATGAAATGCATTGTGCTTGGGAAGGAGAATGAGAGATGCTAAAGTCTGCAAATCATACTTGTAACTTCCCCCCACCTGCATTTTAGGAACTAGCACTAGATGACACCTGTAAGGCTTTCTTGCCTTTCCTTTCTTGTAAAAGAAAAATGTTCCTGCAGTCACTAGGAGAGCGAAGAGTATTGTGAATATGATGCTGAACAAGAACTTGGGGACTGTGGTTACATCTACATTGCCACGACACTACTGGCAGCAGCATAGTTTGGAGATATCTGACCTAGCTTTAAACTGGCAAGTTTGTTTATGATTAGTGCGCTAGCTGCGGCAGCATGGATTTCAGTGGGGGCATCTACATGAGATGCTTACTGCAGAGTTGCCTAATTAGGCCTGCAGTAAAGTGTCTCTGTCTACACATGCAGTTATTAGGCCAGAGTAAACTAATTAACTCCGCTGCAGATTAGTACTGCCCAATGCAAGTACTATCCTATAGCGGAGTTATTTCTAGGGCTGTGCAAAGCTTCAGTCCCTGATTTGATTTGGCAGAGATTCATCCCAATTTGGTGGCCAACTCTCCGAATCTGAATTGAATTGGATGACCCTTTAATCTCTCTGAATCAAATTGGAATCCTCTAAATCGATCCAGAGAGATTCGGAAAGATTCAGTGATTCGAACAGAGACACAGCTTAAAATTTTTTTCTACATACCTCTAGGTAGCAGGTGGCTTGTGAATGCTGCAATCCTCAGGCACCTGGAGCGTCCCACAGGAGTGCGGGGGGCTCCCCAGCGTGCTCGGCAGCAGACCTGGAAGTGGACTCCTAGGTCTGGGGGGGCACCCGGGGTCCCCCCATGGCCGATCGCCGAGCCAGGGGGTGTAGGGATGGCCCCCAGCACACTCCCCAGTGGACCCAGAAGTAGTTCTGGTCCTCTTCCGGGTTCACCACCAAGCACATCCCACCCCCCTGTACTCCTGTGGGACGCTCCATGCACCCCAGCATCACAGCATTCACAAGCTGCAAGGTATGTAGAAAAAATAGGGATAGTGATTCAAATCAACTCATGGAATCACTGTCCCTGACTTGGGGCAAATCTGAATTGAATAGGGCCTGCTTTGCATACCCTTATTATTTACTCCGCCACAACACACACGCAGATGGTGACAGGGCTGGCTGGCTCGTGAGGGTGCTACAATACAGGGGCTACCTGCTGGCTAGCCCCTGCACTGTAACCCCCTCATGCCCCAGCCAGCCCCTCTGCAGTACATTGAGCCAAGTTGGAGCAGCACCAGCCTGGCAGGCTGAATCCTGGGGCTCCCTGGCAGCTGGGGCATTGCTGCCTTGGCTCAATGTGCTGCTGTCCTGGGCATGTGTAAACACTGCACCCAGGTGTAATAAACTCCGGTGCAAACTGCACCGGACTTTATTGCATTGCGCTAATTTCTTGTGTAGATGCACCCAGTCTGGGCTAATTTACTCTGCTTCTCAGACAGGTTTTTTGCGTTGCCACTGCTGCACCACTACACATACCCAACACAGCTAGTGTAAACTTAGCCTGCAGTGTAGACTCACCCTCACTCAGTGACCTTGGGCAACTCCCTTAAACTTTAATCCAGCAAACCACATGAACCACTCCATTAAGTACATGAACTAGGGCCTGGAGGGAGCTCTGTGTACTTCAGATGCCCTTCGGATTAAATAAGGATTATAATAATATCCTTCCTCCCATGGTGGTTTGAGGATTCAATTCATTATATTGATGAGGTGCTTATACCACTGGGAATCATTTTAAGTATGTAACTAGATAGATGATTCATGCACTGGAGCTGAGAGTTGGGTCAAGAGCTGTGCATGTTCAGTTATGTGGAAGTTCATCATTATGGTAGGGCAGTGGTTCCTATGAAGCTGTTGTGTTAGCCAAGATTTTCCTTGTCTCCAAACTTGTAGAGCTACATTTTTCTAGCTATATTTTTTTGTGTTCAAAGAACAAATTTGGGGATGTGGAAGGGAAACAAAAACTGCAACACCACAGAGTCTAAATGAGCATCAGCCTCATGGAACCCTAAATAGTAGAAGTTCAAGGTTGAATTATTTTAGTCATTGTTGATGAGGGTAAAAAGCAAAGACATGGGGAGGCGAATGGCGTCTTTCTCTTGAATAAATAACTACTGCTCACCAGGGTGAGTCATACCAATGAAGACAAAGAACAATGCATCCTTCATATGCAAAACTCAGTTTTCCGACTTTTGTGTGTCACTGGCTCTGCAAGACTTTGCAGTTTGTACATAATACAGCCGTGTTCTTCAAAGCAACAGTGACGCCAGCCCAGGAGGAGTGTGCTTACTCAAGGGGAGAGATGGTTTATATTTCATCTGTGCAGCTTATGTACTAACCTGCTGGAACAGCACATACATTGATTGTGAAATCACAGTTTTCACAGTTCAGTACTTGCTGCTGTTTTCACCTCCCATTATGGGCACCAGGTTCAAACAGCTGAAGTAGATTTCCAGAGTACCCCTCATACCTGTGATTTCTTCATCACTCCTCCTTCTTATTTTATTAATTTATTTATTTATTTACTTATTTATTATTTGGCAGCATAATATAGCCTACAACCATTCTCTGCTTCCAGTCTAAGTAGTTCATTAGAGCAACCTTAAAGTCTGACCCTAGGTGAATGTTTGGGTTTTCTTCCCTAGTACAAGTGCTTTTTTTCCATAGCCTTTGGTACCATTTTTGACATTTTAATGATTTTAAATCTTCCTTTCCTCACATGAACTTGAAGAAAATGAAATAAATTAAAACATACTATCAAGGAATGTATTCTGGCATGGGGGGGAGGCCCTTTCTCTACTATTTGTCTCAAAAGAAGAGTTTCTATTGCTCATATAAAACTACAGTTTTTAACTGCATTAAAAACTGAAAGATTTAATCTCTCTGAATTTAATCACATCAGAACCCTCCGAATCGATTTGGAGAGATTCAATGATTCGGACACAGACACAGCTTTAATTTTTTTTTCTACATACCTCAAGGTACCAGGCGGCTTGTGAAAGCTGAGATGGTGGGGCAGACGGAGCATCCCACAAGAACGCGGAGAGGGTAGCCAGCATGCTCGGTGGCAGACCCAGAAGTGGACGAGAAGCACTTCCAGTCCACTTCTGGCTCTGCAGCGAAGGGTGCAAGGAACCCTCCCCCCACCCTCTGGCTCAGCAACTGGTGCCTCTTGGGTCTGGAGGGGCACCCAGGGTCCCCCCATGGCTGATCCCTGAGCCAGGAGGGCATGGGGGAAGGGGTCCCCCGCACACTTGGCAGTGGACCTGGAAGTGGCCCAGAAGTACTTCCAGTCCACTTCTGGGTCCACCGCCGAGCATGCAGGGGGCCTCTCTGCGCTCTTATGGGACGCTCCATGCGCCCCAGCATCGCAGCATTCATGAGATGCCCCTGGTACCTCAAGGTATGTAGAAAAAACATTTAAAGCTGTCTATGGCCAAACTGGTGACTTTCCAAATCAGCATCGAATCTTCAGATTTGGATTTGTCCGAACTGAATCGGGACAATGATCCAAATCAGTTAATCGAATCACTGTGGCCCAATTTGGGCCAAATCCAAATCCAAATTGAGTACGGCCCATTTCACACACCCCTAGCAAGCAGAGCTAAGGAAGTGATACATCCTCTCTACTCGGTGCTGGTGAAACTCCAGCTGGAATAGTGTCCAGTTCTGGGCGCTGCACTTCAAAAAATATGTGGAGAATCTTGAAAGGGTCCAGAGAAAGGCCACAAGAATGATTGAGGGTCTGGAGGACAAACCTTAAGAGGAAAGACTAAGCGACCTGGGACTGTTCAGCCTGGGGAAGAGAAGACTGAGGGGGGGATTTGGTGGCCATCTATAAGTATGTAAGGGGTGAATATCAAGAGCTACGAGAAAAACTGTTCACTATGGTGCCCCAGGGGAGTCCAACGAGCAATGGCCATAAACTGTTAGAGGATGGTTTCAGGTTGGATGTAAGGAAGAACTTCTTTATGGTAAGGGTGACCAGAATCTGGAATAGACTTCCCAAGGAGGTGGTACAGTCCCCAGTCTTGGAAGTCTTCAAGAGGAGACTGGACAGACATCTGGCGAGGGTCATTTGATCTCAGTAGTATTCCTGCCCAGAGCAGGGGGGCTCGACTCAATGATCTTTTGAGGTCCCTTCCAGCTCTTAATTTCTATGATTCTGTGATTCTAAAAGGGTTATTTAGAGGGTTAGTTAAGGGTAGATTATAAATAGAAAATGAATAAAAAGCATAACTAATGATTGAGCTGCCAGTCTTCACTTTGTTCTCTCTGGATCTTGATCTCTTATCACATTCCTTTTCTCTTTGTCTCTTTTTTTGTCTCTAACATTAAAGAATCTACTTCTATATAGAGGCTTTGTCTTCCTACCTGTCTATAAAATGCTCACCATATTTTGGAAATTTCTTCAGTGCTTATAAGGAGTCCCATAAATACTGCAGTCAAGGTAATTGCCATGGCACAATTAGCATCCATTTTTTGAAAGGTTCCTATTCTAGTTGGTATTTTTCCCCTTAATACTTGAGGCTCTGACGCACATAGAAATGCGCTCATTTCTGTGTCCCACAGGAGACATTTCAAAGGCTCAGACTACTCTAGAACTTCTCAAACAGCTGTAATGCCTCACAAAACCACAGAAGCTCTGAAATAAAACAAAAGCAAACATTGGGGCATGAGGTCACGGCTGGAGGTACTTTTTTACAGGAAATAAGTAGCTTCAGAAGCAGCATGAAAACATGACAAACAACATCACCTGACGTGCCTTTCATTTATATGAAGTAGTATGGAGAAAACAGCTTGGTGAGGGAATCTGAGGGCTTCCCCACAATCAGAAATTTTGAACTTAGAATGCATATAGAGAGGTGGTTGCTTATTTTGAGGCCCCCACTGAAAAGAAGGTGAAGTTGGGGTAGGACTTTAGCTTAAGCATGTAAAGACAGTGGGGTAGGAGCCCCTGACACTCATTCAAAAGAACCGTTTTCAAGAGTTAAAAGACTAGGGTGGGATTTTCAAAGCCAGGCAAGGAATCAAATGTTCAGTTCCCATTACTAGCTGATGGAAAATGGGCATCCACATCTATAAGGAAGCTTTGAAAATCTCATCTTTAAAGCCTAAAGCACGTGCCCACCTCTATGAATCCCATACATCTCCTAATTGTTGTATTGGGAAATGGCTCTGTGGTGTGACCAACCAATACAGTGGTTTCCACAGTGTGTCATGCTGCGGGAAACCACCCTGCATAATGAAATAGCTGATGGTGGAATTTTACTGTTTGCTCTGTAATTTTCCAGCTCCTCATGTTCCAGCACTGAGAAGTATTAGACTGCTTGCTTGTGTGTGTGTCTGCTGCTGTCAGTGATGAACTTGTCCTTTGGAAAGTCCCACCTTCTCTAAGCCACTGACTAATCCTTTCAGCTGCTGGGGGGGAAAGGGAGAGAGGGTTGGCACTGCTTATCAAAGTGCCACATAAATTTAAGATTGGTTCGGCCCCAGGAAGGGACGTGAGGATAACAAAGCCATTTTGGTCACATTGATGTAAGAAAAGTTCAGGCCAAATCAATAATGGGTTGCAGGGTCTCAGGGCTTCTTGTACTGGCCACTGAAGTTTTCTAGGATTGGAAAGAAAAAAAGAAAAAGAGTAGAAAGAAGGTTCTGGGGTTGACAATATATGAAAAGGAGAAAGGAATGTGAAAGACTGGAGGGAAAAAAAACAGGGAAGAGGGAGAGAAAAAATAAAATAAAATGAACTTTGCAAACTGCCTTCATCCTTTTCCTGAGGCTGTAAACTGCCCAGAGTATTCGCCTCCTCTAAGTCCATTAAACATGAAACCTCTCCAAATGAACATGTCTAATCAAGACCATTCTTGACTTACTCACACTTGAAGGAAAGGAGATTCACACTATGTGAACTGTTTCCCTTTGGAAAGTGTGGCAAAGCATGCAAATAGTGGGGAAAGAAAATGAATACTGGAGTCAGTGAAGCCTTATAAAGTGGTTAATATCCCCAGTCATTTCTTATTTCCCTCTTGGTCGACATTTGCAAGCCATTGCTTAACTGCTGAGAAGTGATCCCTGCCTTCTTTCATCCCATCTTTTGTGCCAGTTGTTGCCTTTAAAGTGCTTGCCAGGAGAACAGAGGAACTGCAAAGCTCAACACTATGCAGCTTACAGAATCTTTTACATGTGACTGACAGAAATTGTTGCAACTTGAGAGCAAGGTCTGGCAACTGCAGAGGCTGTTTCACAATTTCTTCATCTTGGTATATCAGGGACTGGTGGGATTTTAACAGATCTAGATCTGTGGCTAATTAACTGCTCACTACTTGAGTCTACTCCCTTTTACCTGCTGACCCTTGCACTGTAAAATTATTTCTTGAAGGCAGGATGTCAAATGATCATCTTAACAAGTTTTAGATATTGCTTGTGGGAATGAAACATTACTTTTCAGGCAGTGCTTTTGGAGTGTATCCTTGCTTTAGCCATGTGAAAATAAAGTGTGTGCCCCCATTCAGTCAAGGGAACCCCTGCTACCTGTCTGCTTAGTAACATCCCTGTCTCCATTCTGACTCGTGCCTTAAAGTCCTGACTCACATCCTGCTGCTCCTTTCACAGGTTTCTAGGAATACATTTTATCATCCTGAGATTTGGTGACAACATTGCAGTTGGCAGAGATCAGGCTGTGATGTCTGACCTGCAGTGACCCACTGTGAGCTGTCTTCTTCAATACCACAGTGATATCAGCCAGTTCTGAGTCCCGTTGTGCCCTACTCAAAATATAACTGGCATTCACACACAGCCATTAAGCAAGTTCATTGCGCCTCGTGGGCATAGGAGTCTCCACCGTTCGCTTATAATTTCAAACTGACCACTGAAATGAATTCTTCACTAGAATGATAGGGTTAGGTGCTTTCCTTTCCAATCTGGATTTTTTTTTTAACCAGATAAATAAATTCAGTGGTGAAAACAGACTCTTCCCCTGCCACCACAAAGGGATCAAATTCTCAGCTGCTAATGTAAATCAGCACAGCTCCATCGAACTGCACTGATTTTACACTAGACAGTGATCTGACCGAAAGCCCTTGTTTCTCTCTCTCCCTCTTTCTTTAACATTGTGCAATCTAAAATGGGAGTCTCCTCTGAAAAACAGTTATAAAGAAGTGGCATCTTGGGACTTTGTGTTTATTTTGGCTCACTGGTTTCCAAGCTGTACATGTTTAGGCTCAGCTTACTGGTAAAATTTGAGAGAGTTTTATTTGATTGACTTCCCCACAGTCACTTGGGCTATGAGTCTAAAGGAAGGTTCTTTCCCTTTTATGTTACCTTGCCATTAATAAAGGGTCTGCAAAAACCAAATTATGCCTTCCATGACATCTGTGCAGTGCTTTTGCCTGGCAAGTGTCTGTTTGTTTGCTTTTTTTTCTTCTAGCTGGGCTGGTTCTAGAGTGCCAGCATGCAGTAAACATGCCCTCATGCATATGTATGTATGCATGTATGCATATGTATGTGTATGTGTCTATATATGTGTTTATGTATGTGTGGGTGTGTGTGCATACATACATACATATACGCACACACACACACACATGCATATATGTGAAATGTATACCTACCGTCACGAAAGTCAGCAAATGAGACTTTTGAGTACACCCAGGGAACAGGCCAGCCAGGTAAAATAAAAAAGGAGGCAACTTTTATGCAACCACTTTTCAGAGTAGAACTGCACTTAAGAAAAACTGTTCCAGAGTTGTTATGGGTTAGAAAGGCTAAAAGCAAGTCTTACAAGTGTCATGTTAATTGCTTTGACAACTCGACAACTCCGAGAGTGTCACATGTGGAAGGTGGCATTTTGTATTGGGTCTCAAATCCAAATATATTACTGCCTGTGGTAGCCACAGTCATAAAATCATGTAGTTCTGGAAACTTACTATGAGCCTGGCACAGTATTTCTTTTATGCAGTGACTTGGTGCCAACCAAACCCTAGCTGGAATCTGAGCTAGCAATTCTGAGACGGCAAGAAGTTCTCCAGTGCCACCTACTGGTAAATTATCAACAGTAGAATCTCAAAACGAAAGGCAATGCCATCAGCATTCTTTGAAGATGCCAGCCTTCTCCAGATTACACTTTCATTTTCCACCGCGGTGATAATTAGAACACTACCAACTGCCGAGACCAGTGGCATGAGAAAAGAAAGCTTTAACCCTTTCCCTGAGTCTTTCAAGAACCTTCTTTTATTAAATGATTAAAGATTACGTAACATTCATGCTGTTTAATTACTAGTTTTTAAAACAAGCCAAACAGAATTTTTTCATGGCAGTGAAACATGATGGGACATGAAAGATGGTTCAATGCTTTATGCTTAATAGGTTGTTAGGCATGAAGCTGGAGGCTGAGAGCTGGTGACTACACAACAAGGTGTGAATTATTGCACCATAATTCCTGCCCTAGAGCAATCATTAACCATTTACATTTTTAAATATATTTTCCCATATCATAAAAATTAGATATGGAAAGTACTTACTAGTAGGAGAAATACAGGAAGTTTTGGGCCTAGATCCTCAAACTGGTGTGAACTGTTGCAGCTCCTTTGACTTCAGGCTATTTTGATTTCCTTTTAAATGATTCCGAAATCCTGTTTGGCCCTAGAGGCCCTTGGGCCTTATTTTCCTTTAATTTAAATGGGAGTAGCTCTATCTTTTGCTATCTCTAGCCCGATCTTTTTGGAGATATTCTTAATTGGGAAGTAACTTGCACTTCTTTTGAAGTGTGTTTTCATTAAATTAATTTCTTTGTGCATGCACACTTCCCCACTCCTGTTGCAGGGCTTCCATCACCTCCAAGGAACCTTTTTCTGCACTGATGTAAGCTACAGAAAACCCTTAAACAGATAAAACAGGTGGAACGGGTCAGCTTCTCCAATAGCAGTTTCAGCAGATGTACAAGGGATTGATTGGGCAAGGCCAGGGGCATATCAAGGAGTTTCTGTGCCCTGGGCACCAGCAGCGACAGCAGAAGCAGCAGTGTCTGGGCTGTTGGTGGCTGTTGCTAGCAGGGATGGCTGATGTTCGTGCTCTCCTATAAGTTGGCTCCTGGAGCTGGTGCCCTAGTTGTCTACCTTAGGCTACTAAGCAAAAAGTTCAAACTATATATTTTTCCCTGCACTTAGTGCCACATTACTCAGCTGAGTAGACCCACTGAACTCAATTGGCCTGGATGCCTGAGTAAGGTGATCAGTTCAGGATTGAGCTGTTTTGGCATGGGACTATTGGCAAGCTTGCACTCCCATTTTCTACAGATCGTTACTTCTGACAAAAGCCCTACAGACTGAATTTCTTTAGCTGTCTGCCTCTTGCCTCTAATAAATATTACTCACAGATTTTAAACAAAGAAATGATTTTAGATTTAGAAACAATTTGGGGGGGTGGTTGTGCCCATATTTCCTGTTTGTGCCCTATATTTCCTGTAATCTAATAGGCTGGCTTTCTAAAGCAATGACTCAAATGAATCATTATAAAGGAACTCTGCACACAAGAGGAGATACAGTACTTCAGGGTTTCATCCAGGCAGAATTGGAATGTCTGTTAATCAGTGTAAAAATCTTTTGATGGACTTAAAAGTTTATTCTGCAGATGGCCTTACAAGTAAAGCTTTACAAGGCCAGGTTACTCTGCTTTTCTATAACTCTCTCCTTCCAAACAAATGAAACAAACAAAATGTAAATCGCATCTGCATAAAACACAACCAACTAATAATCTCCAGATGTGATTTCTTATGGAAGATCAAAGTCCTTCATCTTGAACTTGAGAGCATTTCCTCCCATGCTGGTATCAGCTTTATGTAAATACTGCCTGCTAGTCAGATATTTGCTCCTTTTGAAAAAGACAAAAAGCCAGTTCAAGCTGGAACAAAATTTTTTTACTGCTGGTACAACTAGAGGATAATCACAGTGTTGTGGACTGTTTTTAAGAAAGAAATCTTTCATGCTTTAAATGTTAATGAAAGTAAAAGGCAGTTTCTGCAGGTACAAAAAGACCCACTTCCATGCCTGTGAAAGCTCACCAAACAAAAAAGAGTTGTTCTTATGATGGAAAAACTGCTTTAGGCAAACATCTTCTCCTGCTCCGTCAAAAGTCTCTGACCCCAAATAGAAGACAAACTCATTTTGAAGCCTAATGTAATATTTTGCCCCATGTTAATAAGAACTTCTATGCATCCATACATATCAGGATTTCACCTGGACACAATAGAAAGCCTCTGAAAAGCCTATGCTCATAAAATATCCTGTATTCCCTATTTTGCAGTTCTAAAGAGGTTTACATAACAATTTCTATTTCTAAAGTTCATTTACTGCTATTCATTCATCCCTTTCAATGGAATTTCTTTATTTTCTATGTAATCCCCTATGTTTTCGCAGAACTACGGCTGAGATGTTCAGAGTTAAGCGAGTTGAAACTCCCAAATCTTACTGAACCAACCACATAACTCCCTTAGGATCATTTGACGTTCCCACTCTAAACTGTATCACATTCTAGCGTTGCTGTCTTCTCAGTGCCATGCAAGACTTGCTTTTGTGACAGAATAAGCAACTACTGTATGACCTGAAATATGTACCTCCACAATGAATAGTTTGCGCATTGACACTTTCACCTTGGGAAGCTGGATCAACTTCTCCCTTTCCATCATCAATGTGAATTTTCCAAAAACTTCACAAGGAAGATTGAACTGATCAAAAATCAAATACACCAATTATATCTTAAAATGTGATTCATCTGAAGGTCTCTCAGCAAAGAGGAATGTAGGGACTAAAATGTAATTATAATAGCATATAAGTAAGTCTCCATATAAGCCATCTGGTTCAGTACTCATGTTTGATCACAGACCTTAGTGGTGAAAAACAAGCACTCTCTCTCTTTCATTGCAGATACAAGGCAAGTACAGCCATCTCCTCCGTGGTCCTATGATCAGTCCTACCAATACTTGGGATCAATTGCAACGCCTTCAGTGCACCCTGCCACACCAATTTCACCTGGGAGAGCTAGTGGCATGACATCCCTCACAGCAGAACTTTCAAGCCGACTTTCGGGTAAGTATTTGAAAGTTATTATTGAAAAGATAATGAGCCACCATCAAAGCAATGGGACTGTTCCCACAAAATGATACCGGGGTAGGAACTTCCTACTGTGCTGTTGCTTCTTTACTCAAGCTGTAAGGAAGCACATTCTGGGCTTCAAGAAAAAAACCCTCTTAATGGTTTACTTGGCTCCGTGTGAGAGAGAGAAATCTGGTTTGGGTACAAACTGTCATTGTCAAGAACCAGAAAAAGAAATTAGTTTTAGCTGCTTTGAAATTGGATATATGTGGAACTATAAAAATAGTTTAGATAGCTGGAGAGCAAATATATCTGCCAAAAAATAAATGCCATAGATATTTCAACTCTGCTTCCTTCCCTCACACCAAATGCAGACCAGATCGTAGTAGATTATGGACACACACCTTGAATACAAGGTGGTGTTTTTTGACACTTTAAGTGTTATATTGTACTGTCATGTTACATCTGTCAAATTGCAGCACAAAACTTTACAAGCCAACATAAAAATGTAGCCTGTAAAGGAAAGCTAACCACCTGGCTTTGTACTGTACACAACTGACCATCTGCTGAGATTGTTCCTCCACATCTTGAATCAACATGTGGGTGTTTAGCAGCATGAGTTTTCTTAAAATGAGCAGAAGCCATACAAGCTTAAGCTTCTTACGTATGCCTAAAAATTTACCCGTTGAGGCAAATATTAATCTCATTTAAGCATGCACGGCTCCTACCAAAATCATTGAAAGGCATTTGAATGACATATGGTCTATGCTGCCACCAGATATGCAATGAGCTGGACCTCCTAAAATATTTTACCCAAAGATTTGATTATTATTACTTATATAGGCTTGGGTGAGATTCCCCATAGAAAGTAGTTCAGTTGTTAGATGATAGCAAGATCATACAGCTTGTCAAAATACTTTATTTTTTAAGCAATAATTCAAAAACATTTCTTTAAAATAGGGACTTCTCTAAAACCTGTTCAATTTTTGTTGAAAAAATTAAATAAAAAAAGTTTTGATTTTTTCCTTCCACTTTCTCTATTTTTTCTTGATTGATTTTTATTGACAATGCAGAATATTTCAAACAAAACAAATATTTCTATGGAGTTTTAATAAGAAAAAGAGGCTGTTTTGTTAAAAAAAAATTCTAATGCAAAAATTTAGACCAGTTCTAATAGAAATTTCAAATGACAAAAAAAGACTGTGTGTTTGAATGTATAGATTTTATAACTGGTTGGAAACTCTATTTGTATTTTTAAAAATAGACATTTTCCCATTCTTACTTTTACCCCCATTTCTCTTATAACCCAGACAAGATATGAACTACTGACTAGGAAACTCCTTACAACTCCAGCATATATCCCAAATTCATCTAACTCTTACTGTAACACAAAGCTTGAATGCTGAGCTCAGGGATATTTGCATAAACTTATTTTGCTGTATTATTATTTATTTGAATGACCATAGCCATGCACCAGGACTATGTAGTGCTAAACACTGCGCACACACAAAACAAAAGCTGTAAACCTCTAAGGCTAAGTACAGACAGTCCAAAAGTCTGAGGCTGAATTGATTCAATCTTTGTAGGTTAGTCTAAGCTGCATAGATTGAACTGATAAGTGAATGGACATTCACTTTTGATTCCGGAAATGCAGCTACATGACTTCAGTGGCCCAGGCCACAAGCCGGTGGAGCAAGTGGGGGAGGGGAGAAGGAAGAACTGCGCTACAGCATGCCTCTCTGCCCGACTGAAGCAGACAGCTTTGGCCAAGCCTAGCTCACCCACCCTGCAAGGGGCCATTTGTGGGGGAGGCACAAAGTATCCTGGGATGCTGGGGGACTGTGAGTTAACTTGAATCTGGAGGGGATCTGGGACAGAAGTTCAGTAAATCAATTTAACCTAAATCAGTTCAGTCCGATACTGCATCCATCTAGGTTTATCTTAACTGGTTCCGACCATTTTGAAAGCAGTTTATGTGCACTGAACTTCTATGGTTTGAACTGAACTTCTTACAGATTTGAAATGTTTTACAATCACTTTTACCAGTTTATGTGTAATTTCTGTCCACAGTTAAAGAGTTTATAGTTTAACTAGAGATGCACTGTATTACTTCTTAGTTCAGAGGTAAGGTTATGCATTACAGCATACTAGATAAACTTGGGGTGAGCAATGCGTTTCTTCATCTGTTAGAGGCAGAAGCACATTTCTGTGGAGATACAGAGTCTAACAGAGACCATATTTAATGTGATATCTGGGGAATGAGGGAAGCTAGCAGATGTCCTTTAACTTGTCATTGCTTTACATTTCCATTGTGAGTAGGTTTTGCCTAAGCATCCTTAACAAATTGTTTGTTGCAGTTTTGTTTCTCTAATATTATTTATATTTGAAATATTACTTTATATTTGGGGGAAAATATCTCTTTATATCTTAACGTGCCCCAAGCTACAACCTTCTCCCTACCACACACACATGCTCTAGGAAATTCCATAGATTCATAGATTCATAGATGCTAGGGTCGGAAGGGACCTCAATAGATCATCGAGTCCGACCCCCTGCATAGGCAAGAAAGAGTGCTGGGTCTAGATGACCCCAGCTAGATGCCTATCTAACCTCCTCTTGAAGACCCCCAGGGTAGGGGAGAGCACCACCTCCCTTGGGAGCCCATTCCAGACCTTGGCCACTCGAACTGTGAAGAAGTTCTTCCTAATGTCCAATCTAAATCTGCTCTCTGCTAGCTTGTGGCCATTATTTCTTGTAACCCCCGGGGGCGCCTTGGTGAATTAAACCTCACCAATTCCCTTCTGTGCCCCCGTGATGAACTTATAGGCAGCCACAAGGTCGCCTCTCAACCTTCTCTTGCGGAGGCTGAAAAGGTCCAGGTTCTCTAGTCTCTCCTCGTAGGGCTTGGTCTGCAAGCCCTTAACCATATGAGTGGCCCTCCTCTGG
>NW_005842161.1:1040153-1047527 GCF_000455745.1 Alligator sinensis | reverse complement strand
GTCACACTGCTGACTCATGTTCATCTTGGAGTCCACTAGGACTCCAAGATCCCTTTCCACTTCCGTGCCACCCAGCAGGTCATTTTCTAGGCAGTAGGTGTGCTGGACATTTTTCCTCCCTAGGTGCAGCACTTTGCATTTCTCCTTGTTGAACTGCATTCTGTTGTTTTCTGCCCACTTGTCTAACCTGTGCAAGTCTGCTTGCAGCTGTTCCCTGCCCCCCAGTGTGTCCACTTCTTCCCATAGCTTTGTGTCATCTGCAAACTTGGACAGAGTACATTTCATTCCCTCGTCCAAGTCGCTGATGAAGATATTAAAGAGTATCGGTCCAAGGACCGAGCCCTGCGGGACCCCACTGCCCACACCCTTCCAGGTCGAAACCGACCCATCCACCATGACTCTCTGGGTGCGACCCTGCTGCCTCTCTACAACCCCAGTGAGAGACTTGTCGTGCCCCTCACTTAGGAACACTGAGGCAAAGAACTCGTTGAGGAGTTCAGCCTTGTCCCCCCTGTCCGTCACCAATTGCTTCTGCCCATTTAGCAGGGGTCCTATTCCTCCCTGGGCCTTCCTTTTACTCCCTATATATCTAAAAAACAATTTCTTGTCCTTTACTTGGGATGCCATCCTCAGCTCCATGGTAGCTTTGGCCCGTCTAACTGCTTCCCTACAAGTGCGAGCAGAGGAGGTATATTCGTCTTTGGTGATTTCTCCCTGTTTCCACTTTCTATGTGCTCCCCTTTTGGCCCTTAGGCTGCCCTGGATTTCTCTGGTCAGCCAAGGAAGCCTCCTGGCCCCTTTCCCTCTTTTTCCTCGCATCGGGATCGTCTTGCTTTGTGCTCGAAGGATCATTTCCTTAAGGCACAGCCACCCTTCTTGGGCTCCCATCACTTCAAAACTCCTACTCTGCAGTGCGTCCTTGACTAATCGCCTGAGTCCATTGAAATCAGCTTTCCTAAAGTCTAGCACTTTCACCCTACTAGTTACCTTACCCACTCGACTTCCAGGGAGACCCATTTCTTCCTGGGGAAGACAGTGGTGATGAGAGGACTGAAAATCTGGTTTCTAAACAGAAGCTTGCACCTCTGCCTTCACTCCAGAGTAACCCCTGCCATTGCATAGTATTGTGTAATGCAATTTAAAACTGAAATGTGGTACAGCGTATGGGAAGGAAACATTCAGGTGTCTGTTGATCTTGTTAAATAAAAAGGCAGCCCGACAGGCTCAGAAATGAAGCCTGTAGCATGCGTCAGAGTTCTTCTGTGGAACTTTTAGAAATTCATCAAAGAGATCTGGCTGAGTGGCTGACAAGCTTTCAGAACCAGACACTGCTGTACGTCTGCTGCGCCTTTTAATCCAGTCACAGCAGACTGCTTTGTTTTTCCTTCTTCCACTTACTAATGCTTCCTCCTGCACACATACTCCTTTCATACAGACTCCACACCTTGTCTGGAAGGAGCAGTCTTCTGAGAAGGTTTTTTTTATTATTATTATTGTTGTTATTTTAATAATATATAGCTGCCAACTCAAGGGACGGACAAGTTCCATTAATCTGAGTCATGATGAAGAACCTTTTAAAGAGGCCATTATCTGCTCAGGTTGTTTAATCCCTTTGCAGACAGCAGGGAACTGGCGGGAGCTGGGCCTACTTCCATCAGCCTCAGACGTAAGGGAGCAAAATGTAGCTGTCATATCAGATTTTGAAGTCAACCAGTTGTGAAACATTTTCCTCAAAAAATCTGCACTTTTTTTTTAATCTCCAAGTGTCCTGCTTTGAAACAAAGTAACCACTGGAGTCATTGTATTTTACTGTTTAAGGCCAGACTATTCAGAGCTTTAGAGAGATTTTGGAAGCCCATATTAGGATACCTCAAAGGGACCTGCTTTTTGTTGGCTTTAGTAATGGAGAGAAAATGTGGACCAATAATAGTAACAATAAGTGCCAACAGTATGCTAAGTACATGCATGTGCATATACACGTAAAGACAGTCCCTACCATGTGGATCTTCCAGCCCAAGAGGCAACAAATAGAGCAGGATGTAACAAAGGGCTAAGCATTGGACGTGGTATCTGTCTTTGCTAGGTTCTGGGTGAATCACTTACCTCAGTTTCCCCAGTGCTAAACTGGGGATAGTGTTACGACTTCAAAAGGGCATAGCTCCAATTATTTAGTTCATGTTCATGGTATGCTTTGAAGATGCTGATTCGTGTATATACTGTAAATGCTGTAAGAACCGACAAATCCAAAACCAGGGACAGGGGGAAGCTCTGGCAGACCATTTTAAGTTTCCACTTCCCTGAAATAAATCCAGTGACCACAATGTTACCAGTACCCTATTGCTGATCTGGTGAAGGAAAACATTTATCTTTTGTAGCATTTACAAATGAGAGTGCTTTTTTTGGTTCATTATTGTAAGCTCTCTAGGTATTGTTTACACCCCTGAAATAAACAACTCCTAAAGGGTTATGAAATTTTTTTTCCAATTTGAATTTTGATTTTATCTTTCTTGTCTCAAAAACCAGGTGCTTCTGACCTGACGGCATTCAGTGACCCCAGGGTAGGAATTGATCGCCCCTTCTCCACACTTCCTTCAATTTCTGATCCTCGTATGCACTACCCAGGAGCATTCACCTACACCCCAACGCCTGTCAGTTCAGGAATAGGAATCGGTATGTCTGCCATGTCCACTGCCACGAGATACCACACTTATCTCCCTCCTCCCTATCCTGGTTCTTCTCAGGCTCAAGGAAGCCCATTTCAGACCAGCTCGCCTTCTTACCATCTCTATTACGGAACATCAGCAGGGTCATACCAGTTCTCCATGATCTCTGGGGGGGACCGGTCACCCCCACGTATCCACCCTCCATGTACCAATGCTTCCACGGGATCTACGCTCCTCAACCCCAACCTTCCAAACCAAAGCGATGTCGTAGAGGCAGAAGGAAGTCACAGTAACTCCCCTACTAACATGGCTACCACAGCAAGACTAGAGGAAGCAGTATGGCGACCATATTGAATGAATTATAAATAGAGGTGGGCCAGGACTAAAGTGCTTTGTATCTGCTGATACCCATAGGTGTCCCATAAACACTCTTGTTGCCTGTGGGCACTGCAATGTCATTTTCAGAAGCAATTTATCTGGAAGTCAATACTTCATGGGATGTTGCCAGGGTATTAGCTAGTTAGTCTTGGTTAGTGAAGTGATGTCATTCCAAAAAAGTACCCGTTTTCCAGGGCTGAACTTCTGGAAAGGAGGACGTGTAAGTCAGTGGTCTAGAGACAGGGAGGGTTGGTAGGCAGATACCCATTTTGTTACCAGACCAGTGACTTCCAAACACCCCTGGTTTTGGAAGTCTCCAAAGCCCTAAAGAATGCTTCAGTTCACTTCTACATGTAAGACGTAAAATCTAACACAATCTTAGTGAGTTTACGTCATCATATGGACATGTTAGTTATAAGGAAGTATAGGAAGATTCCCAGAGGGAAACTGTGAATGCTTCTGTTTTAGCAATGCTGTGAATGAGAGGTTTTATATCTTGGAATTAAATTTTTTTACCAAGTTGTATATTCCAAAGAGTATGGAAGGGGTTTTTTATTATTTTTTTAGGATGCAACTCATCCTGCTTTGCATCTAATTTGTTTTATTTTTCTTTTGGCACCTTAAACATTGCAAAAAAGATTTAACTTTTTAAAAATCATGCTTTCTTCTTTCTTGCTTTGTCATCTGAAAGAATCAACCCCTTTTCAATGAGGTAATTTAACTATTTTTTTTCTTCTGGACTTTTTTTTAATGCAACGGCTACAGCCTTGGGTCATTTTCAACTACTGTATTATGATGATGAGTTCCTTATATTTATGCTTGATGTTTAGACTTTTCTTATTTGTTGATACTATTATTATTTAAAATATGCTTATATTAAAAAACAGCAAATGCCTTTTTTGGTAGCAGCCAAAGTTAAATTTATCACATTGAAAAAGGCTGGAATAATGATGGGTAATGTGACCTTTGAATTGCATAGAAATATTGTTTACATTTAGCTCCCTTTCACTTTAATCAGCCATTTAGGTGGTTAAAAACCTTTGAAAATCTGGGTCTAACTCCAACTGAAATGATTTAGGCTCCTAAATACCATTGAGGAACAAAGTCTTTGTACCCAATAGAGTATTCTTTCCCTCCCTGCTGTTCTTTCAAGGCCAAGGGTCATTTTTAAGGATCAATAATATGGAAAAGTATGATTTATGAGGTCAGTTCATCTCCCTTCAACTAAACAGCTAGTTAAGACTACATGCTACTATTGAGCCTGCCTGGCCTTCTTATTGATGTCAGCAGGAGCCATCTACTAATTCAAAGATAGAATCTAGCACACAGCTATTATTCCAAGGGTGAAAACTAGGCTCAACTGAAGTCAGTGGAGCTGATTTATGTAGAGCTGAGACTTCACCCAAATTTTGCAGGACAGTAAACTACATATGAACATATTGAAAACTTGATTAATTTAACCCATCATGAGTAAATGGACCTAAAAAGTGCTATCAAACTCAGGTGGAAAACAGAATATCGAGCAAGTCTGATGACTTCACAGCCATAACATTTCCAAAGAAAGAGGAAGAATATCTCAAACAGGAGCACAGAATATCAAATCCTGTAGAACATTTGAAATGCTTTATAATAGTATAGTATAATAGTGTGTTATGGAATTGTCACTGTTGCCCATCATTACAGCACAAACATATCAGATGTCACTGTACATTTTATGGCACTATTTTATTTGGGGGTTTGGTCTGAATACAGCTGTTGTACTACTCAAGAATTACGAACTGCTGATGTTGACATGTGTGCATTCAAAATGATCTGATTGTTATTTAATGTACCTCTTAAATTAGTGAAACACTTTCAGGTCAACTCAGAAGAGTATCTAAAAGCTGGACTTCAGATCAGTGTTTGTTTAAAAAAATTTAAAGGATTCAAATTAGAAAGATCCTTGGCTGCAGGCAGCAAAACAGCTGGACTTATTTAAAACAATTTGTTTTTTAAGTTTGGGGATTTTTTATATTGATTTAGCTTCTTTGTTTTAGGCAGATGCAGTAGCACTTTGGTATAAAAAAGTTACAAATTGAAGAATCTCAGATCAATAAGGTCATTTTCTTGCCGAAAATAGGGAATGTTTCAAATAATTTCAAAATATATGGAAAGTGTTCTCCTTTTCATGCAGTGAAATTACATAAATTTCCCTGTTACATTTGTTCTAAGAACAGACAAAGGGAAGACACTGAAAAAATATTCCTTTAAAAACTTTGCAAGGCATTTTGGAAGTAGGAAGGTTATCCTGAACTTAAATAATCATTTATGTTATGTTTCACTGTCAGTGTCTCTTGTCTTCAGTGACCACCTCCACTGATTAAACTGTAACTCTACATAGAAATAAACCTTTAAATCACATGTAGCCATTCAGGTTAAGTAATCATTTGAACAGAGAGGTAGTTAGCCATGTCTGAAGTCAGGTAGAAGGCAGCATAGATTTGCACCTTATAAACTAATCAAAGTAAGAGAGAGAGAGAGAGTTTGTGAGACACACGCACGTGCACACACACACACACACACTATATATATATATATATATATATAACTTTAGTTATCCTATAAGGTACAAATCTACCCTGCCTTCTAAATCATTTACCAGCGTCTTTTTACTCAGACCTTGTGACTGGCCCACACAAGCATGGCATGGTACAAATATCAGCACAAGATATCAGTGTGAGGAGCAGAGATAACTAGATGCTGCACTGAAGAGCAACGTGCTGCCCATTTGCCCAGTTACTCCTGCTACGAGTGCATAGCTAAACACGTTTTGTTCATGCTGAGGAGTACATTTAAATCTATGTCTCCTCAGCTGTAACTCTTCTTTACCAAAGGCCATTGTCCATCCATTCCCACTCCTTTTATACCTTACATTTTTAAGGCTAAGGGAACATGTATTGCACAACTAGTACCTCTTGGCATGTAGGATTTTGCCTAATGTTTAATCTTTCTTGTGTCAATACATACCTTCCATTTGCACTTGCAGTGACATTTAATCAGTTGAGCTTTCCACTCCCCTGTATGCCCTGTCTAAGAACATGCTGGATCAAGATTACAGTACTATTTGAGATAACCCAGCTTCTGTTGTCAAAAAAAATCTTGAGTATGTCTGTCTGCAGTGTGTGATAGCTGTTGACAAATACCTATGTTTAAAGGATAACCTTTATGGGCATCTTTACATGTACTACAGGGGTGGGGGGGGATGCTTTAATTAGAGTGGGCCTGAGAGTCGCTTTAAGCAAAGCACCTACAGCGTCTCATGTATTCAACATCCCACACTTCAAAATGGCAGAGAGGCGCTTTAAAGCTTGTTCAGTGGGCTTTACTTAAAGTACTCCCATCACGATTTTGAAGCACAGGAACACTGAATATACAAGATGCAGAGGCTGCTGGAGTGCTCTAATTAGCATGCTCCAGCAGACTCAGTTAATTGAGTCTCTGACGCACTGTAATTACACATCTATAGGCACCCTATATTTCCAGCATGGAAGAGCAGATGAGCACTAGAATTAAACTTACATCTTTACATAGCAAAACTGAAATACAGATTATGCATCCACTTTGCTTTATCTATCCTTGTGATTCATTTATTTGACTAGTGTGCATTGTGGTTTTCATACCGTGATTTGGTCAGAAAAGAAATCAAACATCTCTTCTGAGCTCCATGCCCAGGAGTCATGTGCTACTTCTATGGAATTGTCTCAGTCATCTTATGTTTAAAAAGTACACATAGTGGATCCTTGAGGCTGTACAAATGCTCTCGTGTGGGATCTGAAAGCAGTTAACAGGTGAAAGAAGTTTGAGAAAGACATTTCCTATTCATGCATCTATTTCTTAATCCATTTGTATCAGTCCTGTCTGTAAATGAAATGTGGCACAGTTCTGTTCCTCCGCAAGTGGGTCACATAGCTCAGGGTTCTAGTCCCACTAAAGTGAAGATGATTATTTATATTAGCTTCATCCAACCCCAGGATTAAGCCCATGTGTCTTCCTATTACAGAATGCAACCTTGGAGAACTCAGGCTGCCTGACTGCAGCCTAAGAAGTCAAGTTATAATCAGACATCAGTAAACATAGAGCATGACTCTCATTTACACAACAACCTCTTTGCATTGTTCTGTGAATTCACACTTGCTTCAGATAGGCCTGGTCCTGCCTCAAGGACAGGGTTGAACTGGATGACTTCCTGAGGTCCCTTCCAACCCTGCTTTTCCATGGTTAAGGCTCCTGTCACAGTCCTATAGTAAGGTAAAGAGGCTCTCATGTCAAAGAGAATCAGGCACAGAGTTCATTC
>NW_005842161.1:1018556-1040127 GCF_000455745.1 Alligator sinensis | reverse complement strand
ATTCCTGCTACTGAGGATTTCATTTGTAGAATATGTTCAGTAATTCTTTGGAAGAAAAACCAGTGAATTCCTACAATATGATATAGCTGATTTGTGTCCCAAGTTAGCTGTGCCTTTGAAACATTCGCTATTATTTTTTGGATGGCCTTCTGCATTCATTTGCTTGAAGACTCAGAATAAACTGATCCTTTTCTATTTGAGCAAAATACTTTCTTGTTTACCTGCATCGTAACTTTTTTGGTTTGTTTTTTGTTTTGTTTAATATAGCTTGGTCAGTACTGATCACTCAGCGTTTTTTCTCCTTATCATAGAAGGGTTGCATCAACAGATTTAATTGTATTTATGTATGTAAATAGATTTTAAAAGCTCTACAGCAAAATATTGTTAGTGCTTGTAATTACTCTGCATTTTTCTCATTTTTCTGTGTTTTTAATGAACTTATCCTTGTGTTTGCTAAGTACTGTAGTGAAGCTTGTTTCTTTCCAACTTAGTTATTTTAGGCTTCAAGATTAACTACATTTTATTCACCTTTGTAAACAGTTATAGCATGGTCTCTATCAAACACTCTTCACTTTTTGTGATAGGGGAGGAATGAATGTGCACAAAACTGTGGGTTATTTGTGGTATTCTGGATGTGACAGTTGCAACTTAATTTAAAATAGAAATTTTCATTCTGAGAGGACTGGATAGTAAATCTGATAGGATTTCACAGTGGGGAATCAGAGCAGCATCACAGTATATTTGTTCAGCATTTACTGGATATGTTTACAAAACAGATGCTGCAATGTACTGGAATGGTCACATTTTCCTTTGACACTGTCATACTGAGCATTTTCAGAAGGGGAAACTATAAGCTCTGGCAGTTTGAAGTGTTGTTACATTTGTTATTTTTCACAAGAAAATGAGATAGAGAAAATGGAGTAGATTTTTCCCCACTACAAGATATCTCTAGATACCACATTAGAGCAGATACTTGCTGTACCTAAGGAGGGCCAGGTCCAGTGTCCAGTGATACAGGAAAATTCATTATGACTAGCATGCAGAGCAGCTGGACTGCTGCATTAGTTCTAATGGAAACTTTCTTTCTTTCTTTCTTTCTTTGTACCACAGTTTCTTCTGTAAATTCAATATCATAATTAGTGTGAATGACAAATAAAATGTTTGACAAGTACATGCACTGGATGGGCTTCTTCTTTCAATCAGAAGTAAATAACCTTTGATTCCACCAGAGAGAGCATTGGCAATGTACCATTCACAGTTTCAAAAATATATTTTCTTTACAGTTTATGAGACAAATGCTGAAGAGTTTATTCTACTTTTTTCCTTTTATGTTGGATGAAACATCTCCCTCTGGAGACAGCCAGCACAAGGACTGTTATAGAGCATAAGTGGGATTTAAGTGGTACTTAGATCTAGCAATTGAATTATGCCTCTTATTTCTTCATTAAATCAGAGTTTTCCAACATGTCCTGTAACTTCGCTTTTCCCTCTTAATCCTTTCTTCAGTATAGGGCATTTTACAAGATGGATTAGCATTTCTTTTTCTTTAACACATAAGGATTTTCTAAGCAAAAGACTAGTTTTAATACAACATCAGTGTAAGGGTACCAAGCAGTCAGTATCAGAAACAGCAGAGCTAAAACCAAAAATCCAATTTTAAAGCTTCTGCACCGGGGTGGGGCACACACACATATATGGTAAAATTTGTTTCTATGGCTTTATATTTGTCAATAAATATATTATGTAACATAAATTGAAACTGTTACATATCCTGCTATACAAAAAGATATATACTAAATAAGATCTGAGTTTGCTTATTGTTCTCAATTACAACCAAGACAATATACAAAAGAACTCTGTTCTAGTGTGCACTATCTTGCTGTATAGATTTGCTGGGTAGATTTGCACCTTATAGTGTAACAAAAGAGTGTGTGTGTGTGTGTGTGTGTGTACATATATATACACACACACACATATATATATAGCACATGCTTCCGTGAGCTGTAGCTGACTTCACCAGATACTGTGAAAGGGCATGCACAAAGCAGTGTATATCTTGCTATATACTGAGCAATTCTTTGAATGATGATTTATGTAAAATTCTGGTCAGGAACTAAGAGGCAACCGTTTTTGAATACCAGATAGTTAGACTCTCCCTTCAGGGCCACACAGTGACTATACAAACCACACTTTGGACAGAACTGAGCTCTCTGCAACCTTCTTGTGACATACTTATCTGATAGAATCACTGGGAATTCAGTTCAGTGTGACACAGCGGCATTTCTCCCAGCCCAGTCATGTGTCATTCCCAAAATTGTACCACTGACATTTTAACCAAATTTCTCCCTGAACATGTGAAATACTAAGTGTACTTACAGGGAGGTGAATCATGTACTGGTGCTGTCTAATCAGAGGTGTAACTTGCTAGTACCTCACCTGGGGCAGGAGCAGCAGCTGGAGGTCCACAGATGTGTTTTGGGGGAGATATGTCACCTCCTCTCTTGCCACTGGCATCTGCCAGGCAGCCATTTAAACACTGATTTTTCAGCAAGGAGATGACCCCTGCTCCCACAACAGCTCCTGCACTGTGTACTGCTGCTGATACTATCCTCCCTGCTTCCAGAGCCAGAAGCATGGCAGGGAAGGTGTATGTGTGTCAGGGGGAGAGGAAAGATGGAGACAGGAGGGCGAGGTGCCCCCATAACTCCATTCCAACAAGCTTTCCTCTCCCTGACTTAGGCAGCACCCAGGACTTATTCCCCACACACCCACCCATTGTTACACTATTGTATCTAATCATTTGTTTCCTCACTTACATGCAGCAAGAAGGGATGCAACAAAGACCATTTATCATACAACATTTTATCAAGAACGCCTCAGTGGAAATATTTATACTTAGTTCATGAACATGCTCCAATGAATAAAAGACACTGGAGTTCTCAACTTGTGTAGGTTGATAGGAAGCTAATGAGACTGTTCTTGGAAGCAAAGAAAAGGCAGCCCACAGCTCTCCACCATAATGCATTTGGTGATAGGTTCCACTTTGAAGATAACGGCAGACTTCTTTCCCTGCAGTAGCACAAAGGATGAGAGTGTTGATTGGAATAAAAACAGCTTGGGCAAAATTCAGCATCAGCTGGTGGGGGTGAAAGAGGAAAGACTCCGTCAAAACAGCAGGTTAGAGGAACACTTGGATTGGATGGTTTAGACAGGGGAGATCCTGCCCAGAGCAAGGTGTCGGACTACATGACCTCGCAAGGTCCCTGCCAGCCCTATGTTTAATTCTACAAGCCTATGAGAACAGCGCACCCCATGGCGTGTGCGGCGGTGATGATATCACCAGGCACAGGTCACAGGGGTACAGTGACAGCAGCTTTCCACTCCATGCAGGTGGGAAGAGCTATCTTAGCCCCCTGCTGCCAGCCCACTCACATGCCTTCCAAAGTGGAACTAGGGAGGATTCTGAGGAGCTGCCTTCAGCCTGAATCTGCCAGCTGGGAGAATGAGAAAAGGTAAGAGCTTCAAAAGCAGGTATTGCTCCAGAAAAATCAACTGATGCTGCTCCCTTGTAGCTCCTGGTGACTTCCAATTCCCTTGTTTGGGCAGTAGAGAAAGATCAGCTTCATCCGTGACCTCTGGGCCTTTGTGAAGAGGAAGGATAGAAGATAGAGGACAGATGTGGCTGTTTGCAAGGGAAAGGATAGGGAGGATTTAAATTGGTATTGGATTTTGTTAAGTCTCATGACTTCTAAAAATCAAGCTTGTTGTTAAGGATAGTTTCTTATTTTGTATGTCAAACCAGGTTTTCAGTTTAATTCACACAGTGGGAAAACGTTAGGGCTATGCAGCTTCAGTCCCTGATCAATTCGGCAAAGATTCGGTCCAATTCAGCAGCCAAATCTCCCAATCTGAAATTAATCAGGAGACCCTTTAATCTCTACAATCAAATCAGAACCCTCCAAATCGATTCAGAGCGATTCAGAAAGATTCAGCAATTTGGACATAGACACGGGTTTAAATGTTTTGTCTATCTACCTGTAGGTAGCAGGCAGCTTGTAAATGCTGCAATGCTGGGGTGGTTGGAGCATCCCACAGGAGCGCGGGGGACTCCCCAGTGTGCTTGGCTGCAGACCTGGAAGCGGACCAGAAGCACTTCCAGTCCACTTCCGAGTCCGCCTGCGGGTGATTGCTGAGCCGGGGTGGGGGGGGGTGCAGGGGGCCTCCCAGCACGCTTCCAGGTTCACCACCAAAAATGCAGAGGGCCCAGAAAATGCTGGTGGTCCCAGCCCCACTTCCTGTGGGACACTCCATCCACCCCACCATCATAGCATTCACAAGCCATGCCTGGTACTTCGAGATATGTAGAAAAAACATATAAAGCTGTGTCTGTGTCTGAATTGCTAATTCTCCAAATCAGCATCGATTCTTCAGATTCGGATACAGCCAGATCAAATTAGAACAGTAATCTGAATCAATGAATTGAACCACTATCCCTGTTTCGGGCCAAATCCAAATTGAATAGAGCCTGTTTTGCACACCCCTAGAAAACATCCTTACCAATACAGATAAAATCCATTAAACTGTCAACCCGGGGTGGGGGGAATTACATGAGAACAGAGATGTGCCACATTTTGGTTGCATGTTGATCACGTGACATTCTTGCAGGTTGGCAGGTTTGAATGCTGAGGTTAATGTTATGGATAGTTTGAGCCCGGCAATCATGTTACAGCCCTTCTTTTGAGCAGAACAGAAGCATCACCAGACAGAAAGCATGCTATAACTATAGCTTGTGTTGGTGCAGGCTTAACAATAAACTCAGGAATGTTTCTTTGTATAGGGAGGGTCTGACATTTTTTGATCCTATCAATAGTGTCATTTCCACCATGTTAGGAAAGCTAGTTATAATACTGTGATTTCTTGACACAACTAAGGGTTTATTCAGTCTGGCAGTGTAAATAGGCCAAGACTGTGTTTTAAACTGGAGCCCATATTGTAATACAACTGCAGGCTTTTACAGAGCTGGGAAATGTCTAGAGAACACACCCAAAATGAGTGTTTATCTCTCCTTTTCTGCTTGACAATACCATGTTCACTCTTTAACCCAGCCAGGGGACTAACAGTGTCTTTGGGATCCCCAGTAGAGAAGAAATTCTGATGTAGACAGGAACTTGCTAAAAAAAATACTTGAGTTACAGCTCATCTCAAACTACTAGAAATCTTGCAGGACTGCTTTGAGTGGGAGGGAGGAGGGCTATAGATAAAAGCATGTTTAACCCCAAGGAGAAGAAAATAAAAGCTGAGAACCTATAGGTCTTCATTGGAATGTCTAGCTACTGAATTAGGGAGCTTGTTTTCTGGTTTTAAGTTACTGGGACACCTACAAGTCTCCCAGACTGCATTAGTCAGCACGAGTCACTGTCTGGGAATTGTTTGGGTTTTCAAGAGGAGGATAAAACAATTTAGAAAGAAAATCTAATACACAGATTTAAAATATAACTCGCTCTCGCTGCAGGGGAGGGGAGTAGGTTTGGTTTTAGGGCTTCGTAGGACATGGTGTCATAGAAATTAGATATGAAGAAGTTCCATCAAGTCATATAGTCCATCTCTGCCAATGCAGGATTGTTTTCTATGGCATATTTAAAAGCATTTCTATCCAATATGGACATAAGGAAAAACTTCTTTACTGTCTGAGCCCCCAAGGCCTGGAATAGACTTCCTCCAGAGGTGGTGCAAGCACCTGCTCTGGACATTTTCGAGAAACATTTTAATGCTTTTTTTTTTGCTGGAATCCTTTGACCCTAGCTGACTGCCTGCCCTTTGGGCAGGGAGCCGGACCCGATGATTGTATGAGGTCTCTGTCTATGAAATCTATGAAATAATATAGTTTGAAAAGCCCAAAGAGTGGGAGCATCTTTTGAAGTTTATATGTATAACCTTATATTTATTTATCTGCTTATTCAACACTACTGTTGTGCTTGATACCTGACTGACAGAAAGGCTGGAAGGCACCTACATAATCTGCACAATTTTGCGTACAATGATTCAAATAGGACTTCTGGGAACTTTCTCATACTCAGCGTGCTGTTATACAGAAACTTAAGACTTCAGCATGAACCTTAAAAACTGTGTGTATTGGCTAAGCAGTTACCTTCTAGGCATGCGCAGCCCAGGCTACCTCCCTACTGAATGCCACAGAAATCATGATTAAATTATAGAAGGAAACTCTCTTCTGTTTGGGGGAGCAAAATATGCCATATATACCCACTTAAGGCCTTCTCTGAGGGCTAAATGCAGATTAGTTTTGTCCTTCTGCATGAGATGAATTTTTGTTCCTGTGTAAGGGTTGATTGCAAAGCTTCCTAAACTGGACAAACCTCATACAATTTTCAGTGGAACAATGAAATTCCTAATTGAGAAGACATTGCCAAGTTTCACCTTCCTCCACTGGGCAGTTGGGTTGAAGGATTGTTTCAAAGAATGTGACAGGAATGTTTTTGTAATGAGAAAGAAATTTACCCCCCTCCTTATTCTCATCTACAGAAATGGTGGGCGTCTCTTAGTTAAAAAAATACATGCTAAATACTTTCCATGCACGTGCAAACTGAGCCTAAATATTTCAGCCCCACAGGTGGAACTTTGGGACACTTATCAGTGGAGCTGGTCACAAGCCAGCATCTCCCGTCCATGAAACGTATGACTCCAGACAGGCTGGGAAGATGTCTTTTTTCAGGACAAATAGTAACATTTTAAAAATTCCCTACAGAGGGGGAAATCTGATGATAGCTGAAATGTTTCATTTTGAAACAAAATTGAGCAGAGGAGCCAACACTCCCAGCTTAGCTGCAGCTGCCAGGGTTTCCAGGCTCCCAGGTCAGTGTCAGTCGGGCTGCATTCTCCAGAACCAGGAAGCCCAGACTCCACAGCTGCCCCGAAGTGAGCTGGCAAGAAACTAAGCCAGGCCTGCATTTTACTGGAAGCTTGTCACAACAGATTCATTTGCGTAATACATTTTAACTTCGATGATTTTAGCTTTTTCTGATGAGAACCTGTTTCACCAGGAAAATCCCAGCCAGCTGTAGATACAAGTGCCTGAAAACAGTGACTTTGACAACCATAGCTATGGGTGTTGGTCACTGAAATTGTGTGGGTTAGCCCCAGAAGACCTCCAGCACTGAAACAAATAGCCTCACTGGCAGATCAGTGGTGGGAGATGATATCTCAATGGTTTGTAAGAGACCGTAAGCTAGAAGGGCACAGGCCATAACCATCATTTCCCTTTTTTCAGCTTAGAGGCTTCTCCACGGGCACCTAGCATTGCACTGGTATGTCTCCTTGCGGAGTTTTGTCTGACTCTTGCTTACCCTAATGTAAAATGCGATTACTCCACAGGTTTCTGCCCCTTGCACCAAATACGTTTTTCCTCCTTATGTTTGATTAGCTTGAAATTTTCCTAAGATGAATCTCAGTGCAATTTAACACAAAGCAGTGGGACAGGGAAATGAGAGAGTGGAGGAGACTGAGAAGGAAGGAAAGACAAGAAAAAACAACAGAGAAAAGCAATGACATATGGAAGGTGAATGTTCTCCATAAATGCTGAGGATGACAGTGTTTTGGACAATCTAGTTATGTTTGCTTTCTGTCTCTATTACTTCCTGTTTCTAAGCAGGTGACTAACTTGTGTCTCTTCAGTACATGCCTATCATATTCTGCCCTTAGGCTAAAAGTTTGTCGAGGCCTTACATTACCATAAGCATAATTATGTAGCCTGGGTACACCCAGGGGTGTTCTCTGTCTGCAGTTGGAGAGGATGGGGTGGTCAGGTGAGACTGCTGTGAGAAGGGTATGCCTTTGGAGAGCAATTCCCTCTTTTTTCTATAGAGCCAGGCCAGGGCAAAGCAAGTAATTATATACAACTTTATTATTATTTACCCAAATTCTTAAATAAAAGAATAACTATGAATATACAATTCAATATGAATATTTACAAATCTATAGAGGTCATAAATGAATAAATCTATACAATAGCCACAGATAAATATACTTAGACAATCAAACACAGATATCTACCAATAAATTTACACATCAACTGGATAACACAACACAAATCACATTAACATCATAACAACATTGATTGAGATAGATATATAGATATATATAGATATATATATATATATATATATAAAAAACTATCTTTACAATATAACTGCTTACCACATGCAAGGAGCAAGTCTTCCCTCCTTTTCCCCACATACCCTATTGGCAGCGACTCTTCAGTGTTCCCTTAGAGTGGAGATCCTGGGACCTCCCCTCTTTCCAGGGGTGAAACATAGGTGGTGCACATGCACCCCCTGAGCGTGGCACTGCACCCCCTACAAAAAGGCGCTGCCAACACTGTTGGCGGCACCTGCGGGCGGTCACCACTTGCCACCCCACTGCCGATACCGCCAGCTGCATCTGCGGGTGGTCTGTGATCCCTGCTGGCTGCCATCGACACTGCGGGCAGTTGCCAACCCTTGATTGGTGCTCGCCACCCCCGCCCCCACCACCAACAGCGCCAGCAGCATCTGCAGGAGCTTCCCCACTTACCGCTGCCATGCTCCCACCACCGCCGTGCCCCCCCAGACCCTGGGGGCACAAGTCATTCATGCCTCTTCTGCAGGGGGGGAAAAGGGACTTGCTCCCCAGGTACTCACGGGTCCAAGGATCTGGCTGGGAGGGGTCTCCTGGAGTCATGGGAGCCTTGTTGTGCTACCCTGGACCCCCCTGCCTTTTGTCCTCCATTGGGGCTCAGACTGCCTCATGTGGGTCCCGAGCCCCGGCTTTTGCCTTCTGCCTTTCATTGGGGCTCAGGCCACCTTGTGCAGGTCCCAAAACCTGGACCCCGAGACTCCCTTTGCACCCCACTGGTGCCTCCTGGGTGCCTGGCCTCATACTGGGGAAGGAGTTGCAAACCCAAGCAGCCTGGCACCGCAACCAGGGTTTGGGACCAGGGTTCTCGGTCACATGCCAAGATCGACTGACCCAAGCCACCACAGGCAGCTCTGGGGTGGTATGATGGCCCTGTGCACCGCTGTGTGCATTGAGTGGAGCTCGAGCAGGCTCTCCCTGCTCCCAGGGCTGAGGCTCCAGCAGTAGCTCTGGCAGTGGCACCTTCATGAGCCTCAGGCTATTGCCCACTGGGGCAGCTCTCCTCAGCTTTTCTCGGCTCCACTCTTCTTGAGTCCCTCATCGCATCTCCCCACCGTGCTAAGCGTGCTCTCCTTTTATACACTTCAGGGGCTCTGCCCTGAAGTCTGGCAGACCTGCTGTGCTGCAGTTCACAATCAGGTTGGGGAGCTCCTCTCCCCCTCTCCTTGGGAAAAGGGTGGCGCCCACTTTTCCCAGCTTGTTTCTGATTGGTGGATTGGCTCCACCAATCAGAAGTGAGAATTCTTGAGACCCAGGACACATTGGAGCTCAGTTGGGTAAGTCTGTCACAATTATACTAAACAGCTAAGGTCATACCAAACTTTAACTCTGTGAACCATGCAGAGTGATTGGAGTAAGGTGAAGGCTGATCATTCATTTATTCATATTCTCTTTCTGGAGACGGTGGGTGTCTCTAGCCTTCATTGCTTTAGGTCCTATTGCAACGATGAGGCAGGGATGCAATTGCAATGAGACAGGAATGGAAAGAGAGGCTTCTCTGAGATCCTCTGATATTTCTTAAGCCCTGTTTATTGTGATAATCATATAGCACATTTAGGGTTTAATCTTGTTCACTTTCCATGGGTGGTTCATTGCCCTTAGAGCGCACAGAGGTTGAAATCAGGCAGAAGGTATGGCAGTGTGGCACCTTAGGGCCTTGTTACATGATAATTTTAGGCAGCTTCTGGAGCTCATAACCCCTGGACTGGCTGCACATTAACATGTTTTAAATGGCTTAAAGCACTTGTTATTCAGCTTAAAGTTATACCACTCCAGGGCAGGCTTATTTCTAATATGGCTAATTTTGCTCCTGTCCCATTAAGGTGTGGCCACTTCACATCTCTGAATGTAGTGGGCCCTCCTGAGTCAGGGTGAGTGGGGACATTAGGGTGCAGCAGGGCTGGGTATTGTGCCTCACCCCCTGGGCACCTCAAGCAGAGCAAGTGCTACAGCCCTAGAGCACCCATCGGCCATAGTGCCTCCCGCTGCCACTAGGACTGGCTCTGCTTCTGCCTGGCAGAGCAAGTCAGTGCCAGAGGCAGCGAGAGGCACTGCCCCCCATCAGACCAGCTTGCTCTGCCTAAGAGGAGCAGAGATGGTCCTGCCCATAGCTCCTAGTCCTGCCTCTACTCACCAAGCCTCTAGTGGCAAGTCACAGCTGTGCAGGTAAGGGACAGTCAGAGATTTTTTTTTCAACGTAAAGTGTGACTGCTCCACTAAGCCAAACAGCACTAAGTTGATTAACATTTGTGGACTTTCAGAACAAGTTGGAACAAGGCCTTAGATACTAACTGGTTCAGAGCAGTATGGGCTTTCCTAGACAATGACCTACTTCTTCCAATGTTGCCTGGCTTCAAAAAGTGGTTGTTTTTATGAGTTACATGAGTCATAGTTTCATAGTTAATTTCATAGTTTCTAGGGTCGGAAGGGACCTGAACAGAGCATCAAGTCCAACCCCCTGCCATGGGCAGGAACAAGTGTTGGGATCATAATACCAGGTATCTATCCAACCTCCTCTTGAGCACAACCTCCCTTGGGAGCCCATTTCAGAGCCTGGCAGCCCTAACTGTAAAGTAATGCCTTCTGATATCAAGCCTGAACCTGATCTCAATCAATTTGTTGCCATTACTCCTTGTTATCCCAAGTGGTGCCTGGGGGAACAGAGCCTCACCTATTTTCCGCTGGTCCGCCCTGATGAGTTTATAGATGGCCACCAGATCCCCTCTTGGTCTCCTCTTGTGGAGGCTGAATAGATTCAGGCCCTTTAGTCTATCTTTGTAGGGCCTGGCCTACTGCCCCCTGACCATGAGGGTGGCCCTCCTCTGGACCTTCTCAAGGTTAGCCACATCCCTCTTGAAGTGTGGTGCCCAGAACTGGATGCAGTACTCCAACTGTGGCCTGAGCAGTGCTGCATAGAGGGGAAGGATCACCTCCCTGGACCTGCTTGTGATGCATCTGTAGATGCATGACAAGGTGCAGTTAGCCTTACTGACCGCTTCCTCGCATTGGCTGCTTATGTCCATCCTGGAGTCAACAATGACTCCAAGATCCCTTTCAGCCACTGTGTTTTGAGAAGGGTGTTCCCCAGCCTATAGGTGTGTTGCAGCTTCCTTCTCCCTAGATGCAGCACCTTGCACTTGTCTGTGTTGAATTCCATCCTATTTTCATCTGCCCACCTCTGTAACCTGTCTAGATCTAGTTGGATTCTGTCCCTCCCCTCCAGTGTGCTCACTTTTCCCCACATCTTTGTGTCATCAGCAAATTTGAACAATGTGCTTTCCATGCCCACCTCCAAGTCACTGATAAAGATGTTGAATAGCACATGCCTGAGGACCAAGCCTGGGGAACTCCACTGCCCACAACCCTCCAGGTCGAAAACAACCTGTCTACCACCACTCTCTGGGTACAACCATCGAGCCATTTTGCCACCCATCTGACTGTAGGCATCAATGCTGCAGTCGCCTAGGTTTTTTTTCCTGAGAATGGGATGAGAAACAGTGTCAAAGGCCTTCTTGAAGTCCAGGTAGATGACATCCACCTTAACACCCACACCTAAGGACTTTGTGACCTGGTTGTAAAAAGAAACAAGGTTAGTCAGGCAGGATCTGCCCGCAGTGAACCCATGTTGGTTGCTCCTGAGCATTACCTCCCATGCTGGGCCCCCGCAGATGTGCTCCTTGATAATTTTCTCAAAGGTTTTCCTAAGGACCGAGGTGAGACTAACTGGCCTATAATTGCCGGGGTCCTCCTTTCTCCCCTTCTTGTAAATGGGGACCACGTTGGCCCCTTTCCAGTCCTCTAGGACCTGGTCAGAGCACCACAAGCACTCATACAGCCATGCCAGGTGCCCTGCTATGACCTCCACCAATTCCCTCAGTACCCTCGGATGAAGAGCATCCAGACCTGCTGATTTATATACGTCCAGCCCCTCCAAGGGTTCCCTAACTAGATTGTCCCTGAGCCTAGGCATGGCATCGTGTCCCCTTAGCCTGTCCATAATCCTAGTGTGGGAGTTGTCCTGGTCCCTGCTTAGAAATATGGAGACAAAGAACTCGTTGAAGAGATCAGCTTTTTCCTTTGCTGCAATCACCAAATTGCCATGCCTGTCCTGTAGGGGCCCCACATTACCTGGTGCCTTCTTCTTACTCCCTATGTATTTGAAAAAGGACTTTTTGTTATCCTTAATTCTCGTTGCCAGCCCTAGTTCCATCTCTGCCTTGGCCTTCCTAACTGCCTCCCTGCAATCACGAGCAACGGAGGTGTAATCCTCCTTGGTAATTGCCCCTTGCTTCCACTGATTGTATGCCACCTCTTTTGCCCTCAGGCACTCCTGGATGCCTTTACTGAGCCTAGGAGACTTTTTAGCACTCTTGCCCACTTTGGTTCACATTGAGACTGACTCCCTCTGAGCCTGGAGGATTGTCTCCTTAAGGAACAACCACTCACATCCTGGCCTCACATCTCATTGAATCTCCAAGTCCCCAATGTCTCTCTTACTAATCTCCTTAGCTCATTGAAGTCAGCCCTCATGAAGTCAAAGACTTTTGCCTTATTGCTTGCTTCCACCACCCTGCGCCGAATAGTAAATTCCAGCAGACATGGTCACTAACGCCTAAGTAGTCGAGGACCCGCAGATCCCTCACCAGGTCATTGCCTGTGGCAAGGACCAAGTCCAGCAAGGCATTTCCTCTGGTGGGATTATGTACCTCCTGGGTTAGGGGAAGGTCCAGTATGCAGGTTAAAAACCTATGTAAGCATTCAGACCTGACTGACTGATCCTCCCAGCAGATGTCTGGATAGTTTAGGTCACCCATGACAACCGCATCCCTTGTCCTTACAGCCACTGAGAGCTGACTTGAAGATTCCAGGTCCAGCTCGTCCCCCTGGTGAGGCGGTCTGTAGTAGACGCCCACTATCAAGTCCCTTTCCCCACGACCCCCTTACATTCTTACCCAGAGCACCTCAGTTTGCCCCTCTTCTGAACCCATCCTGATCATCCAGGACATGTACTGCTCTTTAACATAGAGTGCTACCACCTTTTCTCCCTACTCTTATCTCATCTATACAACCTATAGCCCTTGATGTCTACTGCTCAGTCATGGGTAGAATCCCACCAGGTTTCTACAAGCCCATCCAGGTCTGGGTTTTTGCTAGCTAGCAGGAAGGTGAGTTCCTCCTTCTTATTCCCCATTCTTCTAGCATTTGTGTAGAGGCAATTGAGACCTCCTAGGGGTATTTGTGCTGCCCTCTTTTTCCCAAGCTTGCTCAGGCCCTTGCCACTTACCTGGGTTGTTCCTGCTCACATCACCTAGCTTGACATCGAAGTGTCCTCCTATACCTCTGCATCCCCATCCCAGCCAGTTTGGGCCTGTTGCTTTTTTAGGTTAAGTCTTTCCAAAACTTTAAACAAAAATATTCTCCCTGCATCCTTTACTTTCTCTCTACTTCATTTTGGAAAGAGGAAGCAGTTTCAGGGCGGGGGGGGAAGAAATGGAGGCTTTTCTGAATCGTTGTCTAGGTACCATTATGATAACAGTATCTGACAGTAAGTTATTCCTTGTTGCACACAGAAAATAAAATAGAGTAGAAAACTCCTACATTCTTTTTTAATAATTCTGATAAAACAAACAGATCAGCATGATTACTGCAAAACTGTTCATATATAGCCTCCTTTATGATTGTGCAAGTCCTTGTATTGGGTGTCAGGATTAGGCCTGTAAAGCACCATGTTTGTCCATTGTTTCACAGTCCCTAAGCACTATATGATTCAATATTCTTAGTCACTGACAAATGCTTATCACCAGAAATAGGCATAAATCTAGGCAAGTCACTTCACTCTCCAGGCCTCATTCTCCCCATGAAAAGAGCTAAAGAGCTGGATATAATTATTATTGTCTGCAGCTTCAGAGCATGCCAGTACAATCTTCTTCACTGCTGGTAAAGAAGGCTTCATTGGGTAGGAAGTCGGCTGACTGAACAGAAAAGAATCTCTCTTTTTATCCTTTCTCCATTGCTCTAATAACCTTGACCTCTTGCTTTAGACCTTGCTTGTGTTGTTTTGGTTTAGTAACTGTCCTGGTTTATTGACTTCTTCCAGCATGTGTCTCCTTTCTCCCCACCTTCCACAGGTATTTGGCTTAGGTACCAAACAGCCGATTCCAATCTTCCTGGGCAATGATTGATTCTGGTTACGGAGAGGAAAGAGACATTATTCTCTGCTTTTGAGTAGAAGGTTTCACTAGATATTGTGTAACTTCTAGGACCTCAAGCCTGAGGAATTAAAAGGTTTAGGCATTACCCAAAACCCCCTACCCAGCTTCAGCCAATCAGAGTAGGCTTAGAGCAGGGCAAGCCAAACAGTGTCATGCATGCCACAAATAGCATGGGAAGCCTGTGTGTGGCCTGCAGCAGTTCAGGAAGGGTACAGGCAGCATAGTCGCAGCTAGGACAGGAATCAGAAAGCAGAGCAGCAGATCAGGCAGGGAGCATAGGGCAAGAAACAGAGAGCAAAGCAGCCGATTAGTCAGGCAAGGGGATCAGTGACAGTCAGGGAGGGTTTGGGACTAGTTTGTGGCACACCTGCCAGAAAGGTTACCCACCAGTGGTCTAGAACAAACATATCTTCTGTGACCCCGAGACTGCTACTGAGAAACAACTTGACCCGCTCATGCTCTGTATGTCCTATGTGCTGAAAAAGTAGCACATGGTAATCAGTAGAGGGGGTGTCAGACATGCCCAGTGTTGCTCTAGGGGGACAATAGCTGAGACGAAGATCTTGACAGGGCCCCTAGGCTGTAACTGTGGCTGTAACCGGGAATCGGAGTCTCCTGTTACTTGAAGGGGAGAGTGCACTACGCCAGGCTTGCTGCATGGGCTGGCAACTGGGCAAAGGCCAGCTGCTAGAAAGCAAGCAGACCAGAAACAGGGCCATCCTTGGGGAGGCAAATCAAGGCAACTGCCCCAGACCTTGTGCTTTGGGGGGCCCCACAGAGCTGGGCAGAGCAGCCATGGCGAGTCTGCGCTGCCACCAGCTTCACATCTGGCTGCTTGGCACCCCCCGCCACGAATCCACCACTGGCTTCCCTGTGTCCAGGGGTGGGGCCCCGCACAGGCTGGTTTTCCCTGGGCCCTGCACCCTGCTTGGGTCACCTCTGGCTGGGGCCAAAGTCCCAGAGTGCTGGATAAGTTTGGCCAAGGCTGGGAGGGTTTAAGCCACAGGTAGTGAGGTTAAAGCCAAGGAAAGGCTGAAGCTGAAACAGGCTTTGGCTGAGGAGGCTAAAGCCTGGTGCAAAGGGCTGAAGCCCAAGGGGGGCAGAAGCCAAACTCAGGCCAGGAGCCCAGGAAAAGATGACAGCCTTGGTAGGGCCAGTGAGTAAAGTGTGTGATGGACAGGGCCAGAAAGCCCAGTGAATTAACCCAAAGTAACACCTGTGAGGCATGGGGGAGGCAGGGGGCTATGATTACTGCCTATAAAGCGACTTGTGCCCCAAGGCAGGGATAGGGCCAGGAGGGCCACAGTTTTTTTGCCTGAAGGGTAGGATGAGTGCCAGCTAGGCACAAGAGGTTCTAGCCAGCTGAGATGAACTCAGGCTTGCTCTGGGACCCTGGGGCAGCCTCCCTAAGTACTATAGTATCCACCTAGGTGTGGCAGATGAGATAGAAAAGGGAGGATATGCTGAGGAGTCAGGGTGGGGCAGGAGTAGCTTGGCCACCACAGGGTGCCATGCCTATCTTCAGGGCTGGCCATCCTACACTGACCACACGACAGGTTTTTTTCCATGATATGGCACTAGGTTGTTTCTCAGCAACAGTCCCAGCTGGATCTACCCCCCCAAATTTAAGCATTTTATTTTAGCTTAGCTCTTCATAGAGAGGAGATGAATCCTATACTTGTATGTATGATACAACCTGGCAGAGGCCTTCCTGATGGGGGAGAGAACAGAGTTCAGCTTCTGTCTCCTGCAGCTTTGTCAATGGGCCAACCTGTGTGAGTAGCTGAGCTCCTCGCTAAGGGCCTAACTCTATGGACTCTCTGAGAAAACTCCCTGGCTAGGGTCAGAAGTTGCACATAAACTGGTTTAAGTTAAACCTGTAACAAAACAGAGGCTCAGAGCACATAAACCAGTTTCAGCCATTTTGAAACTGGTTTAAGATGAGCCTGGTTGAATGTAGTATCAGACTTAATTGATTTGGGTCAAAACAGTTTAGTTCAAAACTTCCTAGTTCAAATTAAATCACAGTCCTGCAGCATACTTTCCAGCCCTGAGCTGGGCTATGGTGTCTGCTCCAGAGAGCAGGGCTCGCCCTGCCTCTCTCTTCCCTAGCTGTAGCAGTGAGGGCTGGCTGACAAGGAGAGGGGGGAGGTAAGCCTGGGGAGGCAGCCCTGTGTGCAGGGGGCTATGGCTGGGGCTAGGGTTGTCCCCCACCTCCAGGCAAACTCTGGCTGGTGTTTGGGGTCTGGGCCAGGAAGGGGGATTAATCACCCTTTCTCCCACTCAAACTTACTGCTGGCTCTAGCTGTGGACGGCAAATCCCAGAGGCACCTGGAAGCAAGAAGAGGAAGTGATGAGCAACCCTGCAGAGTCCTGATGCTGTAATTCTGGACTGCAAATCCCAGAGACCTCAGGGGCAGCAGGAAGAGGAAGTGAACACACAGCCAGAGAGCCTCCTGATTTCTGGCCTGAGCCACTGCAGATATGTGACTGCATTTCCTGAATCAAAGGTAAATGTCTGTTCACTTCTGTTTCAATTTTGTCTGTGCAGTTTAGACTAACTGCAAAGACTGAATTGATTCAGCCTTAGGCTTTTTGACTGTCTATACTTAGCCCCATTGATTAAATGGGCTTTGGATCAGGCTTAATGGGACCCTGGGACTCCCACTTCAGAGTCAAAGATGAGAGAGAGAAATAGGAAGCTGGGAAAAAAGAGAACCTGCAGGTTTTCTAAAGCAGCTAGAGAAGATAAAGGAAACAGAGGATGCTATCCAGAAAAAGATGGACAATACTAAGGGCAGAAAAGACACAAAACATAGAAACCAGAGGCAATGGACAAGAGAGAATAGAGAATGAAGGGAGACAGCCCCAGCCTGGGAAATAATGATGTAAGGAAAGTGGAGCAAGAATATTGTTCTGGACTTGAATGACTGCATTCTGCCCTTAGAAGCACTGAAAACCACCTGAGTTGTCTGAATTCAGTAGGATCCCAGCATGTGCACCTGAGGAGAAAATTTATTGTGCACACAGACTGAACACAGTGGAGTAACACAGGCCTCTTGAAGCAATGTTCTTTCTTCTACTTATTGTTTCTTCTGGCAGCAATTTACACTTTGTAGATCTCTTGTGGTTGTCACTGTCTCTCTCTCTCTCTACCTGAAATACTTATTAACATGGCTAACTTTAGGATGGGCTGTACAGTGCCAGTTTGGATTCCAGATGTTGATGTCACTCCTTTGTCTCCTCTCTGGTCTCATTCTTTTATCCTGTTCTGAACTCAGCTCTTGTAGCCCAAATTGGAAAGGTATTTAGACCTTTTATTTAAATAGGTTGTAACACTGGGCACTTGTAAATCTGGGCTTTAAACTAGCAATACCCTTAACTCAGCTGAGTAGCTAGGGCTTGTACCAGTAGAGGGCAGTCACTGCTTATTTTGGGAGTCATTTCCCACCAGATGAAAGAGCCGCTTGGTTAGTACAACTGAGTTGTTAATTCACAGAAATCTATAGTAAATTCTGGTTAATTTACCTATGGAATAGCGACTCTGGTTTATTTCACCATTATCCTATTTTCCTGCTGGCCACCTCTTCTCTCCAATTAACGCATCATTATTTGCATTTCCTCAGGGAGTGGCATATTAACCAGTGCTTACTATATAGCATACTAACATGATTAAACGGTATGCAATGCATATTTCGAAGCTGGGAATTACAGAGTTCAGAAAGCTCAATGCAATTGTACTTGTATGCCTGCGTGGAGAAAGAAGTCCAGATGTATGTAATGTATTGTGCTATCACCTGCCACAATTTGATGTGCTGACAAATCCCAGGTGGCTACCCTTTGCGATCCTATAGTTTCTTTTTTCCCTTCTTATCACCACTGTTGAAGTGCTGCCCTGGGGGAACTTATTGCTCAACTATAAATGTAAATATTTAACAGGCTGTTGCTCCTACGACTGGATCACCCTATGATGAGTTTTCTGGTTCAGGCATTAGTCTGCAATTCAAGAAACCTACATTCTATTTCCAGTTCTGCTATGACCTTGGACAAATTGTTCAGCCTCTTTCTGTGCCTCAGATCCTCAGCTATGAAATGGGAATAACAATACAGCTCTCCCTCACAGGAGTGTTGGAAAGGTAAGTACACTAATGATTGTTAAATGGTAAGATGCTGTTATAGTGACAGGGGACACGTTTCTTGTGAGATGCAAAATGACTTGATTGATGTAGCCGTCTGTCTATCCAATATGAATTACCAATGTTCCCTGAATTCCCAGGTTCACATCCAAGCACCACTATCTGAGCCCTTTAGTTCAGGGGTTTTCAACCTTTTTGGGTCAGTGTACTCCCAGCAGCCAGACATGGAGTGGGGGAGAGGGTGGTGCGCGCCTGGACGCGGAGCAGGGGAAAGGGGGATTGGTGCATGGCTGGACGTGGAGAAAGGGCAGTGGGGTTGGTGCACGGTCAGACGTGGAGCGGGGTGGGGGTGTTGGTGTGTGGCCAGACGTGGAGCAGGGCTGGGAGGAAGTATTGGTGCATGGCCAGACGCAGAGCAGCAGCAGCTGCCGTGTGCAAGCTTCCCTCACCCCCCAAGTCTGGCCAGGCAGCATGGGATGGTGCATGGCGGCACTCCATTCCCACCCACCCACGTGTACCCCCTAGGGCCTTCTTAAGTACCCAGACTGAACACAGTAGAGTAACACAGGCCTCTTGAAGCAATGTTCTTTCTTTTACTTATTGTTTCTTCTGACAACCCCTGATCTAGTTAATGGTCAATGTATTGTCTGAGGTCTTGTCTGTTCCTCATAAACAGCCCCCTGTACCTGATAGATCTTTGTCTTAGGTCCCTACCCAGAGTAGGAGCTACATTCCACTGACTTTCTCTGTGTTCAGAGTAGATAGCATTTTGCAATAATATCAGGGTAAAAGGTGCTGGGCGCATGTAAAATATGAAGAATAATCCTTATGCTATGCTTTTAAAAGCTTTATCATCAGCCACTGGTAAATGAAATATTCTTGCACCAGCAAAACAATACAAACTGAAATAAAACAAATACAAGTAATTATCATCCATTAAATCTAACTGTGCCTGAAACTCAACATCTCAAACAGGGCTCAGTTATTTGCTGGGAATCTGAATGCTGTTTGGTATGCTGGTAAATCAAAAAAGGGAGGGGGAAGTATTTGCAAAGTTTGCGTGTCATCTGTGAGGTTAAGAGAGATTTTCATGGGTTACACCAAGCTCTCTCTCTCTGAATTTACGTTGATAAGGTCTCCGTATGAAGTAATAATCCATGCCAGCCCTGAGGAACATACTGCAACTAAAGGCGTACTTCATGAGCTCTGTGCTATGCCTGGGTCTGTGGCCTAAAACGCATATACCCATCCCCACTCAGAACACCTCAAGTCCCAGAGACAAGGCTGTGTAAACCAGCCTAGACTTGCTCTAAGCAAGTGATCTAACCCCACTCTCCCATCCTCCATCCAAGATATACTTCTTAGCCTGCACTCAGCCAGCTACACTGCTTTGGTACTCAGATTTTGTGGGAGGGCAGGGTGGGTTGGGGCAGGTTTTTCAGTGGTAGTCCCATATATGACATAGAGGCCTGAAAGCGAAAAAGACCCTTTAGGACCCGTGCACACTAGAGGCCCAGTGATAGCTCACAGGCTTCCACTGAGGACTGTGATGCAGCATTAGTGAGGGAGATGATGTACTGTTTTAATGAGAGCTCTGCAAACCTAGCACTGTGCTTCTCCCACTGCTAGGAGAAAAAAGCAAGTTCAGTGACCTTGCTTGCAAACATATTTCAGTCTGGTGCATTTAATGGCATCAGCTGAGACTGTCAAAGCAGCACCAAGGGATTTAGCCATCTTCCATTAAAGCAAATGGAAAACATGGGGCAAAACACCCTGCATTACTTTGAAAGTCTCTGCCAGTGATCTTGTCTCTCCCTCTACACCTCTCTTCCCATTTCCTTTTTATCTACAAGCTGGAGAAGAGCAGATGGCCAGCTGTGATGTAGTGCCACTGCATGGATTATTTAAGCATTGCAATATGATTGGGCTGAAAATAAAGCACATGTAGAACAGAGTGCAATGAAACAGCCTTTTAGTCCTCAGATTAGAAAATTATAAGAAGGTTGAAAAAAGGAAAATCTGAACCCAGGGGAATGTAACTGAGAAGAGATGGACTGCTTTAAAGATCAAGGGTTACTACATATGTTTGCATAGAGCAGGATCAGATTGGCAGTGGGAGAAGGGCTTGTTTCTCAGCCTGAACCCTGAGTTGTGCAGGGAGGCAGTGTAGAAATGGCCCTAGAGACCACTTTGAAATTAAGAAGTAATTCAGTTTTTTCTTTACATTTGACCTTTGCCATCTGCTGGAACTGCCAGTTATCTCATTAGGACCAGCTTCCGTGTGTTCACTTGTCTTGTCTACGCTAGACCTAGAAATCACAACTTTCTTTTTCCTCGGGCCAGGCTGGGGAAGTCAGCTTTGCTAACACTGTACCTGTTCTGGGTAGAAATGGAAACCTTTGCTGTCCTGATCGTGTCAATCCACTCTCTTCTACAAGCACTAAACTAACTTCTACAAGGAAAAAAAACACCAAACAGGCATTATTGCAAGCAAAGCTTTGTAATGTAACTGTAATGTAAGAAAATTCTGCCCAGCACAGCAGAGTAGCTAAACGAAGGCGAAACAAGCTGACGATGGATTCGTGACCTATTTCACGTAAAGGTTGGGCTGGCCTGTTGGGCCTTTACAGACCAGATCCTACTCTAGCCTCAGAGATCTGGATGGACAGGACTTCCTGGAGGCCCAAATCCCTTAGGTTTCTTGGAACGTCCCAGCCAGTGTCTATATCTGGGATTGTGTCACCATTTCATATAAATGGAAATAAATCATTTGGTAGTCCAGCACGTTCCATACTTGAGCTTCTCTAGCTTCCTGAAACAATATTTCATTTAAATATGGAAATATTTTTAAATGAAATAATATTTAACATCTTCCTTCAATGATAACCTTTATTTTCATAGATTCATAGATGTTAGGGTCGGAAGGGACCTCAATAGATCATCGAGTCCGACCCCCTTCATAGGCAGGAAAGAGAGCTGGGTTTAGATGCTCCCAGCCAGATGCTTATCTAACCTCCTCTTGAAGACCCCCAGGGT